>NC_079191.1:317927498-318244164 GCF_029499605.1 Hyla sarda | reverse complement strand
ATTCATTCTCATAGACTGTACTCACTTCAGGCCTGCAGTCTATGAGCTGCAGCAATGTGATCCCTACACTGTTGGTCTCAATGATATGTCATTGCACCTGACTGGAAAACCTGTCCCTGTGGCTCATATGAGGCAAAACTGAAAAGAGATAGCAGCTTCATTCATCTTGGGAACCAGATATTAAACTGTTTGTTATCCTGCACAGAGCGCTATACATCAATCATGCAGGGCAGGCTGACAGAGTCACACGTAACAGATCTGCAGCATATTTTAAGCTGCAGATCCGCTAATGACCGACCCTAGAGTGATCCTCCTGTCTGTGCCCGTAAACTGCATGCGCATGCACAGTTTTTTTCCAGACATCGCGCCCGCTCTCTGCCTAGCCGAGGGAGCAGAGGAGGGACCACGATGTCCGTGAGTTAATTGCTGCTACAAGTGGACACAAGGTGACCTGTGCCCCTACCCTTAAACGTACCTGCACTTTAAATTCTCTTTTTTTTAAACAAACAAAAATGAGTGTGATGGCAAAGTGATTTGGGGTTCTTACTGTAATTGTGTCCCTTAGCCCCCCCCCCCCCCCCCCACCATGGTGCACAACTATTTCTCTTTCTCTCCATTTTAGAGGGGAGGGCCATAGCTGGGATGTCTGCCAGCAGTACTCACACCTGAACTTATTTTCCTTTACTTCACTGGCCAGTCAGAGGACAGCACCTACTCTGCTATGCCATGGCATAGTGCTCTACTGTGAGATCTGGACTGAACTGAACAAGGCTGAAGAGGCTGGCATTGGGCTTAGGTGTAGCTTACAGCACAAACAACTATAGATAGCCTGTGGAGAAGAAGGGAGTTATTGATTTACTGGCTTTGCATAGTGCTATGTAAGCAGATAGCAAAAAAGCAACAGGATGACAACAAGGGGTACAACAAGGCATTACAAAAGCAGCTTTGTTTTAAGCAGGGCACTGTAGTTGCTGCTGATGGTGGTGAGAGGGAGATTACTTTTAGGTGGCAGCCCTGAGTACAGAGTACAGGACATTTATGGGCAGTAAGAGAAAAGCTTCCATTTATCCTTATGGCAGAGTGGACTAGCTAGAGGAGACAGGCAGGCTCAGGATGCATGAAGACAGGGGGCAAAGGCACAATTATTACTGGCTAGGGGGACAGGGGGTATTATTACTGTCTAGGGGCACATTAGAGCATTATTACTATAAGAGGCATAGGGGCATTATAACTACATGGGGCACAGGGGGCATTATTACTGTATGGGGCACAGGGGAACCTTATTTTTGTATGAGGCATTGGAGACATTATTAATGTATAGAAGGAAGGATTGTCCGGCACCAGGTATGCTCTAAAAGATTTCTTTTATTCAAGCCGTAGCAAGGAAGCAAACATCACAGGACTGTAGTAATCTGACGCGTTTCGCTCTCTCTTGAGCTTAAACGTAGACTAAATTCAACAGACCAACATGCAGTTTAAAAATAAGACTCAATGGTCACATGATAAAATACCTGACGTAGGTAGTGATTATAAAGACCCGGCATGGATATCATCTGTTAGTATTACAGAGTGGATTGGATCCTGTCATTAGTGCGTTATTCGCTGTGTGTCTGTCCTATGAGTGTGAATGTTCTCCAACACTAAGTGTGAAACCGACAAATATGCACAAATAAACCACAGTGTGTTGGAATAGTATATGTATAAACCGATAATAAAATAAAATGGTTTATCTTCATATTTGAATAACTCAAAAGAGCTCAAAAAAGCTGCATACATGGAAATATACGTGTCATAATTACATACGTTGAATGGGTCATGACATGTTAGGTGTCACACATGCACGGATAAATAATACAAAAGAATAAGCAATTTCTTTATGTGTGTAATTCATGTAACCTACATGCATGTATACATATACTAAAAGATGATATCTGCATCATTAGTTGCTGGATGTACATAAATAAATTGTAACAAAAATACATTATAACATTGCACAATTTTCTCTGTTTTGATATGCATGTATATCGGTTGCACATCAACCGCCTTCATAGAGAGGCGCAAGGTGACACCCCGAAATCCATCTTGCGCACTCCACGCTCCAAATCCAGGCGCAGACGCAGACCAAGCTCAAGATCCCCCAGAAGAGTGAGCTTTTCTGAAACAGGAGGCCCACAACACGTGGGATCTTCAGCAATGAATACGGATCCCAATGTGAATAGAAACATGGAACAAAGTGCGGCTCCAAAAAACCGATGGGGCCAAAAAGGAGACGAAAAACCAGGAGGGCCGGCCGCCGACATCGGAGGCAAGAGATACGCCTTGAGGTCACTCCTCACTCCGAGGTGAGCACAGTAATTAATTTATCTGCATGTACCCTCACTACTCCCCAAATTACCCTGCTGAGCAAAGGACTGAACTTTGTACCTACTTGTACATTTAATCTATTTAACACCTTGTTGGATGTCAATAGACTTACACGTGGTTTAACATTACAGAGACACTTTTTTTCATTAGAAGATGATAATCAGCTAGCAAGTTCGGAAGTGCCTCCTTCACCATTACAACAGGTGGACTTATGTACGAGTATGGACTTTAGAGATCAGATGAATATGGTTCACCTGCGCAGTTTGCAATGTGAAAATTATGTGGTTAATGACGAATTGGATGTTCCGTTCCACTCCGCCAACCCTGGGTTCTATCCTGTGGCCTCCCGTCCGGAGGCCCTGGATAGATTCCAGGAGTTGGTGGAGAGGGACCTTGTGCACTTGCATGATAAAATAGTGTCAAAACATACATCCGATAACTTGAATAAAGGAGAAAGGATGGCACTAAAACAATTGAGCGAGAACAACTATATTGTCATACGTAATGCAGATAAGGGGGGTAATGTGACAGTGCTTGACTCTGATCTATATAAACGGTTAAACGTAGAGCTCCTCTCAGACGGTGACACCTATAGGAAACTCAATAACGATCCAACAAAAACAATCCAAACTAAGTTAAAAAGAGTTCTGGAAGAGGGAGTTGCTATGGGTGTTCTCAGTAGCAAGTTGGCAGAATATCTCTATGTAGAGGCCCCAGTAGTTCCTGTGTTTCACTCACTCCCCAAGGTGCATAAAGGGGTTTTTCCACCTCCCCTTAGACCGATTGTGGCAGGTATAGGATCGGTCACTGAGCGCCTTGGGGAGTGGGTGGACCACTATCTGCAACCCCTCACTAAAATCACGCCCACTTTTTTACAAGACACTAAACATGTTATTAATATTCTAGATCAGAAAGAGTGGGGTGAACATATGTCTTGGGCCACCTGTGATGTAGTGGGTTTATATCCATCTATCCCATGGGATGCGGGTCTCACTGCCCTGGCATGTCATTTGGATCAGTACAGTGGTTACTCCCCGGGTCTGAAGGAATTTATCGTCATGGTTACTGAATTCTTGTTGCAGCACAATTATTTCATGTTTGATGGCGATTTCTTCCTTCAGACCCGGGGAGCGTCCATGGGTGCCAAATATTCACCCTCCTTCGCTAACATTTTCATGTTTTATTGGGAGCAGCAATTCTTCTTTACACCCAGTAACCCTTTCTTTGAGGATATCTGCTGGATAGGGCGTTACATAGATGATTTATTGATTATTTGGGGGAGCACAGAATGTCGTTTTCTTGAGTTTATTTCTTATATCAATAATAATCATTTGAATCTGAAATTTACAGCACAGTTTAGCATTACCTCAGTCAATTTTTTGGACATCTCCCTATCTAGCAGAGAATCTAAGATTGTTGTCGTCCCCTATAGAAAAGAGACGGCGACAAACTCAGTCCTTATGGCATCCTCCTGCCACCCAAAGCATGTGGTCCAGAATATCCCCTTTGGGGAGATGTGCAGAACCAAGAGAAACTGCTCTGATCCTGTACAATGGGAAAAAGAGATAGGAGAGCTTAAAAGCAGATTTGTCAGAAGGGGCTATACAGAAGACTGTCTTAACAAAGCTCAGGAAAGAGTAGAAAACATTAATAGAGAGCAACTGATCCAATATACTGGAAAAAGAAAAAGGACTGACAGTCCACAAAATACCAAAAATAAACAAAAAAGATCAGTTTTTGTTACCACATACAGTGCGCAATTTGGCCTAATCAAAAATATTATTCATAAGTATACACCAGTCTTAGAGGGGGACCCAATATTGAGGGAGGTAGTTAAAGAGGGCATTATGGCGGTCTCTAGAAAAGCACCCTCATTGGGCTCCTCCCTATCACCAAGTCTTTTTAACTCTAAAAAAGGAGAATACAGTACAAAGAACAAAATTAAACATGGTAATTGGTTGGACATTGTAGGCAATTGGGGTTGTGGACATAGTCGATGTATTACATGCAAATACATGCATCACTCCAAAGAGATAATATCTTGTGTAAATAATAAAACATATCAATTACGTGAATACATCAACTGCAATACTACAATGCTAGTTTATGTAGCCACGTGTACCAAGTGTAACATGCAATATGTAGGGTGCACTACCAATACCCTCAAAACAAGAATTAGGAGACATATCTCCGACAGCAGGAGTGAAGGAGTAGGCATTTCCATGTTGTCACGCCACTTTCGGGATGTACACGCGGGGGAGTTGGATTCCCTGCGGGTGTCTGGTGTAGAAAGGGTTAAGATAGGTATTAGAGGAGGGGATGTGAGAAAACGCCTCTTCAATAGAGAGACATATTGGATTTTCCTTTTGGATACCAGATACCCGCGGGGAATGAACAAACGCCTAGATTTAATTATGACCTGTACATAAGAATATTGTCTAGCTTTATATGCCTCCCCAGATGCTCCGAGCGCCCCGAGCACCACAGCCCCTTATCATATCATGTTTTATGTTTTATTTTGGTAGACCAATGATTCCTCTTAGTGGGAGGGTTGGGAAGGTGATTCCACCTAGTGTGTCTAGATGCCTATTAGAGTGCGGTTACTGCAAATTATGGTATTGATGTGCAACCGATATACATGCATATCAAAACAGAGAAAATTGTGCAATGTTATAATGTATTTTTGTTACAATTTATTTATGTACATCCAGCAACTAATGATGCAGATATCATCTTTTAGTATATGTATACATGCATGTAGGTTACATGAATTACACACATAAAGAAATTGCTTATTCTTTTGTATTATTTATCCGTGCATGTGTGACACCTAACATGTCATGACCCATTCAACGTATGTAATTATGACACGTATATTTCCATGTATGCAGCTTTTTTGAGCTCTTTTGAGTTATTCAAATATGAAGATAAACCATTTTATTTTATTATCGGTTTATACATATACTATTCCAACACACTGTGGTTTATTTGTGCATATTTGTCGGTTTCACACTTAGTGTTGGAGAACATTCACACTCATAGGACAGACACACAGCGAATAACGCACTAATGACAGGATCCAATCCACTCTGTAATACTAACAGATGATATCCATGCCGGGTCTTTATAATCACTACCTACGTCAGGTATTTTATCATGTGACCATTGAGTCTTATTTTTAAACTGCATGTTGGTCTGTTGAATTTAGTCTACGTTTAAGCTCAAGAGAGAGCGAAACGCGTCAGATTACTACAGTCCTGTGATGTTTGCTTCCTTGCTACGGCTTGAATAAAAGAAATCTTTTAGAGCATACCTGGTGCCGGACAATCCTTCCTTCTATACGCTGTTGAAGCCGGGGCGGGACCGGCGGGTCCGTGATAGCACAGGTGTGTCAGAGATTCGGCTCCGGAGGTGAGCGGACACCATTGCATTATTAATGTATGGTGTGCAGGTGGATTGTATTACTGCATAGAGGCACAGGGGACATTACTACTGTATGGGAGCACTCATACTGTAGGAGGGCACAGGGTGCATTATTACTGTATGGTTGCTCAGGGGAACAGTGCTACTGAGTAGAGACATGGGAGAAATTATTACGTGTGGAGGCACAGGGACATTATTACTGTATAGATGCAGAGGGGGCATTATTTCCATACGGGGGCGCAGGGAGCATTAATACAGCTGTATAGAGGCATTGGGGGGGGGAATCATTTAAGTAAAGAGGCACATGGACATGATTACTGTATGAAAACACAGGGGGAATAATTTTTTATGCAATATACACACTAAAGAGACCTATGGTTGGAGGGCATTATCGTGTCAATATACCAGAGGTGGTCACTAAAACCCTAAATTTCCCAATGGTCGGATACTGCTCTCACTTTTATGTTAAAAACAATGCACAGAGCCCACCCTCAATGTTTTGCCACGTCAATGGCTTTGTCAAGAGACTACGAGGCTATAATGTGCAAAAAACACCAAAAGGAGGTTTCATAACCTCCCTATATTACATCACTACATTGCTTGGCCATTAGTATCCCTAGCATGTCACACAGTTTATATCTCTCAGTCAATAGTAACCTATGTAAATGATGCAGAACATCCGCTTCACCTATCAGGGTCTTGATAACAAATAGCCAGTGGGAAGCGTCACATACTTTTCTATTACAGGAGCGCTGACCGGACTTCCTCCTACATGTTCCTGAACTATTTTTTCTCCCATTATTCGCAAACGGGCTTCACACTGCTGGAGACAAACGGCAGTGTGAATGTAGCCTTAGTCTGTAGAGGCACCCATATCGTGCATATGCTCCTCAATAGGCATCAAGGCATGCTGTGCACAGACTTAGTTTATGCTCACTGGAGAATTAAACCATATATGATGCTCTCAGTAGGAAAAAGAAAGGTACGGGTGAAAGCGCATAGTTTTGATTAATTCTAGTATATTATGTGTGTATACATATGAAATATATATATATATATAATCATGATTAGTATAGATAAAGCGATGAAATTGTATATTTATTCTGTATTGATGAAAAAGTAAAACCTTGATTGCTATCAGATTAACAAAAACCTCATGATGTTTCCAAATGACTATGCTTGTTTGATGATGGATCAACTCATCCTTATAACTTATTGAGGTCACACAGGTAAATATATGTATATGACTGTCACAGTGAGAATGAAATTACAGTCAGATCATGTAAACTAATAATAAAGAAGACTTATTCAGTAACAACATGACTACTGTCATTATTGGAAATACTAAGACTCATCATAATCCAAAGATGTTCCTGATGCTGCTATATTATATCCACAATCATTAATTTATTTCATTGAAATAAGTAATTGACATTACTCGGTAACATTATGGCCAGATATTGTTAAGAAGATATTATGAAGAGGAAGGAACACATCACCTACTAGATGGCTAAGTGGTGCATTCACATTAAACATTAGAGATAAGAATTGATTTGTGTAGTGAATCAGTAGAAATCAAAGAAGCCAAGGAAAGGCAGGGAGGGATCATAAAAATGAAGAGAAGAGAATGTAAAACACTCATTTAGTCCCTTAAGATTTAAACTTTGTAATTTTTAAATGCATTTGGCCTTAATCCATAACAGTTTATTGTCAAGGTCTCCCTTTCTAGGGCCCAATTTTTGTTTGATAAAACCTCAGAATTGTAATTCAGGAAGATCTCCATTATGAAATTCCCATATACAGTCAGGTCCATAAATATTGGGACATAGACACAATTCTAACATTTTTGTCACTATACACCACCACAATGGATTTTAAATGAAACAAACAAGATGTGCTTTAACTGGCAGATTTGAGGGTATCTACATCCAAATCAGATGAATGGTGTAGAAATTTCAACAGTTTGCATATGTGCCTCCCACTTGTTAGGGGACCAAAAGTAATGGGACAGAATAATAATCATAAATCAAACTTTCCATTTTTTAATACTTGGTTTTAAATCCTTTTCAGTTAATTACAGCCTGAAGTCTGGAACGCATAGACATCACCAGACACTGGGTTTCATCCCAGATGATGCTCTGTCAGGCCCCTATTGCAACTGTCAGTTCCTGCTTGTTCTTGCGGCATTTTCCCTTCAGTTTTGTCTTCAGAAACTGAAATGCATGCTCATTCGGATTCAGGTCAGGTGATTGACTTGGCAATTGCATAACATTCCACTTATTTCCCTTAACCCCCTAAGGACCAGGCCCATTTTGGCCTTAAGGACCAGACCAATTTCAATTTAGCATTTTCGCTTTTTACTCCTTGACTTCTAAAAATCATAACTCTCTTATATTTCCATCCATAGACCCATATGAGGGCTTGTTTTTTCCGTCACCAATTGTACTTTGTAATGACATCACTTATTTTACCAAAGATTTACGACGCAACCAAACAAATATTATTTATGTGGGGAAATGTAAAAGAAAACCGCAACTTAGCAAATTTTGGAAGGTTTTGTTTTCACGCTGTACACTTTCCGGTAAAAATTACATGTTTTCTTTATTCTGTGGGTCAATACAATTAAAATGATACCCATGTTATATGCTTTTCTATAATTGTATTATTTTAATTATGTAATTATGTAATTATTTTTCCATACATGGGGCGGTATGAGGGCTCATTTTTTGTGCCATGATCTGTAGTTTTTATCAGTGCCACTATTGCTTAGGTTTTACTTTTTATAAAAAAAATTTGGAATAAAATGTGACAATAAAGCCACAATTTTGTTTTTTCTTTTACGTTTCTGCTGTTCACCGTACGGGATAATTAACAATATATTTTAATAGTTCAGACTTTTATGCACACGGTGATATCAAATATGTGTATTAATTATTTTTTTATGCTTTTTTGGGGGTAAAACGTGAAAAAAGGATGTTTTACTTTTTATTGGGGGAGGGGATTTTTCAATTTTTTTTTTTTTTTACACTTTAATAGTCCCCATAGGGAACTATTTATAGCAATCATTTAATTGCTAATACTGTTCAGTGCTATGTATAGGACATAGCACTGATCAGTATTATCGGTGATCTTCTGCTTTGGTCTGCTCGATCTCAGACCAAAGCAGAAGACCCCGGGAGACAGCCGGAGCCAGGTGAGGGAACCTCCGGCTGCCATGCTGGATGATCAGATCCCTGTGGCAGCGCTGCGGGCGATCCGATCATTCATTCAAAGATCTGTATTGATCACGGCATCTGAGGGGTTAATGGCGGACATCTGCGCGATCGTAAAAGTTCGCCATTACCGGTGGGTCCCTGGCTGCTGATAGCAGCCGGGACCTGCCGCACATGACGGTCGTGGCTGCGCGTAAATGTACGTCATAGTGAGTTAAGTACCACGGCACCATGACGTACATTTACGCCCATTGTCGTTAAGGGGTTAATAAACTCTTTGGTTCTTTTGCAGTATGTTTTGGGTCATTGTCCATCTGCACCGTCCAACGAGTTCTGCTGAATATGAGCAGATAATATTGCCCGAAACACTTCAGAATTCATCTTGCTGCTTTTGTCAGCAGTCACATCATCAATAAATACAAGAGAACCAGTTCCATTGGCAGCCATACATGCCCACGCTATGACACTACCACCAACATGCTTCACTGATGAGGTGGTATGCTTAGGATCATGAGCAGTTCCTTTCTTTCTCCATACTCTTCTCTTCCCATCATTCTGGTACAAGTTGATCTTGGTCTCATCTGTCCATAGGATGTTGTTCCAGAACTGTGAAGGCTTTATTAGATGTCGTTTGGCAAACTCTAATCTGGCCTTCCTGTTTTTGAGGCTCACCAATGGTTCCCATCTTGTGGTGAACCCTCTGTATTCACTCTGGTCAAGTCTTCTCTTGATTGTTGACTTTGACACACATACACCTACCTCCTGGAGAGTGTTTTTGATCTGGCCTACTGTTGTGAAGGGGGTTTTCTTCCCCAGGGAAATAATTCTTTGGTCATCCTCCACAGTTGTTTTCCTTGGTCTTCCGGGTCGTTTGGTGTTGCTGAGCTCACCGATGCGTTCCTTCTTTTTAAGAATGTTCCAAACAGTTGTATTGGCCACGCCTAATGTTTTGGCTCTCTCTCTGAGGGGTTTGTTTTGTATTTTCAGCCTAATGATGGCTTGCTTCACTTATAGTGACAGCTCTGTGGATCTCATCTTGAGAGTTGACAGCAACAGATTCCAAATGCAAATAGCACACTTGAAATAAACTCTGGACCTTTTATCTGCTCATTGTAATTGGGATAATGAGGGAATGAAACACACCTGGCCATGGAACAGCTGAGAAGCCAATTGTCCCATTACATTTGGTCCCTTAGAAAGTGGGATGCACATATGCAAACTGTTGTAATTCCTATACCGTTCACCTGATTTGGATGTAAATACCCTCAAATTAAAGCTGACAGTCTGGAGTTAAAGCACATCTTGTTAGTTTCTTTTCAAATCCATTGTGGTGGTGTATAAAGCCAAAAATGTTAGAATTGTGTTGATGTCTCAATATTTATGGACCTGACTGTATGTTTCGCCAGAGGAGTGTCACCTCTGGTATTAATGGTACTAATCTGTTTAGATTAGATATAGAGTTGTTGAGCCATTTTTCCGATATAAAGCTTTGGACATCCAACCTTAGCTATGCATACCACTTCGGTTGTTTGGCAATTGAAGAAATCCTCGGGATTTATGAATTGTTTTGTCTGTGACATATATTTGCAGAAAGTACATCTCCTGCATGGGAATGAACCGACCACTGGAGATTTCAACCAGTTAGCCTGTACGTTCTCAACAAAGTGGCTCTTTACTAGATGCTCTCCAAGGTTTTTAACACTACGGTTGGTTACTGATGGACACTCTGTAATCACACCTTTAATTTCAGAATCAGCTAGCAAAATCGGCAAGTATTTTTCTAGCATGTTAGTCTCCTGATGATTGTTTTTATCATCATTTCTGATACAACGAATAATTTTTTGTTCGGACAACTGAAGCATGGCCGTACATAAATTATGTTTTTCATGTAATTAGTGTATGGTCACATGAGAGGCCACGCTAGGCGACAAATCTTTTCAAGCATCAAAATTACCAAAGAAAAGAACACCGACTAAGGTGTCAAGAAAAGTGCATAAAAACTTTTAATGATTTATAAAAACTGCTCAAACAAAAGTTCTAGTGAAGTGTCAACAAAATACATTAAGAAACACACTACTACAGGATAATATCCCAATATCATTGAATACAGTAAAATTATAGCCTAAAATTATTGGCAAAAAAACCTGAGCAATTGAGAGTCAGCTCAAAGGGATGTCAAGACAGTCTGCTGGTTCCCAGGCAAGGTCAGGAAAGTGCAAACCAGATTAGAATCATCGGTACCTATGATAGAGCAGCCCAACAAGTGAGATCAGTAATATATAAACATTGGGAGATTTTACAGTTAGATAACGATCTTGAGGGGGTGGTTGGAGCGGTACCTCAAATTACCTTCCATCTTGGTGTCTAATTAGTGCACAGCCACGTTACCCAAACTGACCCCATCTAAAGTACCTGGCTTGGGAGGAGCCAACCAATAAAGGGCTGCCACAGATGTGGGACTTTTCAGATACGTCACTTTATTAATTGCTTGAGTAGAGCAATAATCTATCTTGCATTCTGTTCTGTCCCCTCTGTTATGTTGGCAAAACAATTTGAGAATTACGACTGAGAATTCTCTAACACATTGGTGGTTGTTACGCCTAGCGCTCCGGGTCCCCGCTCCTCCCCGGAGCGCTCACGGCGTCTTTCTCCCTGCAGCGCCCCGGTCAGTCCCGCTGACCGGGAGCGCTACACTGTCATGGCCGTCGGGGATGCGATTCGCACAGCGTTACGCGCCCGCTCGCGAATCGCATCCCAGGTCACTTACCCGTCCCGGTCCCCTGCTGTCTTGTGCTGGCGCGCGCGGCTCCACTCTCTAGGGCGCGCGCGCGCCAGCTCTCTGAGACTTAAAGGGCCAGTGCACCAATGATTGGTGCCTGGCCCAATTAGCTTAATTGGCTTCCATCTGCTCCCTGGCTATATCTGATCTCCTCCCTTGCACTCCCTTGTCGGATCTTGTTGCCTTGTGCCAGTGAAAGCGTTTAGTGTGTCCAAAGCCTGTGTACCTGAACTTCTGCTATCCATCCTGACTACGAACCTTGCCGCCTGCCCCCGACCTTCTGCTACGTCTGACCTTGCCTCTGCCTAGTCCTTCTGTCCCACGCCTTCTCAGCAGTCAGCGAGGTTGAGCCATTGCTAGTGGATACGACCTGGTTGCTACTGCCGCAGCAAGACCATCCCGCTTTGCGGCGGGCTCTGGTGAAAACCAGTAGCCTCTTAGAACCGGTCCACTAGCACGGTCCACGCCAATCCCTCGCTGACACAGCGGATCCACAACCCGTAGCCGAATCGTGACAGTAGATCCGGCCATGGATCCCGCTGAGGTGCCGCTGCCAAGTCTCGCTGATCTTCCCACGGTGGTCGCTCAGCAATCGCAGCAGATTGCCCAACAAGGACAGCAGCTGTCGCAGTTGACCGCCATGTTACAGCAACTTCTGCCTCTGCTACAGCAGCAACCATCTCCTCCGCCAGCTCCTGCACCTCCTCCGCAGCGAGTGGCCGCTCCTAGCCTCCGCTTGTCCCTGCCGGACAAATTTGATGGGGACTCTAAACTCTGCCGTGGATTTTTGTCTCAGTGTTCCCTGCATATGGAGATGTTGTCGGACTTGTTTCCTACAGAACGGTCTAAGGTGGCGTTTGTAGTAAGCCTTCTCTCAGGAAAGGCCTTGTCTTGGGCCACACCGCTCTGGGACCGCAATGATCCTGCCACAGCCTCAGTCCAGGCCTTCTTCGCTGAAGTCCGGAGTGTCTTCGAGGAGCCAGCCCGAGCTTCTTCTGCCGAGACTGCCCTGTTGAACCTGGTCCAGGATAATTCTTCAGTGGGCGAGTACGCCATCCAATTTCGTACTCTTGCTTCCGAGTTATCATGGAATAACGAGGCTCTCTGCGCGACCTTTAAAAAAGGCCTATCCAGTCGCATCAAGGATGTGCTGGCCGCACGAGAGATTCCTGCCAACCTCCAAGAACTCATCCATTTGGCTACCCGCATTGACATGCGTTTTTCTGAGCGACACCAAGAGCTCCGCCAGGAAAAAGACTTAGATCTCTGGGCACCTCTCCCACAGCATCCTTTGCAGTCTACGCCTGGGCCTCCCGCCGAGGAGGCCATGCAAGTGGATCGGTCTCGCCTGACCCAGGAAGAGAGGAATCGCCGTAGGGAAGAAAATCTCTGTCTTTACTGTGCCAGTACCGAGCATTTCTTGGTGGATTGCCCTATCCGTCCTCCACGTCTGGGAAACGCACGCACGCACCCAGCTCACGTGGGTGTGGCGTCTCTTGGTTCCAAGTCTGCTTCTCCACGTCTCACGGTGCCCGTGCGGATTTCTCCTTCAGCCAACTCCTCCCTCTCAGCCGTGGCCTGCTTGGACTCTGGTGCCTCTGGGAATTTTATTTTGGAGTCATTTGTTAATAAATTCCGCATCCCGGTGACCCGTCTCGTCAAGCCGCTCTACATTTCCGCGGTCAATGGAGTCAGACTGGATTGCACCGTGCGTTACCGCACAGAACCCCTCCTGTTGTGTATTGGACCCCACCACGAAAGGATTGAGCTCTTCGTTCTCCCCAACTGTACCTCTGAGGTCCTCCTCGGTCTGCCGTGGCTCCGGCTTCATTCTCCCACCCTTGATTGGACCACCGGGGAGATCAAGAACTGGGACTCTGCCTGCCTTAGGAAGTGCCTCTCCCCCCCTCCCAGTCCCGTCAGGCAAGCCTCTGTGCCTCCTCATGGCTCCCGTCCTTGTGTCACCCTGCCCCGTGCCAAGCTTCACCCTCTGCCCTCCCTCCCCATTCCAACTCCTGCTGCACTGCCTGCCGTTGAGGAAACCCTCCATTCCTTCCCGGTGTCCTCATCCCAGGGGAGGCAGTTACCGGACAAAAAAAAGGGGAGACCTAAGGGGGGGGGGTACTGTTACGCCTAGCGCTCCGGGTCCCCGCTCCTCCCCGGAGCGCTCACGGCGTCTTTCTCCCTGCAGCGCCCCGGTCAGTCCCGCTGACCGGGAGCGCTGCACTGTCATGGCCGTCGGGGATGCGATTCGCACAGCGGGACGCGCCCGCTCGCGAATCGCATCCCAGGTCACTTACCCGTCCCGGTCCGGTCCCCTGCTGTCTTGTGCTGGCGCGCGCGGCTCCGCTCTCTAGGGCGCGCGCGCGCCAGCTCTCTGAGACTTAAAGGGCCAGTGCACCAATGATTGGTGCCTGGCCCAATTAGCTTAATTGGCTTCCATCTGCTCCCTGGCTATATCTGATCTCCTCCCTTGCACTCCCTTGCCGGATCTTGTTGCCTTGTGCCAGTGAAAGCGTTTAGTGTGTCCAAAGCCTGTGTACCTGAACTTCTGCTATCCATCCTGACTACGAACCTTGCCGCCTGCCCCCGACCTTCTGCTACGTCTGACCTTGCCTCTGCCTAGTCCTTCTGTCCCACGCCTTCTCAGCAGTCAGCGAGGTTGAGCCGTTGCTAGTGGATACGACCTGGTTTCTACTGCCGCAGCAAGACCATCCCGCTTTGCGGCGGGCTCTGGTGAAAACCAGTAGCCTCTTAGAACCGGTCCACTAGCACGGTCCACGCCAATCCCTCGCTGACACAGCGGATCCACAACCCGTAGCCGAATCGTGACAGTGGTGTTATACATCAGTGGCTAATCACATTAACCAGCATCATGGAGTGGACATTTCTTGTTTAAAATTTGTGGGAATAGACAGACTGTATCCCTCACCTAGAGGAGGTAACCTTGATCGTATGCTTCTTCAAAGGGAGAGCCGTTGGATTTATAGTCTCCATACTAGTGCACCTCAAGACCTTAAGGAGCTGTTGAATTTTGCTTGCTTTCAATGAGATGTGCTACACTGGTCATCTAAGGACAGTCTTAGGCAGTTAAGGAGGCTGTAGTCTGCCCATAGGAGTTAATAGGAGGTTCCAGGGCAGGACTGCCCATTTTAGGGCGGCCACCCCGCCTAGGTATTAGGGAACCAGGTCTATCGCTGATAGGGTGAGAATAGTGGCCCTAGGTCCCTGATGAATACCCCTGTCATCTATTAAATAGGACCTCCCTGATGACAGTAATTACATGTCTCGTGGCAATAGCGTTTTAATATATGGCCAACATTATTTATATATAAATAACGGCCATATTTTTATTTATATATTATATTTTTATTTATATATAAATAATGGTCATATTATATTTTTATCTATTGCACTATTAAGGTTCATCTATTCTGCTGAATATAATATTGGTGAGTTCACTCATAATTTGTTTATTGCATGACGGGCTAAAGAACCATCTAAGAACCATCCTAAGCACTCTGTAGAGCTCAGTGTAAGGTGCTTTGTACCAGCGTTACATACTTACATTTGCCTATATTGTATTCCTCACTTCGCTACTATACTGCATAAGTTACACACTGAGTACTCTGTCAATGGTTAGCATTAACACACTCTCTACCTGATGTATCACTGGTAGGGGCGGAGAATCAGTAAAGCGTGTGCACTGAGGCAGATAGACAGCGGTAGCCAGGACCCATCTGGCTCCCTGCACGTATCAGGTGTCCTCTGACCGGGACACGATATGCTGCCGAGACTGACGGGACACGTGAGTACCGAGCTGTAAACATAATTGCTTAGCTCGGAAAGTCTTCCTTTACAGGTTATTAACACATGGCATCTATATGTGTTTTTTCTTAGGCGGACTCGGAGATTGTTGGACCTGTAATGCGCTTTGTTGTGTCCACCCGTTGTTAGAAACTGTGCAGATTGTTTCTTCCCACAGGAATGGACAAACAGTCTAATATAATGAGTACTTATCTTTAGAAGGATGGACATATAGCACATGATTTTATTCGTACAGGAATTATTTCTAATATATTTAATCGTTGTTGGCATATAGCCTGTACATTTAAGCATTAACTAAGAGGTCACCTGCCTGATGACGTAACTCCATATCTGGTGACAGAAACGCGTTGATGGTGCATACTTTTCTATAGGGGCACTCCTTTTGAGCCAACCTCTTTTTGCTCAGGAGTTGCTATGGCTGACATCCCTTTGAGCTGATTCTCAATTGCTTTTTTTGACAATAATTGTAGGCTAGAATTTTGCTGTATTCAATGATACTGGGATATTATCCTGAAGTAGTGTGTTTTAATGGATTTTGGTGACACTTCACTAGCACTTTTATTTGGGCAGTTTTTATAAACCATTAAAAGTTAAGTTTCATGCACTTTTCTTGACACCTTAGTCAGTGTTCTTTTCTTTGGTAATTGTTCATACATAAGTCAGTTCTCTGAGTCACTCTAGCCCTGGCATATGCTTTAAGTAGTCCTTTTGGGGGTAACCTCTCTCAGAGAATCTATGAAATGCTATGTCACATTCTTGCTGAACAATTTCGACAGGCTTGAAGATATTGCCCTCTAGGTATTCCTCTTTTGAGGGGAGTTGGATGAAAGCTGGTCCATTCTAGAAAACTACTGGTAGAAGTAGGCTTACGATGGATTTCTGCCACTAGAATCCAGGAAAATCTTTACATCAAGAAAATTAAGCATAGAGTGGTGTATTTCTGATGTAAATTTCACACCTATAATGTTGGTGTTAAAGGGGTACTCCGATGGAAAAATTTTTTTTAAATCAACTGGTGCCAGAAAATTAAACAGATTTGTAAATTATTTCTAAAAATCCTAATCCTTCCAGTACTTATCAGCCATTGTATGCTGTTCTTTTCGCTTTGAATTTCTTTTTTGTCTGACCACAGTGCTCTCTGCTGACACCTCTGTCTGTGTCAGGAACTGTCCAGGGCAGGAACAAATCCCCATAGCAAACCTAACCTGCTCTGGACAGTTTCTGACACAGACATAGGTGTCAGCAGAGAGCACTGTGGTCAGATTGAAAAGAAATTAAAAAAGAAAAGAACTTCCTCTGTAGTATACAGCAGCTGATAAGTACTGGAAGGATTAAGATTTTTAAATAGAAGTAATTTACAAATCTTTTTAACTTTTTGGCAACAGTTGATTTAAAAAAATTCCACTGGGGTACCCCTTTAACCCCTTAAGGACGCAGGACGTAAATGTACGTCCTGGTGCGGTGGTACTTATCGCACCAGGACGTACATTTACGTCCAAAGCATAACCGCGGGCATCGGAGCGATGCCCGTGTCATGCGCGGCTGATCCCGGCTGCTGATCGCAGCCAGGGACCCGCCGGCAATGGCCGACGCCCGCGATCTCGCGGGCGTCCGCCATTAATCCCTCAGGTGCCGGGATCAATACAGATCCCGGCATCTGCGGCAGTGCGCGATTTGAATGAATGATCGGATCGCCCGCAGCGCTGCTGCGGGGATCCGATCATTCATAACGCCGCACGGAGGTCCCCTCTCCTTCCTCTGTGCGGCTCCCGACGTCTCCTGCTCTGGTCTGTGATCGAGCAGACCAGAGCAGAAGATGACCGAAAAAACTGATCTGTTCTATGTCCTATACATAGAACAGATCAGTATTAGCAATCATGGTATTGCTATGAATAGTCCCCTATGGGGACTATTCAAGTGTAAAAAAAAATGTAAAAAAATGTAAAAGTAAAAGTAAAAAAAAAGGGAAAAATCCCCTCCCCCAATAAAAAAGTAAAACGGCCGTTTTTTCCTATTTTACCCCCAAAAAGCGTAAAAAAAAATTTTTATACACATATTTGGTATCGCCGCGTGCGTAAATGTCCGAACTATTAAAATAAAATGTTAATGATCCCGTACGGTTAACGGCGTGAACGAAAAAAAAAATAAAAAGTCCAAAATTCCTACTTTTTTAATACATTTTATTAAAAAAAAAATTATAAAAAATGTATTAAAAGTTTTTTATATGCAAATGTGGTATCAAAAAAAAGTACAGATCATGGCGCAAAAAATGAGCCCCCATACCGCTGCTTATACGGAAAAATAAAAAAGTTAGGGGTCATCAAAATAAAGGGATTATAAACGTACTAATTTGGTTAAAAAGTTTGTGATTTTTTTTAAGCGCAACAATAATATAAAAGTATATAATAATGGGTATCATTTTAATCGTATTGACCCTCAGAATAAAGAACACACATCATTTTTACCATAAATTGTACGGCGTGAAAACGAAACCTTCCAAAATTAGCAAAATTGCGTTTTTCGTTTTAATTTCGCGACAAAAATAGTGTTTTTTGGTTACGCCATACATTTTATGATATAATGAGTTATGTCATTACAAAGGACAACTGGTCGCGCAAAAAACAAGCCCTCATACTAGTCTGTGGATGAAAATATAAAAGAGTTATGATTTTTAGAAGGCGAGGAGGAAAAAATGAAAACGTAAAAATTAAATTGTCTGAGTCCTTAAGGCCAAAATGGGCTGAGTCCTTAAGGGGTTAAGAGCTGAAACAAGATCCAGAAAACCTGTGTTAGTGCCATCCCAAAAAATAAAAATTCTGTCTACATAACGACCCCAAAATATGACTAGTGAAGTGAACAAGATTTTCTGAAAAAAACAATAGTGTCTTCCTACCACTCAAAAAATATATATTATTTTTGTATGCAGGCACATTTGTTCTATAGGGAGACACAGGGGAATTAATACTATGTGGCACTATTACTGTATGGAGCGCACAGGGACATTATTACTCTATGGGGTCATAATGGAGGAATTACACAGGAACAATGACACTATTAATGAGTTGAGGAACCAATAGGGTATGATTTGTGGACATGATCAAAGTAAGGGCATTATAATTACATGGGGGGGGGGACAGTTGAAGCATTATTATTGAGTGTGAGAAGCACAGTTGGGGCATTATTCCTATATGTGGAGCACATTATTACAGTACAGTACACTAAGAGTACAATGCTATGCAGATTTAAGTTTAATTGGGGAAAAGTTTCCATGGCCATCTGAGTTAGATAAAGAAGAAAAGTGACAGAGAATTACTCAGAGAAGACATCAAATTTTAGTAACTGAATATACCTGCACTATCCACATATAGAAGATCATTGCAGGTAATACTCATAAATCTGCCCATGCTTACTCCTAGACCTTACTGTGACACATTAGCACTGATATCAAATGGCTCTGCTAACTGCACTGTAACCACTTATACCGGCGCTTATATTTAATACTAAAGTACTGCTATATAGGCACGGTATGAAAAGTCAGAATTATGACTTGCCGATAATAGTGTTTTCTTTTTTTTTGAGTCCACCATGACAGCCACCAGAGAGATGGTCCCCTTGAACCGAACAGGAAAAGGAACAGGAACAGAGATGTTAAAACCCCTCCCCTCCCACATCTCCTCAGTGTTTTACAAATTACCCTACAGGATAAGGACAGGATAAGATGAAATAACTAAACACAAAACATAATAATAAATAAGGGAGGGTGTGAAGGGATGTCATGGGGGAGTAAAAAAAAAAAAAGAATTATCAGTAAGTTATAATTCTGACTTACTTCATCGCCCACCATGACAGCCACCAGAGGAATACCAAATAAACTAACTAGGGAGGGACAACAGCATGCAACACTTTACTACCAAAAGAAAGGGCCTGACTAACGGATAGGTCAAGCCTATATGTTTGAAAAAAGTATGGGAACTAGACCAGGTGGAAGCTCTGCAGATCTGGTCAATGGATGCAGCAGATTTTTCTGCCCATGAAGCAGACATGGCCCTGGTAGAATGAGCCTTCAATCCTTTTGGAACTGGTTCCCCTTTAGAGGTATAAACTTCCAAGATGACTGTTTTGAGCCACCTAGCAATTGAACTCTTGGAAGTTTTCTTGCCTTTGTTAGGCCCCTGGAACTGAAGAAGTAAATTGTTACATTGTCTCCAAGGGTTAGTTACTTCCAAATATCTTAGAAGACATCTTCTAACATCTAGTGTATGAAAAAAAAAAATCTTGATCATTTCTTGGATTGTTACAAAAAGACAGAAGCATGATCTATTGAGACCTGTGGAAATTTGAAACAACTTTTGGCAAAAAAGCAGGGTCCAACCTCAGAGTCACTCTGTCATCAGATACTGTCATATAACCTTCTCTTATAGATAGAGCCTGAATTCCTCCAATTCTACAGGCAGTAGTGATTGCAATTAATAAAGCAGTTGTGAGAGTCAAGAATCTAAGAGATATCTGATCCAGAGGTTCAAAAGGAGAAACTGTCAGGCCTGAAAGAACCCAATTAAGATTCCAGGAGGGTGTTCGGATTGGAATTTTAGGTTTGATTCTAGCTAAGGCTCTAAAAAAATGTTTAATCCATTGATGATCTGTGATTTGCTGATCAAATACTGCACCCAAAGCTGCCACCTGGACTTTAACCCCTTAAGGAGGCAGGACGTAAATGTACGTCCTGGTGCGGTGGTACTTAACGCACCAGGACGTACATTTACATCCTGTACATAACTGCGGGCATCGGAGCGATGCCCGTGTCATGCGCAGCTGCTCTCGGCTGCTGATCGCAGCCAGTGACCCGCCGGAAATGGCCGACGCCCGCGATCTCGCGGGCGTCCGCCATTAACCCCTCAGATGCCGGGATCAATACAGATCCCGGCATCTGCGGCAGCACGCAATTTCAATGAATGATCTGATCGCCTGCAGCGCTGCTGCGGGGATCCGATCATTCAGAACGCAGGTCCCCTCACCTGCCTCTGTCCGGCTCCCGGCGTCTTCTGCTCTGGTCTGAGATCGAGTAGACCAGAGCAGAAGATGACCGATAACACTGATCTGTTCTATGTCCTATACATAGAACAGATCAGTATTAGCAATCATGGTATTGCTATGAATAGTCGCCTATGGGGACTATTCAAGTGTAAAAAAAATGTAAAAAAATGTCAAATTAAAAGTAAAAAAAAAAGTCCCCTCCCCCAATAAAAAAGTAAAACGTCCGTTTTTTCCTATTTTACCCCCAAAAAGCGTAAAAAATAAATTTAATAGACATATTTGGTATCGCCACGTGCGTAAATTTCCGAACTATTAAAATAAAATGTTAATGATCCCGTACGGTGAACGGCGTGAACGTAAAAAAAAAAGTCCAAAATTGCTACTTTTTTTCATACATTTTATTTAAAAAAAATTATAAAAAATGTATTAAAAGTTTTTTATATGCAAATGTGATATCAAAAAAGAAGTACAGATCATGGCGCAAAAAATGAGCCCTCATACCGCCGCTTATACGGAAAAATGAAAAAGTTTTATAAACGTACTAATTTGGTTAAAAAGTTTGTGATTTTTTTTTAAGCACAACAATAATATAAAAGTATGTAATAATGGGTATCATTTTAATCGTATTGACCCTCAGAATAAAGAACACATGTCATTTGTATCGTAAATTGTACGGCGTGAAAACGAAACCTTCCAAAATTAGCAAAATTGCGTTTTTCTTTTTAATTTCCCCACAAAAATAGTGTTTTTTGGTTGCGCCATACATTTTATGATATCATGAGTTATGTCATTACAAAGGACAACTGGTTGCGCAAAAAACAAGCCCTCATACTAGTCTGGCGATGAAAATATAAGAGAGTTATGATTTTTAGAAAGCGAGGAGGAAAAAACTAAAACGTAAAAATTAAATTGTCTAAGTCCTTAAGGCCAAAATGGGCTGAGTCCTTAAGGGGTTAAGGGTACTTAACAACAGGCCTTTTTCAAACCTCTCCTGTAGGAAGTCAAGAATACAGGGAATATCAGATTGAGAGAGAGTAACTTCTTTAGGAGTGACCCATTCTACAAACTTCCTCCAAATCTTCAAATAAATTTAAGATGTAGACGTTTTCCTGCTTTTCATAAGAGCAGAAACAACTTTTTCAGATAAACCCCTTTGCTTTTAAAGGGACTCCTCAGAATCCAGGCAGTAAGCTGTAGATTGTGATGACACACTGGGCCCTGGCAAAGAAGGTCGTTCATTAAAGGGAGAGGATCGTCTATCGCTAGGCTCTTCAGAAGACAGAACTAGTTCCTTTTCGGCCAAAAGGGAGCTATAATTATCACTGTTAGAGATCTTGTAATAAAAGGGATTGGAGGAAATGCATAGGCAAGAGGAAAGTTCCATGGTTGGGCTAGCACGTCCATCACCACCAGATTGTCTCTTGGATCCAAGGAAAAGAACTTCCCCACTTTCCCATTCTTCCAAGACACAAATAGTTCTTTGCAAGGAGATCCCCATTTGTTTATTAGAGAACGGAAAACAAAAGGGTTCAATGTCCTCTGACTCAGAAAATCCGCCACCAGATTGCAGGAGCCCTTTAGATTAACTGCGGTGATGGAGACCACATTTCTTACTGACAAGACAAAGATTCTTGAGAAGATTGCTTGCAGAGCTCTGTGTTTTGTGCCTCCTTGATGTCTGATGAACGCTACTGATGTAGAATTGTCTGAATATGCTAGGCAGCCTGTAGGGATTCCCATATTGCCCTCAACTCCTTGTAGTTTGATGAAAACCTTTCCAGATGTGGAGGCTACTGACCTTGAAAATAATCTTCATTTATGTAAGCCCACCAACCCCAGGCACTTGTGTCTGTTGTTATCATCTGATCTGGATACCAAAAGACTCCTTTCTTCAGATTTGTTTCCCTCAGCCACCAGTTTAGAGATCTTGACACCCTGGGAGACAATTAAAATTTAATCTCTAATGAGAACTGGGTTTTGTCCCAGACCAATAGTGTTTGAGCTTCCAGCATTCTCGAATGGAACTGTGCCAACTGAACAGCTGGAATAGTCGAAATCATTGATCCCAACACCAACATAGCTTTCCTTACAGACACAGATCTTTTCTTCTGGAAATTTGAAATGTATTCCCGAATGGAAATGATCTTGTCTTTCAGAAGGATTGTGGACTTCTTTACGGAATCCAGAATCATTCCCAGAATTTTTTCCTGTGGCTAGGTAACAGATCTGATTTCTCTAGATTGATAATCCAACCTAGATTTTGTAAACAAGAAATTACTTAATGTTGATGAACTTTCAGCAGATCCCGAGAGCTTGTTGAAATAAGGAGATCTTCCAGATAGGGAACTATGACAATATTCTGTTATCTTAGGAATGCAATTACTTCTACCACCTATTTTGTGAAAAGCCTGGGGGCTGATGCAAGACCAAATGGAAGGGCTACAAACTGGAAGTGAAGAATCTCCCCATTGTGACAAATTGTGAATCTGAGATATTTTTAAAAGTCCGCATGAATAGGCACATGGATGTCTGCGTCCTTTAAATCCAGCGTTATCATAGCCCTTGATAAAATCGTTGGAATTCCTGTCTTTAGAGATTGCTTAGGAACTTTAAGTTTATTATTGTATGGAAAGAGCCATTTGGTTTCGGGACTATGAACAGGGAATAATAGTGACCTTGGCCCTGCTCCAAGTGTGGAACCTGAGAAATGGCTCCACACTGCAGAAGATTCTGAACATCTTCCAACATTCTGTTCTGAAGAAGGACAGAGGCTTGGTTTGATATTAGAAATCTTGGAGGAGGGAGAGAAGAAAACTCTATCCTGTATCCTGAATTTATTAGGTTCAGAATCCAGGTATTTGAAGTAATTTCCTTCCACTGAGGAAGAAATTTTTTTTAGTCTCCCTCCTACTGGCTTCCCTTCATTGTTTTTTTAGGGGCTGGTTAGGGTTAAGGATAAATCATTTTCCTTTATCCCCTTTGGGATAACTCCACCTGCCAGATTTTCCCTTACCTCTATAATTGGAAAACTTGTTCCCTAGGGGCTGAAAAGTTTTCTGAGGCTTTTTTGTTTTTCTTCAGGGAAACCCTTCTTTTAATGGGCAGGTTTTTCCAATACAGTATGTCATCCAGGACTGGACCAAACACCACCTTTCCTACACAGGGAATAGAACACAATTTAGATTTGGAAGTATTATCACATTTCCAGTTCTTAAGCCATAAAGCTCTTCTTGATGAATTTCAGACTCTGCAGATTTGGCCGCCATCCTGACAGTTTCCACTTGTAACACTCATGTTTCTGAAGACAGGAACTCCGGAGTATGGGGATCCGCTGGACCTGTGTGGAAGATGACTCGGACCGTACCAGGAGGCGGAGTCTAAGGTGCCGCTGGATTCTGCAGGTGACACCAAGGTCGCTACCCCTGGCACGGCTTGACCACACAGACGGCTGAGGAAATGCGAGGAACAGGAGGGATGAGGCAACTCGTAGTCAGGATAGCAGAAGGTCAGGGAAGGCGGCACAGTAGTGTAGTCAGGATGTAGCAGGAGTTCAGTAGGCAGGCGGCAGAGGAGCAAGGTCAAGTCACAAGAGCAGGAGATCTGGTACACGGCAAGGCAACACAAAGGAACGCTTTCTCTAAGGCACAAGGCAACAAAGATGCGGCAGAAACTGAGGAGAGTGGAGGAATTTATAAACAAGCCACAGGTGGATTACACTAATGAGCGTACTGGCCCTTTAAATCTTAAAGCTCCGGTGCGCGTGCGCATGCCCTAAGGGACGGGACACGCGCGCCGGAGCAGAGAGGTGGAGGCAGAGGCAGGAGAAACACCCGCAGTTTGACAGACTGGGGCTCGCATGCGGGCACGTCCGAGTCCCAGCCCCGTCGGCAGCAGAAGCTAAGGGGACCATGCACTCACAGCCAGCATGTGTGGCCGGAGCACATAGCGTAACACCACTGATGCATCTGCTAGGAAACCCATTGCAAGTTTTAACATGGGAATGGATGACAAGAGATCTTCTCTTGGAGTTTTATTTTCAATGTGATCTTCTAATTGAGACAACCACACATACATGGCTCTAGCCACACTTGTGGCTGCAGTATTACAGATAAAGACCATCTATTTTATTATCCATAAGATCTCTTAACTGGGAGGAATCTTCAAATGGAAGTGACATCTTTTTTACCATTTTGGTAACATGCACTGTGGTAACCTGCAATCTACTTTTGGAATCTCACTCCAGAGCTCCACCTCTTTATCATCAAATGGAAAACGATTTTTAAATTCTTTAGGTATAACAATTCTTTTTTCCGGTTCTTTCCATTCATCAACAATAATATTTTTTATATTTGCATGAATGGGAAAAACTGTTCTCTTCCTGGGTCTCAATCCGCCAAACATCTCATCCTGAATAGTCATAGGATGATCCCCCTCTTCTAGACCCATAACATCTCTGACTGCTTTTAAGAGAGTCTCGGTATCATCTGATGAGAAAAAATACTTAGTATTTTCTGGTTTAGAGGGCCCCGGAAAGATTTCACCTTCCTCAGTACCCTCTGTGTCAGATCTAGAAATCACATCTTCCTCTTCTGAGTCAGAATCAACGACAAGTTTAGATTTTTTGGATGGTGGCTGATAATCCCCAGATCTTAGAGAACTCCGAACAACTCTAGGAATAGTAGGCGGTACAATGGGGTTTATCAGCGTTCCTTGATTTAAACCCAAGGGAGTAAATCCGGATGCGACTTGAGAAGCAGTACATGGTAAGTAACCCGTAGCAACCGAAGCCACACTACCCGAAGGATCAGTATTAGCTATAGCCGGAAACACATTAACAGAAGGAGGAACAGTCACAGATGACTGACTATTTGAAATCGGATTTAAATGAAAAATTCCTGGCGAATAAGTGATTGCATATCCCCAGAAATACACTGTTTCTCCTCTTGTACCACTTTAGAAATACAGAACTTGCAAAGTTGTTTTTTATATGCCTCAGGTAATTTTGATGAACACATTACACATTTCCGAACTTTTGTTTTAGACTTTTGAGAAGGTTCCTTATCTCCCTTAAGAAACAAAGAGGAGTAAAACTTATGCTGGAAAATACTTACAGTAGCTGGAGAAACAATCTGCTCCATAGGATCCACCTTGGAGGAAGCCTGTGAGTCCATGGTAAGCAACAGCACAATCATAACAAAGAAACACGCTGAAATCCCTACCTTTATACATCAGGATTTCAAATTATGGTGCTCTCTAACGTCACGTCCACCCTGACGGCACCTCCGCAAATGCTGCCAGCTTCCCCCGGACCACAGACGGAGCTGAACCAGCCAAAGGAACATCCGGCCAGAGGAAAGCAGACACCAGGAGCTGCAAGAAAACTGCAGCCCCCGAAAGTCCAGCTGCAGACAGCCTCATGGAGCTCCACAACACCGGGAGGTACAAGTAGCCCGCACAAGCACAGGGAACCAAGGCGGTGGAATACATTTAGCGTATCCGAGTGTGGGGAAATATAGCTCCACCTGAGCGCAGGCAGAGAAATCCCATTTCTCCATGACCAGGGGTTAAATGGGTTAGGGAGCCCCATGGAGACTGCAACCCACCCCAGGGAAAAAATTTAAAATACATTAAAATATATTAAAAATATCCAGAGTCCATTCAGAACAGAACCTGGACCTCTGACCTGGACCTAATAGCAACAGGAAAAACACTAAGAAGGTGTGGGAAAGGAGGGGCTTTTAACCTCTCTGTTCCTGCTCATATTAGGTCCAAGGGGACTCTCTCTCTCTAGTGGCTGTTATGGTGGATGATGAATAAAATATTGATTTATTTAGCCTCTGTATAATGCTGTTCTTTGATTGTATAAGAAAGAGCAATGTGGGGGGGGGCTCACCGCAATATAATATATAGATGTGGGTGCAACTCATAATCTATAGATGTGAGTGCAATACATCATACTACCAAAAAACAGCTGCCACTGGAAACAAGATGCACTCCACTAGATTTACAACAATATCTTTATTGGTACAAAACAGCAGATCAAGTTAACAGAAATATTAAAACCATTTAAAAGGCTCCTAAAGACCCACAACACAGCCTCAGAGCAGGGCCATGACCCCCTGCTCCGGGTAAATGACCCCGTCCTACTGAAGATGTAATATTAATAAATGGTGTTGGCTCAATGTGGCTACAAAAGACAAAATAAGGGTACAGTAAACACCACAATAATGTAACATGAAGAATAATTCTATCTAGGATGCAATGATAGCCTATAATACTGCCCTATTGCCAGTATACAATACCACATGTAAAATGTACTCCACACGGGCCTGCGACACAGATGCTGTGACAGAGGACGGGGTCACTAAACCCCACGCGTTCCGTCGCAAAGCGACTTCCTCAGGGGTGTTGTAGTCACTGTGTGTAGAACCTACTTACATACTAATGCGGGTGGATGAAAATTAATGAGATACCTGGCAGGTGCGCTCCATGTGTTCAAGCTTGGCGTAGAGGTGGGGAGCTCCGTGCCGCAGCACAACTCCCACTTCCTGTGTAACCTCTCAATCCGCCTGTGTAGTTCTGGGAGCCGGACGCCTAATCACATGACGCGCCTCTTACAACGCGCGCCACGTGACCCGTCTGCGCCAGGAAACCTAGTTCCCATTATGTGGTGCGCATGCGCTCTCCCCGTCACCACTGGGTGACAGGACGTCATATCATATAGACTGCATCCGTAATGCGGATGAATGTGGGAGCGCATGCACATCTTATCTGCGGTAACCCCTGGCAACCAGCATTAAAGCACCAAAATAGTGAAGAAAAAAGTGTGTATTACAAGAAGTGCTACCACCAACTACTAGTGTCAAAGTAGATATTGCTATATGTGACTCCTAAAGGTTAAATTGAATCCCAAACACCATGATATTTAATACTCAATATACTGTAAATTATTCTGTCATTTTTGGATTAGTAAATGAATTATAATACCTGTTTTGTATTTTTTAAATATTTGATTTTTGTTAGATATTTTTAGTTTTATTTATATTTATTTCTTATACTTTATTGTTTAATTTTTACTTTTTTTTGTTTTTTGTTTTTTTAAATAAATTCATTTATTTGTTTATTTTAAATTTTTTTATTTTTTTTAATTTTTTTTATTTTTACATGACACCGGTGTTTCTGTATGGTAATATTTACTGTTAATTATTAATTATTGTGATTTAAATTATTAATATTATTATTAACAAAGTGGATTGGTTACAATCTTGATTTAACTTAATGTGCAGATAACACCCTGTGACCTAATAAGCTATAAATAATTCAAGTGAAAGACCAAATAAAATCAAAGATGGTGACATTGGTGCCAGGCTGGCCCCCGCAGATAGATAAATAATAAAGGCGCAAATCCCAAAGCGCATCTGCCCTGCATCCACCGCATCCTCCTCAAAAAACTTGACCACATCAATATGCATCATATAATAAATCCTTTATGTATATCATCATATATAAAGTTATACCCAAAATAGGTAATAACAATAACACACTAGTGAATATGTAGGCATACCGCTAAGACCAGTCCATAGTGCTAGGATATATAAACCACGTCTGTTCACTTTTCTATATATCTCTAGTTTGCATGAGCCCATGCATTTCAAAGTCCCTTTAGAGCCACATATGGATAATATTTTTTGTTGTTTTTTTTGGAAAATAAATGATAAACAGTGGCATACAAACGAGTTCCATGAAGTGGTGGCTCCATTCTCATTCATGATAGCGTGGATAGTAATGTATTTCCTGAACACTATGTAATAAATAAGGCCCAGAGTCCACCATTTCTTCCATGCATCCCCCAAGAAAAGTTGGCCAAAATAATTGATCCAATGATTTCTCTAAGGCTGGACAGCAAATTTGATCAAAGCATATATTATTCATCTGAAATAGTAGATGTTTTCTCTTTCTTCTCCAGACATCTGAGTTGGACATTTCCTTACAGCCATCTACCATCATTCACCACCCTGTAATGTTGGATATCAGTGATAAGGTCCCCACGTTGTATTCCATACTTCCATATTTTCTCCATGATCTCCAATAGAAATGCAGTCCCTATAACACAAAATATAATAAGGGAACATTCTGCTCTTTACCTTTTGTGCAGCTGAACATCTCTGGTCCACCTTCACAGCTATAAAAATCAAAGATTCCAACCTGAAAAAAGGCGCCAACATATAGCTCACTCACCAAGGAATTCAGTGAACAGCAGATCCTCATTTAATCCTGTTGGCGAGACTGTGTCCAACTCCAAAATCCATTTAGATTCGGCTTGTAGTTACCTATTTGTAACCGGGCCTCCCCGGATGTCATTGGTAATTCTTTGTAGATTCATTTCTACATACAATAACCAGTGGGGTGATATCCCAAAATCTTAGAACAGAACTGGGCCATCCTCTTGTCCGATGCACGGATACGACAAGCAATATCGGAGAAACCAGCTATAGTATCGCGCCGTGCACCCAATCTGAGGGACATGCTAACTAGAAGCCACTTTCAGCGACCCAGAAAGTGTACAGGTACAGGAGCAGAATATAGTGGCTCCTACCCCTGTGGAGGATGTACGATATGTCAATTTATGATTCCCACAAAGGTATTTGTTAATCCCAGGAATGGGAAGGAGTACAAGCTAAGGACCTACATTAATTGCAAGACTACACATGTCATTTATGGAATTACGTGCCCATGTGGGAAGATTTATGTTGGGCAGACCGGACAGCAATTAAGAAAAAGGATTCAAAAACCTCTGTCCACAATAGCACTGGCACGGAGGGATAGAGAACTTAATAAAAACTTAACCCCAGTGGCAAGACATTTTTTGGAGCTTCATAATAGGAGAAATGGTGGAGTTCAGGTGTTTGGATTACAAAGAATTACCAATGACATCTGGGGAGGCCCGGTTACAAATAGGTTACTACAAGCCGAATCTAAATGGATTTTCCAGTTGGACACAGTCTCAACAACAGGATTAAATGAGGATCTGCTGTTCACCGGATTCCTTGGTGAGTGAGCTATATGTTGGCGCCTTTTTTCAGGTTGGAATCTTTGATTTTTATAGCTGTGGAGGTGGACCAGAGATGTTCAGCTGCACAAAAGGTAAAGAGCAGAATGTTCCCTTATTATATTTTGTGTTATAGGGACTGCATTTCTATTGGAGATCGTGGAGAAAATATGGAAGACAACGTGGGAACCTTATCACTGATATCCAACATTATGTTATATGGCTGTAAGGAAATGTCCAACTCAGATGTCTGGAGAAAAAAGAGGAAACATCTACTATTTCAGATGAATAATATATGCTTTGATCGAATTTGCTGTCCAGCCTTGGAGAAATCATTGGATCAAATATTTTGGCCAACTTTTCTTGGGAGATGCATGGAAGAAATGGTGGACTCTGGGCCTTATTTATTACATAGTGTTCAGGAAATACATTACTATCCACGCAATCATGAATGAGAATGGAGCCACCACTTCATGGAACTCGTTTGTATGCCACTGTTTATCATTTATTTTCCAAAAAAAACAGCAAAAAATATTATCCATATGTGGACTCTGGCTCTAAAGGGGCTTTGAAATGCATGGGCTCATGCAAACTAGAGATATATAGAAAAGTGAACAGACGTGGTTTATATATCCTAGCACTATGGACTGGTCTTAGCGGTATGCCTACATATTCACTAGTGTGTTATTGTTATTACCTATTTTGGGTATAACTTTATATATGATGATATACATAAAGGATTTATTATATGATGCATATTGATGTGGTCAAGTTTTTTGAGGAGGATGCGGTGGATGCAGGGCAGATGCGCTTTGGGATTTGCGCCTTTATTATTTATCTATCTGATGGGGCCAGCCTGGCACCAATGTCACCATCTTTGATTTTATTTGGTCTTTCACTTGAATTATTTATAGCTTATTAGGTCACAGGGTGTTATCTGCACATTAAGTTAAATCAAGATTGTAACCAATCCACTTTGTTAATAATAATATTAATAATTTAAATCACAATAATTAATAATTAACAGTAAATATTACCGTACAGAAACACCGGTGTCATGTAAAAATTTAAAAATAAAAAATAAAAAAAAATAAAAATAAACAAATAAATGCATTTATTTAAAAAAAAAAGCAAACATTAAACAATAAAGTATAAGAAATAAATATAAATAAAAATAAAAATATCTAACAAAAATCAAATATTTAAAAAATACAAAACAGGTATTATAATTCATTTACTAATCCAAAAATGACAGGATAATTTACAGTATATTGAGCATTAAATATCATGGTGTTTGGGATTCAATTTAACCTTTAGGAGTCACATATAGCAATATCTACTTTGACACTAGTAGTTGGTGGTAGCACTTCTTGTAATACACACTTTTTTCTTCACTATTTTGGTGCTTTAACGCTGGTTGCCAGGGGTTACCGCAGATAAGATGCGCATGCGCTCCCACGTTCATCCGCATTACGGATGCAATCTATATGATATGATGTCCTGTCACCCGGTGGTGGCAGGGAGAGCGCATGCGCACCACATAATGGGAACTAGGTTTCCTGGCGCCGACGGGTCACGTGGCGCGCGTTGTAATAGGCTCGTCACGTGACCTAGGTCATGTGATTAGGCGTCCGGCTCCCGGAACTACACGGGCAGATAGAGAAGTTACACAGGAAGTGGGAGTTGTGCTGCGGCACGGAGCTCCCCACCTCTACGCCAAGCCTGAACACATGGAGCGCACCTGCCAGGTATCTCATTAATTTTCATCCACCCGCATTAGTATATAAGTAGGTTCTACACACAGTGACTACAACACCCCTGAGGAAGTCGCTTTGCGACGGAACGCGTGGGGTTTAGTGACCCCGTCCTCTGTCACAGCATCTGTGTCGCAGGCCCATGTGGAGTACATGTTACGTGTGGTACTGTATACTGGCAATAGGGCAGTATTATAGGCTATCATTGCATCCTAGATAGAATTATTCTTCATGTTACATTATTGTGGTGTTTACTGTGCCCTTATTTTGTCTTTTGTAGCCACATTGAGCTGACACCATTTATTAATATTACATCTTCAGTAGGACGGGGTCATTTACCCGGAGCAGGGGGTCATGGCCCTGCTCTGAGGCTGTGTTGTGGCTCTTTAGGAGCCTTTTAAATGGTTTTAATATTTCTGTTAACTTGATCTACTGTTTTGTACCAATAAAGATATTGTTGTAAATCTAGTGGAGTGCATCTTGTTTCCAGTGGCAGCTGTTTTTTTGGTAGTTCTTTGACTGTATACTTAATTTATTGCCTTCTCTAATAGTTCATGTAGCAATAAAATAAAATCGTCTGCCAATCCTCTGAGGAGCCAAATTCATAAAGCTGGTCCATTACATTTGTAAAACCTCTGCAGATGCGCCTGGTTCTTTTACTTACACCATTTCTTATAGAGCATTAATTATTTTTAAAATAGCCTAAATTAAACCAGCTATAGATCAATCACTGTCAACACATACTGCTCACAGTCTCACAGAAAGGTTGGGACATTCATTCATATTTATATTCATATAATCCATACACAAAAACTGACACATTATAGATTGTAATTAATATTGATAATGGGCAATGCACAAAACACAGCAGCCCTCATGTACTAATGTGTTCCTAAATGGTTTGGTTTGGGTTGTGTGCCAAGAATTTTATTACAAGACAAAGAGGCTCCTATTATGCCATTCTTTCTTTACTAGCTCAAATAGCAGCAAACAAACAGTTAAAGTAAGAACAGAAAAAACTTTAAGATAGTAACAGGTGTGCTATCAGGTAATGAGTCCACCAATCAGCACGCAGGACAGGTGACATAAGGCACAGGTAACTAAGACACTCCCTCTTTCTTTGCTGCTCTGCTCAAAGATAAGTTCTCCATATTGTCAAGTTATCTGGCAAGCGTAAGAAGAAGCACCATTGTAAAACCGATCCTCCTCCACCTAAGGTAGTGGCTATATACCCAGAGGATCAGGCACATTCATCTCATGCGCCTTCTAAAGGCAGCGGATCTAAAGGTGAACATTTTAAGCACCACATACCCTCGGCCCGTGAGGAGTTTATTACTAAGCGGGTTAATAGAGCCTCTAGGCTCAAGCCAGATTCATATAACACCTCTTCCAGCCAAGAATCCTCTGCTGAGGAATGCGTGTTAGTATCCACCTCTGATTCAGAGTATGAGGATTTATCTGATCAACATGACACACCTCACATGGATACTGAAAAATCAGGTTCAGAGGTACTGGACAGTAAAGGGTTACCATTTTTTGACCCCGATAACATTAAACATCCCCTCTCTGGGGAATGGGAACCCCAATCCCACGTATCTGAATATCTGTGTGCCTGGCTTAGGAAGCCTCTGGACAAGTCAGCCCGGAATAAAATGAAAGCTGAATGTCCCAGGCCCACTCTGCCTAATAAATTTGCCCAAACGCCTGAGTTAGACCCGATTATTGCTAAATATCTTCAAAAATCGAGCAGCAATCCTAAAAAGGGGATAGACCGATCATTTAAATTCTGTCAAGATAAGTTTCTTGATCTATTAGGGCCTCTAACTAAAATAGTTGACCTATCTGAAAGCTGCTGCTTCTGGCCAACCCATTGATGTTGAAACAATGAGAGGGTTGGCCCCGTAGAGCAGTCTGCATGTTCGGTAATGTGAACGCAGCTTTTTGTAGTGAGAGATGTAGGGCTATCCTTCTCAAGCTGGATCCCCAGCTAATGCATCTGGCCAATACAGAATCAGAGTCCCCTTCAGACGGTCTCCTTTTTGGTGACTCGTTCATTAAGGAAATTTCTAAGTTCGTAGGGTTGTGCTCGTCGCTGGATAAAGCTCAGACCTCCTTTAAAAAAGTATTTCAAAGGAAGGTTTTTGGACAGGCCGGGAAAGGAAGGGGCGGCTTCCCCGGCCGTCAAAATCAAGAGAGACAACCTTACAAAGGCCCCTCCAACCCCGAGAGAACCTACCAGGGATGTACTCCATACCAGCCTTCCCCCTTCTTCCCGTCAAGAGGTAGACCATGGAGAGCGAGAGGTCATCGAGGTTATCCCAGATTGCAAGCTTCTACAGGTAAGTGCACTCAATCCTGTTTCTTCCCAAATTCCATTAGGGGGCAGACTGATGTATTTTTCCCATGCATGGCAAGCAATAACATCAGAAGCTTGGATTCTGAACACCATAACAGGTTACCAGATAGAGTTCTGGTAAGTTCCAGTTCAGACTCATCTTCCCCATCCCATAGTCTTCTCTCAAGAGGACTACAATCTGGTACATGAAGAGGTAAGAGAATTGTATTTAAAAGGGGCTATCTGTCCAATCCCTTTCCAGTCTCAGGGTTTTCTCAGCAACCTCTTTTTGGTAAAAAAGAAGGACGGCTCTCACAGGCCAGTAATAAATCTGAGAGACCTGAATCATTTTGTAAAGTATCAGCACTTCAAGATGGAGGGTATCCATCTCTTAAGAGATCTGCTAGTCGTAAACGATTGGATGGTCAAGATAGATCTAAAAGATGCCTACTTGACAGTCCCGATCCCTCCTCAGCACCAACCCTATCTTCAGTTTCTTTGGGAGGGCCAAAAATGGCAGTTTCAAAGTCTCCCCTTCGGTCTATCAGCTGCCCCTTGGTGCTTTACAAAGCTATTAAAGCAAGGGGTAGCATCCTTAAGGAGCAGAGGCGTTAGTCTGATAATCTATCTGGACGACATCCTCATTATGGCTCGGTCCCTTCCTCTAATCAACCTTCACTCTCAGTGGACCTTGTCACTCCTGACCAAGTTGGGATTTCTAATCAATATGAAGAAATCTGTTCTAACCCCTACGAAGGAGATAGAGTTCTTGGGCTTTACGATAGACACTCATTCCACCCTCTTAAGCCTTCCCTGCAAGAAACTACCGACAATCCGGAAAGAGATTAGTTCCATCTTAAACAAGGACTTAATATCTCTGAGAAGCATAGCCCGGGTAGTGGGTATCCTTTCAGCTTCAATTCAAGCTATCTTTCCTGCCCCACTTCCTTACAGAGCCCTGCAACGTCTCAAGGCTTAACACCTGAGAGAGGGCTTGTCCTACTCGGACGAGATAGCATTGAATGCAGAAACCATAGAGGAGCTCTTATGGTGGCTACATCATATACAGGAATGGAACGGGAAAGCCATTTTCAATTCCATTCCAAACATCATCTTCGAGTCAGACGCCAGTCGGTTAGGCTGGGGTGCCCGTTGCGGTCATTCCTCTACGGGAGGCAAATGGTCAGAAGAGAAATCTTCTCTGCACATCAATTGTCTGGAGCTTCTTGCCGGCTTCTTTGCCCTCAAAAGTTTCGCCAGAGACAGGACTCATTGTTGCATCTTGTTAAAGATGGACAACATTTCGGCGGTCCAGTACATAAATCGCCTCGGAGGCACAAAATTGAAGCCTCTGGCAGACATCGCCAAAGAACTTTGGCAATTTTGTCTCGACAGAAACATCGTCCTGCAAGCGGAGTACCTTCCGGGACTTTCCAATATGGTAGCGGACTGGAACTCTCGCTATCTGGTAGACAACACAACTCACTGTGGGGACCATTTTCCATAGATCTTTTCGCCTCTCGTTTGAATCATCAAACCCATCAATTCTTCAACTGGCGACCCGATTCCGAGGCTCTGGGAGTGGACGCCTTCCACCAACCCTGGCCTCCTTCGACTCTTTACGCTTTCCCTCCTTTTTCTCTCATCCCGAGAGTTCTCCTTCAAACCCTAACACAGTAGGAAACCTTGGCCATTATAACACCACAGTGGCCAACCCAATCGTGGTTTCCCTAGATCTTGGGAATGGCGATAGATGTCCCTCGCATCCTCCCTCAATTCAAAGAAGTTCTCCGGGATCTGTCAGGGGACCTTCATCCTCTGATAACTTCGGAGCTTCCTCATCTTGTTGTATGGTTAATCTCCGGTCGACAAAATTTGATTCAGAACTTTCACAGGCATCTAGAGACATCTTGTCCGAGGCCTGGGCTCCAGGCACCAGATCGGCTTATAGATCAGCCTGGAGACTATGGCTTCATTGGTGCATGCAACGGGATTTGGATCCCCTACATGCGTCTATTGCCAACATCTTAAATTTTCTTTCCTTTTCCTTTGAATCCGGAAAAGCTTATCGTACTATCAACGTCTATCACTCTCACATATCTTTCTTCCACCCTCCTGTGAATTCTATCCCGGTTGGTCAAAATCCGTTGGTTTGCAAGCTTATGAAAGGTATCAGGTTCAAAAGACCTCCCCGTCCCAGATTTCAATCTACCTGGGATGTCTCTTTGATATTTAATCTTTTCAAATCTTGGGAAGATAATGACCCTCTTCCTCTTAGACTATTCTTTTAAACTCACTGTTCTCCTCTGCCTTATCTCAATCAAAAGAATTTCCGACGTTAGAGCACTGGATATTTCCAACAGAACTTTCTCCCCTCAAGGCGTTCATTTCACCATCTCCAGATGCACTAAGACTAATCTCCAGACGGTCTTCTATCCAATTTTTACCCATCAGGAGAAATTGTGTGTAGTTCGGTGCCTTAAAGTTTATGAGTCAAAAACTTTCTCTATCAGACATGTAAACTTGCCTCAATTGCTTATCTCATACTGTAGACCTTTTCTTCCAGTTTCTTCTTCCACCCTTGCTAGGTGGGTCAAAAATACTATGAAGTTAGCTGGCATTGATACCTCTCAATTTTCCGCCCACTCCACCAGAGGTGCCATGTCCACTAAAGTTTTCCAAGCTGGAGGCTCCTTATCGGATATTCTTAAGACGGCCGATTGGTCTACAGAATCCACCTTCAAAACCTACTTCCATCCAGAGTCTCATGTATCTGCTAGAGTTGTTTAATTATTGTTGTATTTCTTATATATGTATTATCAGCTTCAAACTGGCATAATAGGAGCCTCTTCGTCTTGTAATAAAATGTGAGATTTTCCTAGTTTCTATGAAGGAAAATATGGATTTTATTAAAGACAAGAGGCGAGTATTATCCCACCCATCATAACCCGCCCTATCAATATGTTATGTTTTTCTCTCCCTACAGCCTCGTAATCCCGTCTTCATCAACGGTGGACTTGACCTTCGGTGGGATGTTTACCTTTCCTGTTTATGTTTCAAGATGATTCTCTGTGCTCCTGTTGAGGTCCTGCAAGCTTTCTTCTCTCCGTGATCTTCTGTTGCAGTTATCTTATTTGTGGTTTTATCTTCAAGCAACTTCACACCAAAGAAAGAGGGAGTGTCTTAGTTACCTGGGCCTTACATCACCTGTCCTGCATGCTGATTGGTGGACTCATTACCTGATAGCACACCTGTTACTATCTGAAAGTTTTTTCTGTTCTTACTTTAACTGTTTGTTTGCTGCTATTTGAGCTAGTAAAGAAAGAATGGCATAATACTCGCCTCTTGTCTTTAATAAAATCCATATTTTCCTTCATAGAAACTAGGAAAATCTCAAATTATTGTGCAAGATGTCTGCGCCAGAATTTGCACCTAAAAAAGCACAACTTGACTTCTAACACCACAAACTCAGGAAATCCCCAAAAATGGGCGTGGCTACAAGAAAGGGGCATGGCCACAAGAAATCTCCAAATCACAAGAAATCTCCAAATCACAATCTATTTACTAGAGAATAACCTAGAGGGTGGTAAGAAAACAAGCATTTATGTGGATAAACTTATTTAAATTGGTCTTGTATTTTTAATGGAATAATGAACGCAAAACAAATATGAAATTATGTTATTTTCTAATTGAATATATTTTTATTTTTTTATGTAAAAATAATCTCTGCCCTCATGATGATTATTATTCTCATTAAAAAAATTGTTCTTATAATTTTTTTGTACAGGTTTCAAAGTGGAATTCTAAATTAGCATTGTGTTACACAGTTTTGTTTTTTTTTTCAAAATAATAAATATTTCGGAGACCTAATGGACGTGGAAAAAAAAATACTCTGATGATGTAATTGGTGCCAACATTTTTTCATTGTTTTACAAGTTCTGATGAAAAATTATTTAGTAACTGTTTATGTCATAATGTCCCAGTTCTTCACATTGACAAGTGACAGGAAATGTGCTTGGTCGGTTTTGCACTATGCACCAAAAAACCTGTGTGCCAGGAACATACACATTTGTGCCAAAATAATAAATACCAACAGCTATAACAGACCATTATTAGTATATCACCTAGAGCTTAAGTAAAAATATTCATTTTTCTAGGATATATTCATACATAAAATATTTTCTGCAGAGATTTCAGACTATTCCATACAGCTGTTCAGGGAAATTTTTGTATAAGCTGCAGATACAACCCCATTTCATGTATGGTATGGACTTTTTAGTAGCTAAACCATCTGTTATAAATCTGTGAGCTTTTAAAGAATCCAGATATTTTATACCTGCTTAAAATGAATGGTGATCACCATGTGGGAGCGACTGCTGCTCGAATTCATGCTTGTTGAGGCGGTTGTTCTTGTTTTTTTACCTTGTTCCATCAGCTTTTCAATTTGTGCATAGCTTTCACAGGGCACACGTTTCAGGCCATCAACATAAAATCCTTGATGCTGGTCTTCCCGCACCTTCAGACCCCCAGACTTCTTGGTTTTAGATAGCAAATCTGTCACCTGAATAAACACAATTACGGCTTATGAACTTTTTTCATAGCACAACTTTTCAGCATCAATTTGATAGTATTCTTTATATAGGTTCCCCAATAGGTTAAATATATATATATATATATATATATATATATATATATATATATATATATATTGGTGTTTATATCCTTAATCCTTTTTAAACAATCCACAATTCCACTGCCCCACTGTGTTGAGTTTACAACAATTACATGACATCAGGAAGGATAAATAGAGGTGCTGCTGCTTTTATTCTATACACAGTGTTCACTAACTGATGATTACTGTAATCAAGTGCTTCTCCATGGTCAGCAGCAATGTCTGAAAGATGGGCACGCAACATTTAGTTGCATGATTCCTAGTGCAACTAGCTAAAAGTGTACCTGTCATGATGAGTCGCAGCAGGATATATTTAAACGTCCCGGGACTTACGGCATTCTGACTCCTGATCGCGTTAGTCTTGGGGGAAGTTTTGGGCTACAAGGTTGTTCGAGATGTTTAAAGGAAAACTGTCAACTGATCACCCACACTAAATCCACTGCTCATGGTTATAGTGTGGGTGGCCAGGAGTGCAAAGAGGTGTCACTTACCAAATTCCATCCAGTGGCTACCACCAACCTGTGATATTGCCCATGAAAGTCCAGTTCTCAATTCGGTGACCTGCACAAAGGAGGCGGGGCCCCGATGGCTGTCCGCCCCCTGCTTCTTTCTGCCTCCTGAAACAATCTGACTCTATTAGTATATTTAAATTCTGCACTGTGCTCTGAGGCAGGAGCGCAAGCACAGTTAGTTTACAGACAGTCCTAGTGATGTGAGAGCTCTTACGTCCAGAGCGCTCTGCTACTGAGCCAGACTGCATTTGCTCCGGCCTCAGAGCATAGCGGAGAATTTAAATATACTAATAGAGGCAGATTGTTTTAGGAGACAGAAAGAAGCAGGAGGCGGACAGCCACCGGGGTCCCGCCTCCTGCGCGCAAGTAACCGAATTGAGAAAGGGACTTTTGTCGGGCAATATCACAGGAGCCACTGGATGGAATTTGGTAAGTGACACCCCTTTGCACTCCTGGTCACCCACACTATAACCCTGCGTATTGTGTTAAATGTGGGTGATCAGGGTGAAAGCTTTTCTTTACACATATCCTGCCGCAGCTCATCGTGATAGTGCCCATTTTACTCTGTGCTATATACAAAGGATAGCGGATAAGCTTTAGATCACAGGGGTCTGACCGTCGGGATCCTTCACTGTCTCCTGCATGCCACCCCGGCTGTCCCCGGGAAGGAGGTGTGTGGACCCCCGCACGAAGATGCGGCTGAAACGCCTCCCTCCATGTATCTCTATGGGAGAGCTGGAGATACAGCGTTTGGGTATCTCCTATACAGATACATGGAGGGGGCGTGTTGGCCACTGCTTCATGTGGGGGTCGACAGGCTCCCTTCCTGGAGACTGCTGTGGTGCTGTGCAGGAGATTGTGGGGGGGGGGGATGCGGGTGGTGTTTAGCTGTCGGACTCCCCCATGATCGAAAATGTATCCCCTATCGTTTGGCTAGATAAAAGTATTGCTGCATTGGAGAGCTCCTTTTACCTCTCTGTTAAGTGAAAAATCACAGAGCCTAAAAAGAACGGGGTGAACGGGGTTAATCCATACCCACTTTTCAGCATGAAAATACAGTGAAATGGCAGGGAAAAACTTTCATACTGCCTTAAAAAATAAGTATTATCTTAATATACTTAATAAAAAAATTTTTGCTAAAGATGTGAAAAACTGGCCCTGGTCGTCTAGTCTGATAAGACCTAACAGCAACAAATATAGTCAGATTTACTGATAGGGGGATTGGTGTTATCCCCCTGCTCTGCTCACACCTTACCATGTGAGAAGGAGACAGGGGGCAGACATCTGTTCCATTTACAGAAGAGGACAGCGATTCCCAGGCACAATGACCACCAATACTGACCTAAATCAATTCATTGTTATATGTACACTTGTGGTGTCTCAGCACCAAAGGCTTTTCTGTGGTTTCAGGCTTCCTCGGGCGGACCTGCGGCACAAGTGTTGGGCTCCCCTAAAGGACTGGTTATCCCTATTATTATGTTCAAGCACTTTATCAGAGGTTTAAGATATTTTTGTTATGTTATACAGTATTATAGTAACATTTTAAGAAGTTTTAAAAATAAAAAAAGAAAGCATACTCACCTACCCTGGTCCTCGTCACGGCTGATGAGGATGATGCAATGCAGAAAATATTTGTTCACTCAATCACTGGGCATAGAGGTGATCCTGTCTTGACAGCCATTGATTGGCTGAGTGGGAAGTTCCTTTGGGGTTGATGCGTCCCAGGGAACAGTTGAATGATGGGGATCAGAAAGGCAACTGCAGGAAATGGGGCAGGAGAGTATGCCTTCTATTTTCTTTTTTTTTATAACCTTATATTTTTGGAGCCATCATTTTTTGTGTGTAAACATAGCCATTCAGGTATTCTATATGTGACGGAAACACCTTTTACTTAACCATGACACTTCAAATCCCTTGGTTGGACCATGTTGGCATGTTTAATGTCTGTCTATCTTGTATTCATTTAACTATAAAGTGTGATCCCACAACATTTATCAAATGTGCAAGGTTAGGTTCTAACTATTACAGCATAAAAACAGCAGTGTTTCTTAAGAGACACTGGACCATGGTGACATAGATAAAATAATAGTTACCTGTTCATTATAAATTTCCAGCATACTGAATGTTACCTGCAAAACCAAGGATCATATGGTCATACTTATAGGGCAACATTAAGTTAAGTTAGTCCACAAAATGCAATTCTTAGCTATGGTCCTACATAGTGATCTGTATAATATTGACACATACATTACAATAGAAAACAATCTACAAAACACTCTGTATCCACATTATATATATATTTATATATATATATATATATATATATATATATATATATATATATATAGAAAGTTCATAAAAAGCAGCACATCCAGAATAGTGGAATGGGTGCAAGCCTGTTGAACCTCGGTGCTCCGGTTCTTACTAAATATGCAATGGATAAAGGCAGCACACCACAATGATATAATCCAAAAACTGTGAATTTATTCCATGATGTAAAAAACAACGTTTCGGCGATCTCTCACCGCCATTTTCAAGTGCATACAAGTGATTCAGAGGGGTTTAAATACACATTTCCCCAATTAATGACATCATCACACATTAGCATAATCAGTGACATCACAATCAAAAACAAAATATAAACAAAGTATAAAAACCGTGATATACAGTCATATATAGTATAGTAGCTATACATAGTATTCCTAGTGCTCTAAACATGCATTTGGCACGTTATTATATGTGTCGATCTACCAACACACTTCTATGGATCGACATAAAAAAGTGTAGCATAAGTGTCAACAGTGACAGTGTACAGGTGTATAAGGTTAAAAACATTAATTGTCATGGTGCCAACCACGCCACTGACCTCGTGTGTGCCGCCATTGTCCGCAACCTCGGAGCCCCAGCTAACATTGCCGGATGTAGACTTCCGGGTAAGGAGAATATTAACCAATAACAGTGTGGCGTCATGGTTGCTAGGCTCCAACAGGAGGAGTCTAGCTAAAGTGTATCATAGTATAGAGCCAATCAATGGCACTCTATTGCGCATGTACGTTAGTTATTTAACCCCTTAACGACGCAGGACGTATATTTACGTCCTGCGCCGGCTCCCGCGATATGAAGCGGGATCGCGCCGCGATCCCGCATCATATCGCGTCGGTCCCGGCGCTAATCAACGGCCGGGACCCGCGGCTAATACCACACATCGCCGATCGCGGCGATGTGCGGTATTAACCCTTTAGAAGCGGCGGTCAAAGCTGACCGGCGCTTCTAAAGTGAAAGTGAAAGTGACCCGGCTGCTCAGTCGGGCTGTTCGGGACCGCCGCGGTGAAATCGCGGCGTCCCGAACAGCTGATCGGACACCGGGAGGGCTCTTACCTGCCTCCCCGGTGTCCGATCGACGAATGACTGCTCCGTGCCTGAGATCCAGGCAGGAGCAGTCAAGTGCCGATAATGCTGATCACAGGCGTGTTAATGCACGCCAGTGATCAGCATTAGAGATCAGTGTGTGCAGTGTTATAGGTCCCTATGGGACCTATAACACTGCAAAAAAAATGTAAAAAAAAGTGTTAATAAAGGTCATTTAACCCCTTCCCTAATAAAAGTTTGAATCACCCCCCTTTTCCCATAAAAAAAATAAAACAGTGTAAAAAAAATAAAAAATAAACATATGTGGTATCGCCGCGTGCGTAAATGTCCGAACTATAAAAATATATAATTAATTAAGCCGTACGGTCAATGGCGTACGCGCAAAAAAATTCCAAAGTCCAAAAAAGCGTATTTTGGTCACTTTTTATATCATTAAAAAATGAATAAAAAGTGATCAAAAAGTCCGATCAAAACAAAAATCATACCGATAAAAACTTCAGATCACGGCGCAAAAAATGAGTCCACATACCACCCCATACATGGAAAAATAAAAAAGTTATAGGGGTCAGAAGATGACATTTTTAAACGTATAAATTTTCCTGCATGTAGTTATGATTTTTTCCAGAAGTGCGACAAAATCAAACCTATATAAGTAGGGTATCATTTTAACCGTATGGACCTACAGAATAATGATAAGGTGTAATTTTTACCGAAATATGCACTGCGTAGAAACGAAAGCCCCCAAAAGTTACAAAATGGCGTTTTTTTTTCGATTTTGTCGCACAATGATTTTTTTTTCCGTTTCGCCGTGCATTTTTGGGTAAAATGACTAATGTCACTGCAAAGTAGAATTGGCGACGCAAAAAATAAGCCATAATATGGATTTTTAGGTGGAAAATTGAAAGGGTTATGATTTTTAAAAGGTAAGGAGGAAAAAACGAAAGTGCAAAAACGGAAAAACCCTGAGTCCTTAAGGGGTTAAAGCTGCGGGCGCCATTTTGGAAAAGGTAAATATACAAGTGCCGATACTGGCAAACTAATATATGGCCGGTTCAATTGTTCTAACTTATAAAGTGAACATAGGAACACTAGGTGACTCCCAGTAAACCCCTACATACATACAATTATCACTTGCAATAGTACAGTCACGGGGCCGGAACACAGCAGTCTCCCCATTAATTTGTGTACCTGGCTGTGTATCAAAGGATACAATTAAGTACCCCCTGTACCACAATACTCCTGATCCACTGGGAGTGAATCCCTCCCCCTATGGTCCATAGAGTCTCTTACCAGGACACTATTGTTATATGGGAGACAGTGTCCCCAGGCTCCCTATCATCCACATGCCACTCATTGGGGTATCTGTAGAGTTATGTAAGGGAGTACCTCTAATGTAAATGATGTTAGAATGAGGATAGGATTTTTATGAATTTTTATGAAACCATGGCACCACACTATACTGACATAAACATCTCCAATCAAAAAAAGAATAAACAATTGTATACTACAGGAAAAAGGATTATTTATAAAAATACACATATATAGAAAACTGCGGACCCAGGCGCAATATTTGGCTATTCAGTGATCTTGTGGCACCATGACAAAAATCTTGAAAATCTAAAAAAAGAGGAAAAAAAGAATTAATAATCAATATTCGTATACGTTATCACTTGTACATATTTATAGCAACCTGGACACCGTCAGCATCAAGTGGCTATGCCCCATGGTGCAGCAATCCCTCATCAAACCATTTTTGGGGGGACCACAAATTCGACATTTAAACCATTTGGTTTGAGTGAGTTTAATTCAAAGATCCATCTCAATTCTCTTTTTTGTAGGATGGTGACCCTATCCCCACCTCTCTTGAGTGGCGGGATGTGGTCTACCACCATACATTTTAGATCACGTTCAGAGTGGCCTGCATCCAAGAAGTGCTTGGATACCGGAAGGTCAATCCTTTTTTTTCTAATTGTATACCGGTGCTGATTGAGTCTAGTTTTAAATTCACATTTTGTCTCCCCTATGTATATAAGGTTGCAGGGGCACCACAAAATGTAAATTACAAATTCACTATCACATGTTAAGTAATGTTTAATAGGGAATGTCTTCCCCGTTTTTGGGTGTACAAACTTCTCCCCTTTCTGAATATATTTGCAATTTATGCATCTCCAACAGGGAAAGCATCCCTTAGATTGCACAGTAAGAAATTTCTGCGGACCTAATCTTGATTTTGCTACATCAGCTTTTACCAGGCGGTCCCTTAAATTTCTAGCCCTCCGATAAGACATCAATGGAACGTTTTGTAGCTCAGGTATATTAGGGTAACCCCCGCTTATGAGATGCCAGTGTTTTTTTATTTTTTGGGCAATCATCCCCGAGACCTCGTTATACGTAGAGATGAACGGGATCCGGGATGTCTGATCCTTTTTCTTCCTAGGCTGTCTCAAGCCCTGTCTCTCCTCCTGTAATTTCTGTTTTTGTTGTTCTACTATCTCTATGGGGTAACCTCTAGAGATAAACTGAGATGTCATTTTATCCAAGGCCTTGTCCAACTTTTCCTCAGTGTCTACAATCCTATTTGCACGTAAAAATTGACTATAGGGTAATGATTTAATCATTGCCCTAGGATGACATGAGTCAAATTTCAACAAGGTATTGCAGTCAGTAGGTTTGCAAAATAGGTCTGTTGATAACCTATCGTTCTCCACTAAAATTTCCGTATCCAAAAATTGTATTTTGTGTCTAGAATGAGATAGAGTAAATTGTAAATTACTATCTATACCATTCAAATAGGATTGAAAATCCATAAGGTCACTTTCTGTGCCCTTCCAAATCAAAAAAATATCATCTATGTAGCGCCACCACCCCAGGATCTTCCTGGAGTGGTGGGCTACATAAATGTGTGTCTCCTCAAAATCCGCCATCACTATGTTAGCATACGTGGGCGCCATGTTGCTGCCCATGGCAGTCCCACGCAGCTGCACATAGTATTTCTCGTCAAAAAGGAAATAATTATTCTGTAGTACAAACATAAGCAGTGTTATGACAAAAGATACTTGCTGGGGATCAAAATTGGCATTCACCAGACATTTTCTGACCGCCTCCACACCCCGTTCATGCTGAATTGAAGTGTAGAGGCTAACAATATCAAAGCTGGCTATAATTACATCAGGTGGAAGGACTACAGAGGAAATTTTAGATAGAAAATCACTTGTATCTCTAAGATATGACTTAGTATTTATTGCAAATGTTCTTAACACTTTGTCCAGAAAGATGGATACATTACTGGACAAAGAACCCCTGCCAGACACAATAGGCCTGCCAGGTGGATTCTGCAGGCACTTATGTATCTGGGGCAGAAGGTATAAAAGAGGCGTAATTGGATGCTGTACAAGTAAAAATTCACTTAATTTTCTATCAATCAAACCCTGTTCGTATGCGTTATTAATAATCTCTTGTAGAGACCTTTCCATTTCCTTCCTAGGATCTCTAGGTAACATCTTGTATACATTCTGGTCATTCAATTGTCTATAAGCCTCTCTCAAATATGTGCTCCTGTCCATGACCACAACCCCACCACCCTTATCAGCTGGCTTGACGATGAGGTTGTGGTCATGGACAAGTTCTTGAATAGCAGTGAGTTCCCCATGGGTAAGATTAGGATGTTTAAGTTGTGTTTGTACTTGTCTAATCTGAGACAAGTACAAACACAACTTGGGGAGTTTGCCAGTGGATGCAGCTTTCCTTCATAATCCCTCAAGCACAGATCTTCGTAGAATGTACGAAATGGAGACCAAGAGACTACTCAGCCTAGAATTGCATATTACAACGATGAGTGAGTACTATCGTAATCGTAGGATACCTAGAGGCATGAGAAGCCAACCTCGTGCCAATTCCTTCACAAATGATATGGATTACAGATCACGTTTTGAAGCTATCTCGAATAAATACGCTCTGGACTTAATCCTATTAAATATTGAATTTCTTCAGCGAGATTTGGGAGTGGCACAGAATAAAGTACTAGAACTTGAGAACTCTATAAAACAAAACTTGATTAAAGAAGATCAAGAAAAATTATTTGATAAACAAAAGACTTTTCTTTCCAATCAGCGAACCATAATAGAGGAGACGAAACGTAGAAAGTGGTTCCGGGACAGTCAAGACTACAGTGGAGGCAGAGTATATATGTGGGATAGCATCACAGCCGCTGGGAGACGAGCATCTAAAAAAGGCAACATAGAGATGGATGGAAATGAAACGTCTGAATTTCCAAAGAAGAGTGGATATAAAATCAAGGAACAAGCTACATCATCATCTTTTTTAGGGGCACATGCCTCTCCGAGAGACGGAGAAGGGGAGGCCGGAAACACTCCCGCCAGCGTAAAAGACAGACCACAGAGGAATACAAGATACCAAGGCCAAACACCAACTATACAGAAGAAGAAATGAACTCTATAGATGCACGAACTGTGGTAAATATTTCCTCCTGTTCTTTATCGAATGATCAATTATTATTATTATCCAAGGGCCTTAATTTTTGTCCTAATCAATTCAACGATTGGTTCCAACTAGAGTTGGATTTGGTACAGTTTTTGCGAAAAATTAAGCTGAAAATTTGGTTTTCCCAACAGGTTGTACAGGAATCAGTGATAACCGACACACCCAGCAATATTGGTTTTGAGTTTAAAAAATTACAATTACAGATGTCCAGTGATTTCCAACCAATGGTGGAATCACATGCATTAACCACATTTGCTGATTGTGTCAGAAGGGAACTTACTCAGATTAGACAAGTACAAACACAACTTAAACATCCTAATCTTACCCATGGGGAACTCACTGCTATTCAAGAACTTGTCCATGACCACAACCTCATCGTCAAGCCAGCTGATAAGGGTGGTGGGGTTGTGGTCATGGACAGGAGCACATATTTGAGAGAGGCTTATAGACAATTGAATGACCAGAATGCATACAAGATGTTACCTAGAGATCCTAGGAAGGAAATGGAAAGGTCTCTACAAGAGATTATTAATAACGCATACATACAGGGTTTGATTGATAGAAAATTAAGTGAATTTTTACTTGTACAGCATCCAATTACGCCTCTTTTATACCTTCTGCCCAAGATACATAAGTGCCTGCAGAATCCACCTGGCAGGCCTATTGTGTCTGGCAGGGGTTCTTTGTCCAGTAATGTATCCATCTTTCTGGACAAAGTGTTAAGAACATTTGCAATAAATACTAAGTCATATCTTAGAGATACAAGTGATTTTCTATCTAAAATTTCCTCTGTAGTCCTTCCACCTGATGTAATTATAGCCAGCTTTGATATTGTTAGCCTCTACACTTCAATTCAGCATGAACGGGGTGTGGAGGCGGTCAGAAAATGTCTGGTGAATGCCAATTTTGATCCCCAGCAAGTATCTTTTGTCATAACACTGCTTATGTTTGTACTACAGAATAATTATTTCCTTTTTGACGAGAAATACTATGTGCAGCTGCGTGGGACTGCCATGGGCAGCAACATGGCGCCCACGTATGCTAACATAGTGATGGCGGATTTTGAGGAGACACACATTTATGTAGCCCACCACTCCAGGAAGATCCTGGGGTGGTGGCGCTACATAGATGATATTTTTTTGATTTGGAAGGGCACAGAAAGTGACCTTATGGATTTTCAATCCTATTTGAATGGTATAGATAGTAATTTACAATTTACTCTATCTCATTCTAGACACAAAATACAATTTTTGGATACGGAAATTTTAGTGGAGAACGATAGGTTATCAACAGACCTTTTTTGCAAACCTACTGACTGCAATACCTTGTTGAAATTTGACTCATGTCATCCTAGGGCAATGATTAAATCATTACCCTATAGTCAATTTTTACGTGCAAATAGGATTGTAGACACTGAGGAAAAGTTGGACAAGGCCTTGGATAAAATGACATCTCAGTTTATCTCTAGAGGTTACCCCATAGAGATAGTAGAACAACAAAAACAGAAATTACAGGAGGAGAGACAGGGCTTGAGACAGCCTAGGAAGAAAAAGGATCAGACATCCCGGATCCCGTTCATCTCTACGTATAACGAGGTCTCGGGGATGATTGCCCAAAAAATAAAAAAACACTGGCATCTCATAAGCGGGGGTTACCCTAATATACCTGAGCTACAAAACGTTCCATTGATGTCTTATCGGAGGGCTAGAAATTTAAGGGACCGCCTGGTAAAAGCTGATGTAGCGAAATCAAGATTAGGTCCGCAGAAATTTCTTACTGTGCAATCTAAGGGATGCTTTCCCTGTCGGAGATGCATAAATTGCAAATATATTCAGAAAGGGGAGAAGTTTGTACACCCAAAAACGGGGAAGACATTCCCTATTAAACATTACTTAACATGTGATAGTGAATTTGTAATTTACATTTTGTGGTGCCCCTGCAACCTTATATACATAGGGGAGACAAAATGTGAATTTAAAACTAGACTCAATCAGCACCGGTATACAATTAGAAAAAAAAGGATTGACCTTCCGGTATCCAAGCACTTCTTGGATGCAGGCCACTCTGAACGTGATCTAAAATGTATGGTGGTAGACCACATCCCGCCACTCAAGAGAGGTGGGGATAGGGTCACCATCCTACAAAAAAGAGAATTGAGATGGATCTTTGAATTAAACTCACTCAAACCAAATGGTTTAAATGTCGAATTTGTGGTCCCCCCAAAAATGGTTTGATGAGGGATTGCTGCACCATGGGGCATAGCCACTTGATGCTGACGGTGTCCAGGTTGCTATAAATATGTACAAGTGATAACGTATACGAATATTGATTATTAATTCTTTTTTTCCTCTTTTTTTAGATTTTCAAGATTTTTGTCATGGTGCCACAAGATCACTGAATAGCCAAATATTGCGCCTGGGTCCGCAGTTTTCTATATATGTGTATTTTTATAAATAATCCTTTTTCCTGTAGTATACAATTGTTTATTCTTTTTTTGATTGGAGATGTTTATGTCAGTATAGTGTGGTGCCATGGTTTCATAAAAATTCATAAAAATCCTATCCTCATTCTAACATCATTTACATTAGAGGTACTCCCTTACATAACTCTACAGATACCCCAATGAGTGGCATGTGGATGATAGGGAGCCTGGGGACACTGTCTCCCATATAACAATAGTGTCCTGGTAAGAGACTCTATGGACCATAGGGGGAGGGATTCACTCCCAGTGGATCAGGAGTATTGTGGTACAGGGGGTACTTAATTGTATCCTTTGATACACAGCCAGGTACACAAATTAATGGGGAGACTGCTGTGTTCCGGCCCCGTGACTGTACTATTGCAAGTGATAATTGTATGTATGTAGGGGTTTACTGGGAGTCACCTAGTGTTCCTATGTTCACTTTATAAGTTAGAACAATTGAACCGGCCATATATTAGTTTGCCAGTATCGGCACTTCTATATTTACCTTTTCCAAAATGGCGCCCGCAGCTTTAAATAACTAACGTACATGCGCAATAGAGTGCCATTGATTGGCTCTATACTATGATACACTTTAGCTAGACTCCTCCTGTTGGAGCCTAGCAACCATGACGCCACACTGTTATTGGTTAATATTCTCCTTACCCGGAAGTCTACATCCGGCAATGTTAGCTGGGGCTCCGAGGTTGCGGACAATGGCGGCACACACGAGGTCAGTGGCGTGGTTGGCACCATGACAATTAATGTTTTTAACCTTATACACCTGTACACTGTCACTGTTGACACTTATGCTACACTTTTTTATGTCGATCCATAGAAGTGTGTTGGTAGATCGACACATATAATAACGTGCCAAATGCATGTTTAGAGCACTAGGAATACTATGTATAGCTACTATACTATATATGACTGTATATCACGGTTTTTATACTTTGTTTATATTTTGTTTTTGATTGTGATGTCACTGATTATGCTAATGTGTGATGATGTCATTAATTGGGGAAATGTGTATTTAAACCCCTCTGAATCACTTGTATGCACTTGAAAATGGCGGTGAGAGATCGCCGAAACGTTGTTTTTTACATCATGGAATAAATTCACAGTTTTTGGATTATATCATTGTGGTGTGCTGCCTTTATCCATTGCATATATATATATATATATATATATATATATATATATGACACATTTGACTCCCTATAGTGATGATTTCTAAGAAAAGTCAAACTATAATACCCACTGAGTAAGAGGAAAGTATGACGATTAAAGAAATGTTCTGTTGTTAGTCAAGGAAACATAAAATGAAACTGATAGCTGGTTCATCCACACTAAACCGAATACGTGGGGTTATAGTATGGGTGAACGGATTAAAATAACATCCTCAGATCCATGGTCTGGTTCCAGAGATAGACCTGTTATTAGCTGGCATTGCTAATATGTTAGTCATCGACTTTACGCAATTAAGGCGTGACCTCGTATACGCAGCTTCCCATCCTCCATGCCGGGTCTAAACTCCATTGCGCAAAGGTGGCGATTAACATATTAACAATAACAGATACAAACAGGTCTACCTCCTGAACCGAACTGTGGATACAAGTAAGTCATACCTCATTTTAATTAGGTTCCCCCGCACTATAACCCTGTGTAATTATTAACCCATTTACTTGACAAATCAGGAATGTTATTGTTTTGCAGTCATAAAAGCCATATATTTGTATATATAGTTTGTGTGTACTCCTGTATGTGTAAATGCACACGTTTTAGACATGACATCTAATATAGATAACAAACAAGTTCCAAACTTCATAAAATTACTGGAGTCTGAGCTTTTATATACAGTATGTATTTATGGTCAAGGCCACAACGTGACATCCGGCGTACCCCTGAGCCTATTCTGTAGGTATTTATGGCAACCAGACCCCTCTCATATAATATATATACATATACTACACTCACCTGAAAGCTTTTAGCATAATCTTTTTTGTTTTCAACAACTTTGAACAGCTCTTCGCAGACCACTGGAATTATGCCACGATTAGCTCCATATCCAATCATAGAATAACTCTTTCCTGACCCTGTCTGGCCATAAGCAAGTAAGGTAGCATTGTAGCCTTGCCAAGCATTATCCAACACCCCCTGGCCAAGATCAGAGAATACCGTGTTCTAGAGAATCACGAAAAATAAGAATAAGTTAAAAAAAAAAATACTACAAAACTGAAATATCAATCTTACATGTACAGGAAATATTATGCCAGAAGCTCTGGAACTAAAAGCAAAACATATAACAAGACCGAACCTACTATGTGCCATCTGTACAGGTTGCCTACTTGGCACAAAAGATGTCTGTGGTGTAGCACACAAAGGGAAATTGACTATAGACATTTTTGTCTTGAGAATCTACAGTCCAGTCCAGAGTCCAGTGATATTGGCAAAAATAAGTGTAATGTTAGGAGTTGTTGTTTTACCTATCATCACAAAAGACCTTACAAGTCACCACAGCACTGAGTGAGGCACAATACACAATGACATGGGAGGGTGCAGCTGTGCTCAGGGAGAAGATGGCCAGAAGGGTGGAGAAGTGTTTAACCCCTTAAGGACACAGGGTTTTTTCGTTTTTGCATTATCATTTTTTCCTCATCACCTTCTAAAAATCATAACGCTTTCAATTTTGCACCTAAAATTCCATATTATGGCTTATTTTTTGCGCCACCAATTCTACTTTGAATTGATATTAGTCATTTTACCAACTTTTGGGGGCTTCCGTTTCTACGCAGTGCATTTTTTAGGTAAAAATGACATCTTATCTTTATTCTGTAGGTCCATACGATTAAAATGATACCCTTCTTATAGTGGTTTGATTTTGTATTACTTCTAAAAAAAAAATCATAACTACATGCAGGAAAATGTATATGTTTAAAATTGTCATTTTCTTACCCCTATAACTTTTTTCCGCGTTTTTATCGGTACCATTTCTATATTGATTGGACTTTTTGATAGTTTTTTATAAATTTTTTCATGATATAAAAAGAGACCAAAAATACGCTATTTTGGACTTTGGAATTAATTTCCGCATACGCCATTGACCGTGCAGTTTAATTAATGATACATTTTTATAGTTCGGACATTTCCGCATGCGGCGATACCACATATGTTTATTTACACTTTTTTTTAAATGGGAAAATTGGGATGATTCAAACTTTTATTAGGGGAGGGGTTAAATGATCTTTATTCACTTTTTTTTCACTTTTTTTGCAGTGTTATAGCTCCCTTAGGGACCTATAACACTGCACACACTGATCTTTTACATTGATCAGTGGTTTCTCATAAGAAACCATTGATCGATGATTCTGCCGCTTGACTGCTCATGCCGTGGCCCCGTGTTATAGAACAGGTTAAAGGGGTACTCCAGTGGAAACATTTTTTTTTTTTTTTCATATCGACTGGCTCCAGAAAGATAAACAGATTTGTAAATTATTTCTATTAAAAAATCTTAATCCTTCCAGTACTTATCAGCTGCTGTATATTCCAGAGGAAGTTGTATAGTTCTTTTCTGTCTGACCACAGTGCTCTCTGCTGACACCTCTGTTGATGTCAGGAACTGTCCAGAGTCCCCATAGCAAACCTCTCCTGTTCCATACAGTTCCTGACATGAACAGAGGTGTCAGCAGAGAGCACTGTGGTCAGACTTAAAAGAACACCTCAGCTTCCAGCACAGTACACAGCAGCTGATAAGTGATAACTGGAAGGATTAAGATTTTAATAGAAGTAATATACAAATCTGTTTAACTTTTTGGCACCAGTTGATTTGAATTATTTTTATTATTTTTTTTACTGGAGTACCCCTTTAACTACCCTGCAGGAATACAGATGTGGAAGGTGGGAATCCGGGCAGGGGTTTCCTTTACCTTCCAGTGAAGATCCGACTTCGGCACTGTAGTGCTACACCGGCGTGATGACACAGGAGTCGGGGGGTAGAATAGTAATACTCATAAAAAGTAACATACAGGGTAGGACTACTTGTTTCGGAGTGGCTCCCTCCTTCCTCAGGTCCAGGTTACAGTGTATAGGTGAAGCATCTTATATATACATACACTTACATGAATACATTAACACATTACACCTTTGAATTTTGGCGGGTTTGAAGGCTGAGTGTGAAGTCAACCTCCAGGGTCTGTAGTCCAGGTCCTATTTGGTGTATAGGAATGAATAAGCTGGATCTATAACATTGTGATTTTTTGCCCATTGAAATCAATTGGCCCATTATGGTCTATGGGGATATTGCAACAAGCAAAGTAAACAGTAGGGTCCTAGTAGTATCGTGGATGGGAGACCCCAATTTGGGTTCGAATCTCAGACTGAGAATTAATATTGTGGTTATTCTTTACTTGTGATAGACATATATGGGTCAATTGTTAATTAAGATAGTGTTTGAACCGTGGGAACTAGGTCCAGTGGATACCATATATGGGCAACTAGGTTAATTGGAACAGGAAGGATTGTATAAAGTTTAATGTAGTATCAATGGAGGCTTGTGTGTTATGAAAGGAGGGGTTGTAAATAGCACATATTGCCAGTAGGTGGCGATATGTGCTATTTTCTCCTATATCTCCTTTAACTACCCTGACATAGATTGGGAAGCTGAAACCTGTAGGTCCAGCAAGGGAAACAAGTCTTTGGTAATAACAAAATACAATGGAGGAGATTTATCAAAACCTGGGCACAGGAAAAGTCGACTAATTGCCCATAGCAACCAATTCAATCACTTCTTTCATTTTTCCAAAGGCCTATGAAAAATTAAAGAAGCAATCTGATAGGAGAAAACCAATTTGGCTAAACAAGAGAGTTAGGGATGCAATAAATAATGGGAGAAAATCATTCAGACTACTAAAACAAGAAGGTAGTGGGAAAACATTAAAAAATTATAAGGAGAGGAATAAAGTCTGTAAAAAAAAAATAAAACAACTAGCAAAAATAGCAACAGAGAGAATGATTGCCATAGAAAGTAAATAGAACCCAGAAATATTCTTCAGCTACATAAATAATAAGAAAGTTAAAACTGAAAATGTTGTCCACTTAAGAAATAATCTGGGTCTAATTGTAGAAGAGAATGAGGAAAAGGCAAAACTACTAAATGACTTCTTCTCTACTGTATTTGCACAGGAAAATCCAATGTCAGATAACAGGAGAAGGGAAAAAGTAAATTGCCGAGCAAATCCTGCCTGTTTAACTCAACAAGAAGTGCGCTGCTGCCTTAGTAACATTAAAACACACAAATCACCGGGCCCAGATGGCATCCATCCCAGCGTTTTGCAGGAATTAAGTAACGTGCTAGACAGACTTTTATTCCTTATATTTAAAGATTATATATTGACAGTGATTGGTCCACAGGACTCGCGCTTAGCAAATGTGGTACCAATATTCAAAATGGGGTCAAAAATGGATCCTGGGAACTATAGGCCTGTAAGTTTAAAGCGATTATCCAGGAATAGAAAAACACAGCTAATTTCTTTCAAAAACAGATCCCCATCTGTCTCAAGGTTGGGTGTGGTTTTAAAACTTGGCTCCATTCACTTCACTGGAACTGAGCTGCAGAATCACACCCAACCTGGAGACAGACTGGGAGCTGTTTTTGAAAGAAAGTAGCTGTGTTTTTATATCCCTGGATAACCCCTTTAACATCTTTTGTAAGATTTTAAGGGTTTTCTGAGAGATGCTATTCTGGAATATCTTAATGAAAATAACACAGCACTAACATGGGTAAATGCAGGATCAGACCTGTCAGAATAATCTGATCAGCTTCTATGAGAAGGTGTCTTATATCTGGACTTTTCTAAGGTATACTTTGCCACACAAAAGTTTGGTACATAAGCTGAGGTTGGGACTAGGGGAGGATATATGTAAATGAGTTAGCAACTGGCGCAATGACAGGAAGCAGAGGGTGAGTATTAATGGAACTTTGGTTGGGTGACAGTTACTAGTAGGGTACCACAGGGGTCAATACTGGGTCAAATTCTTACAGAGTAGAATTTCTATATTGACACTAAACTGGGAAAGGTGATAATGAAAGGGGTGATGACATAATATTACAGAGGGAGCTGGGGAAGCTGGAGGCTTGGGCAAAGATATAGTAAATGAAGTTTTTTGTGAATAAAAAACAAAATGTACAATTATGTGCTAAATAATAAGACATTAGGTAAAACTTCTACAAAAAAAAGACTTGGGGGTACTGGTGCACAGTAAACTTATCTTCAGTGATCATTGCCTAGCAGCTGCTACCAAGGCTAACAAAGTCATGGGATGTATCAGGAGAGGCATAGAGGCTCCTAAAAGTCGCAAAAATACACCAGTCCAGACTTAGCTTTTTGGTGTTTGTGAAGAGTGAAATTTCAGAATATGTGTACCTGCACAAAATGTATCAAATGTCCTGCAACCATTTAATAAATCTGGTGCTCCTACACATTACCAGCACACAAAAAAAGGTTTTAAAAAAAATGCTTCACTTACACCTATAATGATAAATCCCCCCAAATAGTTTTGCCTCTGTATAAATCACTAGTCAGACCACATATGGAGTATTGTGTCCAATTTTGGGCACCTGTATATTAAAAGGGCATGGCTGAACTGGAGAGGATGCAGAGTAGGGCGACAAAGATAATTAATGGTATGGGAGGATTTCAGGTTATTTAGTTTAGAGAAAAGACATCTTACGGGCGAACTGTTCACAATGTACAAATATATGAATGGACATTACAGAGATCTTTCTAGTGATCTTTTTATATCTAGGCCGGTAACCATGACAAGGGGGCATCCTCTACGTCTATGTTATGAGGTAATTGGCATCAGCCTCATGGGAGGTTTTTGTCTTCCTCTGGGCAAAAAATGTAAGGTCTTAGGTTGAATTTGATGGACTTTTGTCTTTTTGTCAACCTTACAGACAATGTTACAATGTTGCATTCAGTGACTCCCAAATGACATTTTCTAATTAATTGTTCCTTTTCTTCACCAAATGGTCCAAACAGCCATGAATTCTATTGGGTACCTCTCGCTGAGTTTGGACATCTTTGGCTCCTCATTTCTGCAGCAGATTATCAGGCTCTATACTAAGACAAGCTCATCTTACTGCTACACACCGTGCCCCTTAAACAACAGCTACATTCTTTCCCAGAATAAAAGAGCTGTGTTATTCAGGCTATGAGTCCCAACTAATGATGTACAAGTTAATTGCCACACATTTCAAAATTAATCTGCCATCTGGGAAACATGGTCTACATGTACAATGCTGTACATGTATCATGTATTGACATTGGTAAATAGTAATTAGTACAATTGGACTTATAGTACATGTTGGCAGTGGCTGCATTTCCCTAAAAAATATTCTTTATTTCTGTAGGTACTGTTAGTCTCATTGTACTAATAGCTATTTATTCTTATCAGCACTTTTGTACATTTCTTAGCTGACAGATTCACTTTAAATGAGCATCTATGAACTTGTGCTCTTGAAGTCAATGGGAGCAATGTTTCAGATACTGACACCACATGGTTTGCTGTGGAAATCAGCACAGTTGCCAAAGCAAAATACATGCAGCTATTTGCTATTTGAGCATGCATTGCCTTGGTTTCCCCTTATTTCCGCAGACCATGAGTGTTTAAAGGAAAGGCACACAAGAGCAACAAAATGGTGGGGAAAAAAGCACAGTAAAATTTTAAATGTTAATGTCACCTCCTTTGGTATAAAAAAAAAAGAGCCAACATTAATCTATTGCCAAGGGCACACATAGACCTGGAGCTGGTCCTGCCCCAGCACATCTTAGGGTTTTCAAAACATGATTTATAAGAAGAAAAAAAACTAAAGTCTTGACCAGAAAAGCAACACAATCATATGTAAAATAAAGAAAATAGACAGACTACCTGGTCAGCATATCTGCTTTCTGTACCAGTTGGAACTAGTGTGCCATCTTTATTCTTCAAAAACCCATTATGGGACCAGTAAGCAAGATCAAATTTGAATGTTTTTTCATTAGCTGGATTCCTTGGATCATAAATAGTTGTGCAGTTGTCTCTCATGGAAATAATACATCTACTTCCTGCTTCCTTCTCTCTCTGAATAGAAATGCAAATAGTTAATATTGTAACTATTATTTGTTGTTATGGACTACTTTTTATAAATTACTTAGATTGTACTACTTTTGCTGAATGGAGATTAATAGGAGCACATAATATTATAAAACACACTACCAGTGAAAAACATGCCAAACCCAAAGTGCACTGCAGCAGTGACTTGCTGCTCCAATTTATACAGCATATGTAGCCTTATCTCTTGTAAATCTCCCTATTGCACAAAAAACTAACTGGATCCCAGCAAAAGCTGGAGATGAACCCTTACTGCAATGCTTGTACTGTAAATACATAGGGCAGACATACATTGTAACATGAAATGTAAAAATAAGATCACACTGTTTTCCTCACCTTGCTGAAAGGCCTCACCCGTATGGCCACTTTCACACTATCGCAATTTGGCATACTTCAGAAACTGTCAATAACTACAACTGGAATAAATAAAGCACAATATATGAGAGAGAGAGAGAGTCTGAAAACACAATCATGAACATTGTAGCTTTTTTCTTCCAGGACTTCTACTGAATTATTTAGCTAGGAGTTCATTTAAAACAGTGGTATCACATTTCCCTCTCATGTTGCCATCACTTTCTGTGACATTCTCATTTATATGTACTCTAGCACAGGGAAGAGTTTGCTGAAAATAGTTTGATTTCAAAGTAGTTGCATACAGCTAAAATTTACACAATTATTTGTAGACGAGTTTTAGGGTGCTCGATTAAACATATTATTTGAAGTAGTTCTATAGTATGGTCCAATATCCTTAGCAGGTAACTAATTACCAGTGAATCCTTAGGAAACCTGAGGAGAAATGGTTTCCATGTCCTGTGCTGATGACAGTGAACAAGCTTGAAACACCCATATACAAGCTGAAATAACTGCTCTGTAAATGCTGCACACTGTACAACAGCTGTTATTCATGAGCACCAGTCTGCTGTATGCCCGCTGACCTCTGGTAAGGATCCAGCCCTTGAGTGACGCAACCCCACAGGTGGAATGGTGCTGACAACTTTCTCCTTTTGGATGTATAGTTGTCTTTACAGTAGTTTTTTACTTGGGCTGATTTCTCTGCAGCGCACTATACAGTTATTACATTTAATCTTTATTCTGTAGGTCAATACAATTACACAAATGCCCAATTTATATAGAGATCTGGAGTTATTATTAAGTTTCCCTGAGTAACGTGACAACCGAACTCCCTGAGTTCAAAGGGGGGGGGGGGAAAAATCCAGGTTCTGTCCCCCTATACAAAGTGGCAGTAGTATAGATCTCTTCACTACCAAAGTACTGAATGACGTCAAAGCTCTTATTTACCCGACCCCGAGAGCCAACCTATCACCGAAAGAGAAAAAAGCACTCGACTGGTTAAAAAATAGAAAAGACTTGATCATCAAAAAGGCCGATAAAGGCAACAGAACAGTCATCATGACAATGAAACAATACCAGGAAGAAGTCCTCCACCAGCCTTCGGACTCCTCCACATACCGCAGAATAGCCGTAGACCCCAGGAATCAAGTGCTCTCCTTATTACGTACCTTTCTCAGGCAAAAGGTTGAGTCACACATGTTATCCCAAAAAACAGCTGAGAAACTGCTCCCGGACAGTACCTCGAGGCCACAGTGGTACTTTCTCCCGAAGGTCCACAAGAGCCTCGAGCATCCGCTGGGTGACGGAATACCTGTCCCAGTACCTGGACTGGTTGTTACGTCCGATTCTCCCGGACATTCAGTCTTACCCAAGGGACACGAACGACTTCCTAGCCTGTGTGAAAGACATTCAGATAGAAGCAGGAGATGCACTGGGATCTATAGATGTGGAATCCTTGTATACAAGGATCCCAAATGAGGCAGGCATCCAAGCCATTGCAGATTTCTGCGCAGCAACATGTAAGTGCGAAGCTTACACAAAATTTGTAACAGAGGGGCTGAAGATGGTTTTGAGAAACAATTTTTTCCAGTTCGATGGGGAATGGTACAAACAAGAGACCGGCACCGCCATGGGGACCCCGGTCTCTTGTACCGTCGCCAACATCTTCCTGGCTGTGCTAGAAGCAAGTCTTGTCTTTTCAAGTAACAATCCTTTTTTGAAGTACATCAAAACGTACAGAAGATACGTGGACTATATCTTCGTGATATGGTCAGGGGACAAAGTGAGCTTTCACCAATTCGTCACATACCTAAATAAAGAGAACACCATGAATATGGCTTTCACCTCGGTCTACAGTACTCAGGAGTTAGCCTTTCTTGACGTCATTGTGTCTATAGACAATTCGCAACTGCATACCAAGGGGTACAGGAAACCCTCGTCCCCTCTTCTCTATCTTCATCATGACTCGTACCATCCCATTCACACAAAAAAGGCACTTCCTTTCTGCCAATTTTTGAGACTGAAGAAAATCAATAGCAACCATTCATCCTTTGAAGAGCAAGCAGGTCAACTCAAGTCACATCTTAAAGAAAGAGGGTACCCGGTTTCATGCCTCAACAAAGCCCTTAATAAAGTTAAGGACAAATCAAGGGAAGACCTCATAACCAAACCCAAGTCCTCATTCCCTCCTCCACCTAGACGTTTCAACTTTTCATTTAAGTACAGTGAAATGTCAGGTTTGATCTGCAAGGCTATACATTGCCACTGGCACATCATTGAAGGTGACCATATGTTGAAAAAAAATAGCCAAAGAGAAACCCCTTATTGCACACAGACGCACCCGGACCATAAAGAATGGGCTAGTACGCAGCTCCTTCACATCAGGACCCACTGTGTTCTCCAACTGGCTTAAGGATTTGCACCCCACAGGCAATGACAAATGTGGGCACTGTTCGTTTTGTGGACAACTAAAACAAGGGCAAAATTACGTTGTGGGCGGAGATAGTATTCATGTCCCCAAATGTATTACTTGCTGTCACGATGCCGGCTGGCAGGTAGTGGACCCTCTGTGCCAGAGAGGGATTGGCGTGGACCGTGCTAGTGGACCGGTTCTAAGCCACTACTGGTTTTCACCAGAGCCCGCCGCAAAGCGGGATGGTCTTGCTGCGGCGGTAGTGACCAGGTCGTATCCACTAGCAACGGCTCACCTCTCTGGCTGCTGAAGATAGGCGCGGTACAAGGGAGTAGGCAGAAGCAAGGTCGGACGTAGCAGAAGGTCGGGGCAGGCAGCAAGGATCGTAGTCAGGGGCAACGGCAGAAGGTCTGGAAACACAGGCAAGGAACACACAAGGAACGCTTTCACTGGCACTAAGGCAACAAGATCCGGCAAGGGAGTGCAAGGGAAGTGAGGTAATATAGGGAAGTGCACAGGTGAAAACCCTAATTGGAACCACTGCGCCAATCAGCGGCGCAGTGGCCCTTTAAATCGCAGAGACCCGGCGCGCGCGCGCCCTAGGGAGCGGGGCCGCGCGCGCCGGGACAGAACAGACGGGGAGCGAGTCAGGTAGGGGAGCCGGGGTGCGCATCGCGAGCGGGCGCTACCCGCATCGCGAATCGCATCCCGGCTGGCAGCAGGATCGCAGCGCCCCGGGTCAGAGGACGTGACCGGAGCGCTGCAGCGGAGGGAGTGAAGCGAGCGCTCCGGGGAGGAGCGGGGACCCGGAGCGCTCGGCGTAACAGTACCCCCCCCCTTGGGTCTCCCCCTCTTCTTGGAGCCTGAGAACCTGAGGAGCAGACTTTTGTCAAGGATGTTGTCCTCAGGTTCCCAGGATCTCTCTTCAGGACCACAACCCTCCCAGTCTACTAAAAAAAAATTTTTCCCTCTGACCTTTTTGGCAGCCAAAATTTCCTTGACCGAGAAGACGTCCGAGGAGCCGGAAACAGGAGTGGGAGGAACAGATTTGGGAGAAAAACGGTTGAGGATGAGTGGTTTGAGAAGAGAGACGTGAAAGGCATTAGGGATACGAAGAGAAGGAGGAAGAAGAAGTTTATAAGAGACAGGATTAATTTGACACAAAATTTTGAAAGGACCAAGATAGCGTGGTCCCAACTTGTAGCTAGGGACACGGAAGCGGACATATTTAGCGGAGAGCCATACCTTGTCTCCAGGGGAAAAAACGGGGGGAGCTCTTCTTTTCTTATCCGCGAACCTCTTCATGCGTGAAGAAGCCTGTAAGAGAGAATTTTGGGTCTCTCTCCATATAATGGAAAGGTCACGAGAAATTTCATCCACAGCGGGCAGACCAGAGGGCAAGGGGGTAGGGAGGGGGGGAAGAGGGTGACGGCCGTACACCACGAAAAATGGGGATTTGGAGGAAGATTCAGAGACCCTGAAGTTATACGAAAATTCGGCCCATGGAAGGAGATCTGCCCAGTCATCCTGGCGGGAGGAAACAAAATGTCGCAAATAATCACCCAGGATCTGGTTAATTCTTTCTACTTGTCCATTGGACTGGGGATGATATGCAGAGGAAAAATTTAATTTAATCTTGAGTTGTTTACAGAGAGCCCTCCAGAATTTAGACACGAATTGGACCCCTCTATCCGAGACAATCTGCGTAGGCAACCCGTGAAGACGAAAAATGTGTACAAAAAATTGTTTAGCCAACTGAGGCGCAGAAGGAAGACCAGGAAGAGGGATGAAATGTGCCATTTTGGAGAATCGATCAACGACCACCCAAATAACGGTGTTGCCACGGGAAGGGGGTAAATCAGTAATAAAATCCATACCAATCAGAGACCAAGGCTGTTCGGGGACAGGCAGAGGATGAAGAAAACCAGCGGGCTTCTGGCGAGGAGTCTTATCCCGGGCACAGATAGTGCAGGCTCGCACAAAGTCCCCAACATCCGTCTCCAGAGTCGGCCACCAATAGAAGCGGGAGATGAGTTGCACAGATTTCTTGATGCCCGCATGACCTGCGAGATGGGAGGAGTGACCCCATTTGAGGATTCCGAGGCGTTGGCGTGGAGAAACAAAGGTCTTTCCTGGAGGAGTCTGCCTGATGGAGGCAGGAGAAGTGGAGATCAGGCAGTCAGGTGGAATGATGTGTTGCGGAGGGAGATCAACTTCTGAGGCATCCGAGGAACGAGAGAGAGCATCGGCCCTAATGTTCTTATCGGCAGGACGAAAGTGAATCTCAAAATTAAATCGGGCAAAGAACAGAGACCACCGGGCCTGGCGAGGATTCAGCCGTTGGGCCGACTGGAGGTAGGAGAGGTTCTTGTGGTCGGTGTAGATAATAACAGGAAATCTTGATCCCTCCAGCAGATGCCTCCATTCCTCAAGTGCTAATTTAATGGCTAGAAGCTCTCGATCCCCGATGGAGTAGTTCCTCTCCGCTGGAGAGAAGGTCCTAGAGAAAAAACCACAAGTGACAGCATGCCCGGAAGGATTTTTTTGTAGAAGAACAGCTCCAGCTCCTACTGAGGAGGCATCAACCTCCAATAGGAAGGGTTTGGAAGGGTCAGGTCTGGAGAGCACGGGAGCCGAAGAAAAGGCAGACTTGAGTCGTTTAAAGGAGTCTTCTGCTTGAGGAGGCCAGGACTTGGGATCAGCATTTTTCTTGGTTAAAGCCACGATAGGAGCCACAATGGTAGAAAAATGTGGAATAAATTGCCTGTAATAATTGGCGAACCCCAAAAAGCGTTGGATAGCACGGAGTCCGGAGGGGCGTGGCCAATTTAAGACGGCAGAGAGTTTGTCTGGATCCATCTGTAGTCCCTGGCCAGAGACCAAATATCCTAGAAAAGGAAGAGATTGGCATTCAAACAGACATTTCTCAATTTTGGCATAGAGTTGGTTGTCACGAAGTCTCTGAAGAACCATACGGACATGCTGGCGGTGTTCTTCTAGATTGGCAGAAAAAATTAGGATATCGTCCAGATATACCACAACACAGGAGTATAACAGATCACGAAAAATTTCATTGACAAAGTCTTGGAAGACGGCAGGGGCATTGCACAGTCCAAAGGGCATGACCAGATACTCAAAGTGTCCATCTCTGGTGTTAAATGCCGTTTTCCACTCGTCCCCCTCTCTGATGCGGATGAGGTTATAGGCGCCTCTTAAGTCCAATTTAGTGAAGATGTGGGCACCTTGGAGGCGATCAAAGAGTTCAGAGATGAGGGGTAAGGGGTAGCGGTTCTTAACCGTGATTTTATTAAGACCGCGGTAGTCAATGCAAGGACGTAGGGAGCCATCTTTTTTGGACACAAAGAAAAATCCGGCTCCGGCAGGAGAGGAGGATTTACGGATAAAGCCCTTTTTTAGATTCTCCTGGACGTATTCGGACATGGCAAGAGTCTCTGGGGCAGAGAGAGGATAAATTCTGCCCCGGGGTGGAGTAGTACCCGGGAGGAGGTCGATAGGGCAATCATAAGGCCTGTGAGGAGGTAGAGTCTCAGCTTGTTTTTTGCAGAAAACATCCGCGAAGTCCATATAGGCCTTAGGGAGACCGGTTACTGGAGGAACCACAGAGTTACGGCAAGGGTTACTGGGAACCGGTTTTAGACAGTTCTTGGAACAAGAGGACCCCCAACTCTTGATCTCCCCAGTGGACCAATCCAGGGTTGGGGAATGAAGTTGAAGCCAGGGAAGTCCAAGGAGAATCTCCGAGGTGCAATTGGGGAGGACCAAAAGTTCAATCCTCTCATGATGAGATCCGATGCTCATAAGAAGGGGCTCCGTGCGGAAACGTATGGTACAGTCCAATCTTTCATTATTTACACAATTGATGTAGAGGGGTCTGGCGAGACTGGTCACTGGGATGTTGAACCTGTTGACGAGGGAGGCCAAAATAAAATTTCCTGCAGATCCAGAGTCCAAGAAGGCCACTGTAGAGAAGGAGAAGGCAGAGGCAGACATCCGCACAGGCACAGTAAGACGTGGAGAAGCAGAGTAGACATCAAGGACTGTCTCACCTTTGTGCGGAGTCAGCGTACGTCTTTCCAGGCGGGGAGGACGGATAGGACAATCCCTCAGGAAGTGTTCGGTACTAGCACAGTACAGGCAGAGGTTCTCCATACGGCGTCGTGTCCTCTCTTGAGGTGTCAGGCGAGACCGGTCGACCTGCATAGCCTCCACGGCGGGAGGCACAGGAACAGATTGCAGGGAACCAGAGGAGAGAGGAGCCGAGGAGACGAAACGCCTCGTGCGAACAGAGTCCATATCTTGGCGGAGTTCCTGACGCCTTTCAGAAAAACGCATGTCAATGCGAGTGGCTAGGTGAATAAGTTCATGTAGATTAGCAGGAATTTCTCGTGCGGCCAGAACATCTTTAATGTTGCTGGATAGGCCTTTTTTGAAGGTCGCGCAGAGGGCCTCATTATTCCAGGACAATTCTGAAGCAAGTGTACGGAATTGTACGGCATACTCGCCAACGGAAGAATTACCCTGGACCAGGTTCAACAGGGCAGTCTCAGCAGAAGAGGCTCGGGCAGGTTCCTCAAAGACACTTCGGATTTCCGAGAAGAAGGAGTGTACAGAGGCAGTGACGGGGTCATTGCGGTCCCAGAGCGGTGTGGCCCATGACAGGGCTTTTCCGGACAGAAGACTGACTACGAAAGCCACCTTAGACCTTTCAGTGGGAAACAGGTCCGACATCATCTCCAGATGCAGGGAACATTGGGAAAGAAAGCCACGGCAAAACTTAGAGTCCCCATCAAATTTATCCGGCAAGGATAAGCGTATCCCAGGAGCGGCCACTCGCTGCGGAGGAGGTGCAGGAGCTGGCGGAGGAGATGACTGCTGAAGCTGTGGTAGCAACTGTTGTAGCATAACGGTCAGTTGAGACAGCTGTTGGCCTTGTTGCGCTATCTGTTGTGACTGCTGGGCGACCACCGTGGTGAGGTCAGCGACAACTGGCAGAGGAACTTCAGCGGGATCCATGGCCGGATCTACTGTCACGATGCCGGCTGGCAGGTAGTGGACCCTCTGTGCCAGAGAGGGATTGGCGTGGACCGTGCTAGTGGACCGGTTCTAAGCCACTACTGGTTTTCACCAGAGCCCGCCGCAAAGCGGGATGGTCTTGCTGCGGCGGTAGTGACCAGGTCGTATCCACTAGCAACGGCTCACCTCTCTGGCTGCTGAAGATAGGCGCGGTACAAGGGAGTAGGCAGAAGCAAGGTCGGACGTAGCAGAAGGTCGGGGCAGGCAGCAAGGATCGTAGTCAGGGGCAACGGCAGAAGGTCTGGAAACACAGGCAAGGAACACACAAGGAACGCTTTCACTGGCACTAAGGCAACAAGATCCGGCAAGGGAGTGCAAGGGAAGTGAGGTAATATAGGGAAGTGCACAGGTGAAAACCCTAATTGGAACCACTGCGCCAATCAGCGGCGCAGTGGCCCTTTAAATCGCAGAGACCCGGCGCGCGCGCGCCCTAGGGAGCGGGGCCGCGCGCGCCGGGACAGAACAGACGGGGAGCGAGTCAGGTAGGGGAGCCGGGGTGCGCATCGCGAGCGGGCGCTACCCGCATCGCGAATCGCATCCCGGCTGGCAGCAGGATCGCAGCGCCCCGGGTCAGAGGACGTGACCGGAGCGCTGCAGCGGAGGGAGTGAAGCGAGCGCTCCGGGGAGGAGCGGGGACCCGGAGCGCTCGGCGTAACACTTGCAGGACTAAATATGTAGTTTATTGCCTACAGTGTCAATGCGGACACTTCTATGTTGGTTCCACTACCCGGGCCATGTGTGTCAGATTTAGAGAACACCTCCGACTCTCCAGGAGGGGAGAAGGAGTTCCAAGACTGGCTTACACTTAAAAACTGTACACCATGGTAATCCCAAAGATTAGAGACCATCACGGACTGCCCCAAGGGTCTCACCTTCCCTACATCAAAGAGAGGCACGCTGGATCTCAAGACTGGACGCTACCAGACCCTTAGGGTTCAATCAGCACAATGAGTTTAGCGCTTTCATATAATGTATTTTACCTTTGCATGTATATGTATACACCCCTTCCCACTCCTCTGCCTGCTTCCCTTACCTACCCGCTCCTGATCCCCCGCCTTTTTACCCACTCCTGACTCTTGCCCTATTTCTTGTTTCACCTGCCCATTTCTTTCCATAACCTTGTAACTGTTATTATTAATGTGATGTCCTCTAGGCATAGTCCTCTGATGTCAGTTCCTATCCTCAGCAGCGCTTGAGACCTCTGTCTACAGCTGCCGGAACTGAACGTCTCGTTGCCTAGCAACCACACATGAGCTGATCCTGAGGACACGGCCGTAGGTTATTTAACCGACACCATGCAGCATCACCGGTGGGCGTGACCAAGCGGAGAACCCGCAAAGCTGAACCGCCGTTCCACAAGCTCGGCTGAGCTATTGCTTTCTCTTCTTGCCGACCCGAGATACACATCCCCGTGTATTATTTGGAATAAACCTACACCTTCTTTGGCATGAAACCGGGTTTGTGCATCTTTTGTACCCTTCTATATGTCTCATTGGCTGCAAATTTTTTTCACATGACTGCACCCCCACCTCATCATCCATCCACTTGCACCACCAGAAGACTTATCAATAAACTACAGTCATTGAGCTTGGACTCCAATATTGTTGAGTGGATTAGGCAGTGGCTGAGTAACAGACAACAGAGGGTTGTAGTCAATGGAGAATATTCAGAGCAAGGTCTTGTCACCAGTGGGATACCTCAGGGATCTGTACTGGGACCAATATTGTTTAATATCTTCATTAGCAATATTACAGAAGGTCTCAATGGTAAGGTATGTCTTTTTGCTGATGACACAAAGATATGTAACAGGGTTGATGTTCCTGGAGGGATCCACCAAATGGAAAAGGATTTAGGCAAACTAGAAGAATGGTCAGAACTCTGGCAACTGAAATTTAATGTGGATAAGTGCAAGATAATGCACCTGGGGCCTAAAAACCCTCAGGCAGAATATAGATTATTTGACACAGCCCTGACCTTAGTATCTGAGGAGAGGGATTTAGGAGTAATTATTTCAGAAGACTTAAAGGTAGGAAGACAATGTAATAGAGCAGCAGGAAACTCTAGCAGAATGCTTGGATGTATAGGGAGAGGTATAAGCAGTAGAAAGAGAGAAGTGCTCATGCCGTTGTACAGAACACTGGTGAGACCTCACTTGGAGTATTGTACGCAGTACTGGAGGCCGTATCTCCAGAAGGATATAGATACTCTAGAGAGAGTTCAGAGAAGAGCTACTAAACTAGTACATGGATTGCAGGATAAAATGTACCAGGAAAGGTTAAAGGACCTTAACATGTATAGCTTGGAAGAAAGAAGAGACAGAGGGGATATGATTGAGACTTTTAAATACATAAAGGGAATCAACATGGTAAAGCAGGAGAGCATATTTAAAAGAAGAAAAACTACCACAAGAGGACATAGTTTTAAATTAGAGGGGCAAAGGTTTAAAAGTAATATCAGGAAGTATTACTTTACTGAGAGAGTAGTGGATGCATGGAATAGCCTTCCTGCAGAAGTGGTCGCTGCAAATACAGTGAAGGAGTTTAAACATGCATGGGATAAGCATAAGGCTATCCTTCATATAAGATAGGGCCAGGGACTATTCATAGTATTCAGATTATTGGGCAGACTAGATGGGCCAAACGGTTCTTATCTGCCGAAACATTCTATGTTTCCCTCAGTATCAAAGGGGACATTCTCCCACTACAGTGCCGGCTCTCCTGATACTCTATTTGTTCCAATTTATATAGGTATTGTTTATTTTTACTACTTTAAAAAAATAACTTTTTGTAGGAAAATTTATATGCTTAAAGGAGTAGTCCGGCGCGCACTTTTCTTATTTTATCCAGTCCGGGCTGCAAAAAAAAAAAGGAAACAAACTTTCTCTTACCTGCCATCGCGCCTCAGGAGCTCAGGTACAGGTGTTCGGTCACCGGGCTGTTTGATTCCTACTTCCTGTTAGCCCGGCACGTCACACAGAGCTTCAGCCTATCACCAGCCGAGGCGGGACATCGCTGTGGCCGGTGATAGGCTGAAGCTCCGTGTGACGTGCCGGGCTAACGGGAAGTAAGAAGCAAACAGCCCGGCGACCAAACACCTGTACAGGAGCTCCTGGGGCGCGATGGCAGGTAAGAGAGTTTGTTTTCTTTTTTTTTTTGCAGCCCGGACCGGATAAAATAAGAAAAGTGCGCGCCGGACTACTCCTTTAAAATTGCCCACTTCTGACCATATACTTTTTCAATCTTTTTGTATATGGAGTGGCTACTTTGCTCATAGCTCATTACTATGGCATAGCATTGAACAGGGTATGCAATCAGAAGATTGCATTTAAAAGTCCCCTATGGGAACTAAAAAATGGTGTAAAAAATATTTTAAAAAGTTAATAAATGTGAATTAACCCCTTCCATACAAAAAGTTTCAATCATTCCCCTTTTCCCAAATTCCATACAAAAAAATATGTAAATATAATAAAAATAAACATATGTGGTATCGGCGCGTGCGTAAATGTCTGAACTATAAAAATATAAGATTTATTAAATAGTCAACTAAATTAATTAAATGTAATTAATTAACCCCTTAAGGACGCAGCCCATTTGGGCCTTAAGGACGCAGACAATTTTATTTTTACGTTTTCGTTTTTTCCTCCTCGCCTTCAAAAAATCATAACTCTTTTATATTTTCATCCACAGACTAGTATGAGGGCTTGTTTTTTTGCACGACCAGTTGTCCGTTGTAATGCCATCACTCACGTTACCATAAAATGTATGGCGCAACCAAAAAAATACTATTTGTGTGGGGAAATGAAAAAGAAAACCGCAACTTTGCTAATTTTGGAAGGTTTCGTTTTCACGCCGTACAATTTACGGTAAAAATTACGTGTTATTTATTCTTTGGGTCAATATGATAAAAATGATACCCATGATAACATACTTTTCTATTACTGTTGCGCTTAAAAAAAAAATCACAAACTTTTTAACCAAATTAGTACGTTTAAAATCCCCCTATTTTGAAGACCTATAACTTTTTCATTTTTCCGTATAAGCGGCGGTATGAGGGCTATTTTTTTGCACCGTGATCTGTACTTTTTATTGATACCATATTTGCTTATATAAAACATTTAATACATTTTTTATTATTTTCTGGGGGAATAAAATGTTATAAAAAAAAAAAGCAGCTTTTTTTTTAACGTTCAAGCCGTTCACCGTACGGTATCATTAACATTTTATTTTAATAGTTCAGATATTTACGCATGCAGCGATACCAAATATGTATATAAAATATTTTTTTAACACTTTTTGGGGGTGAAATAGGGAAAATGGGACAATTTACGTTTTTATTGGGGAGGGGGTTTTTCACATTTTTTTTTACTTTTATTTTTACACTTTAATAGTCCCCATAGGGGACTATTTATAGCAATCATTCGATTGCTAATCCTGTTCAGTGCTATGTATAGGACATAGCACTGATCAGCATCATCGGTCATCTGCTCTGGTCTGCGGGAAGGCAGATCAGAGCAGAAGACTACCGGAAGACAGTGCTTTTAGCTTTTACTCTCCCCTCCCCCCATCTCCGGTGGTATTACCCTTTGGAGTGCCTTCTCTCCTGTTTTTAGGAAGACAGTGGAGGCAGGTGAGGGGACCTCCGTCTGCCATGCTGGATGATCGGATCGCCGTGGCAGCGCTGCGGGCGATCCGATCATCCATTTCAGTGAATGCGATGCTGCAGATGCCGTGATCTGTATTGATCACGGCATCTGAGGGGTTAATGGCGGACATCCGCGGGATCGCGGGTGTCCGCCATTACCGGCGGGTCCCTGGCTGGGCCCGTGGTTATGCTTAGGACGTAAATGTACATCCTGGTGCGTTAAGTACCACGTCACCAGGATGTACATTTACGTCCTTCGTCATTAATGGGTTAAATTAATTAATTAAATAGTCAATGGCGTATACATAAAAAAAAGTCCAAGATTGCGTATTTTTGGTCATTTTGTATACCTTAAAAAATATATATTTATAAAAAGCGATCAAAAAGTCCCATCAAAAAAATATAGTATCGGTAAAAACTACAGACCACAGCGCAAAAAATGAGCCCTTATATAGCAGAAAAATAAAAACTTATACGGGTCAGAATATGACAATTTTAAACATACAAATTTTGGTGCATATAGTTATGTTTTTTTTTAACTCATAAAATAAAATAAATTAGGTATCCTTTTAACCGTATGAGTGCGAAAACTTCAGGAGTGCAGGAATGTAGGTGCTGACCAAGAAGGGGACCAGTGAAGCCAGGTAGGTAACAAACAGTTTTAATCCAATGCGACGCGTTTCACCGATGAAACCGCGCAAGCGCGGTGAAACGCGTCGCATTGGATTAAAACTGTTTGCTACCTACCTGGCTTCACTGGTCCCCTTCTTGGTCAGCGCCTACATTCCTGCACTCCTGAAGTTTTCGCCCTCACATCTCTATCGTTTCCAGGAAGGCTGCAGACCTATTTCACTACAGCAAAACGCATATCCTTGTTGTGTGGGAATTTGCACAACTTGGCAGGGTGAGCCTTCATTTTACCCTCCCTCCCCACACACCTGTGATCCCGTTGATTCTCCACAAGGGAGCGCCTGTTCTTCTTTTGTTTTAACCGTATGGACCTACAGAATAAATATAAGGTGTGATTTTTACCTATAGCGCACTGCGTAGAAACAGAAGCGGCTAAAAATGACAAAATGGCGTTTTTTATTTAATTTTGTCCCCCCCAAATTTTTTTATTTGGTTTTGTCATAGATTTTGTGGTGAAATGACTGATGTCATTACAAAGTAAAATTGGTAGCGCATAAAACAAGCCCTCATAAAGGTCTGTAGGTGGAAAACTGAAAGCGTTATGATTTTTAGAAGGTGAGGAGGAAAAAATGAAAGGTGTTAAAAACATACCAAATATGTTTATTTTTGTTTACAATTTTTTTAAATAAAAAAATTGGGAAAAGTGAGTGATTTAACCCCTTAGGGATTCAGCCTATTTTCACCTTAAAGGAGAACTCCAGAATAGGAAAATTATCATCCATACTCCCAGCAGTAAAAAAATAAACAGGTACATACCTTTCTTCGCTCCCCCGGTGCCTCCAGTAACCGGCTCCGGCCTCAGCCGCGATCCTCTTCCTGGTTGCCGGTGGTTGGCGAGTCATAGTGCACTCAACAAATCACCGGCCGCAGCGAAGTCCTGTCTCGGCCGGCGATAGGCTGAGCGGCAGTGTGGCGTTTTCGGCCCCGGCACCAGGTGCCGGTGTAGTGAAGAATTGTGTGTCTTGAAGCGTTCTCACACTGCCGCTCAGCCTATCATCGGCCCAGTCAGGACTTCGCTGCGGCTGATGATTGGCTGAGTGCAGTATGACTCGCCGACCACCAGCAACCAGGAAGAGGATCACAGCGGAGGCCGGAGCTGGTTACCAGAGGCACCGGGGGAGCGAAGGAAGGTATGCATCTGTTTATTTTTTTTACTGTCGGCAGTATGGACGATAATTTTCCTATTCCGGAGTTCTCCTTTAAGGACTGCATTTTCACTTATTAACTCCTCCCGTTCTAAAAATCATAATGGTTTCAATTTTGCACCTAGAGACCGATATAAGGGCTTGTTTTTTGCATTACCAATTGTACTTTGCAATGACATCACTTATTTTAGAATATATCCTGCGGAGAAACAAAAAAGAAAATTATTTGTGGGGTGAAAAAAATACGCCATTTTGTAACTTTTGGGGGTTCCCGTTTCTACGCAGTGCAATATTTATGACACCTTATCTTTATTCTGTAGGTCCATACAGTTACATGGATACCCAATTTATGTAGATTTTATTTTATTTTAATACTTTAAAATATTATAAACTACATGCACCAAAATTAGTATGTTTAAAATTTGCATCTTATGACCCCTATAACTTTTTCATTTTTCCGTGTACGAGGTGGTAAGAGGGCTCATTTTTTGTGCCGTCATCTGTAGTTTTTATCGGTACCATTTTTGTTTTGATGGGACTTTTTGATCGCTTTTTATTTATATTTTTATGGTGTAGGAAGTCACCAAAAATGCACAATTTTGGACTTTGGTATTTTTTTTACGTGTACGCCAGTGACATTGTGGTTTAGCCAACCTAATATTTTAATAGTTAGGACATTTACGCACGCGGCAGTACCACATGATTATTTTTATTCTTTATTACATTATTTTATTTTAAAAAATGGGAAAGGGGGGGTGATTTAAACGTTTAATAGGGGAGGAGTTAATTAACTTTTATTTAAAAAATTTTTTACACTCAGCATATACTGAACAGTGCTCTGCCATTGCAAAGCATTGATCAGTGTAACGGCATTCTGCTGCTCAACTTTGATCGCGGCATCTAAAGGGTTAATGCCAGGCATCGGCCCGATCGGCCGTGCCCGGCATTAGACATGGGTCCTGGCATTTTATTAGTTTTCCATGAAGAAAGGTTTACAAACTGTACAAAAATACAAACAAGTAACAATGTCCTGCCGGACGAACATGAATCCCTCGCAGGGGATCAAAAAGGAAAGGAACATAGGCCAACCATGTCGATCAGGATACCTCTTCCATGACTACAGTCTAAACTACAAACACGTGCTCGTAAAGTCAGCCGACAATGCAGCAATAGTCATACCGGCATCCAGAGTCCAGGAAAACAGTCGTCTTGGCTCCAGGAAAACATATTAGGAACAGAGCATGTTTCAGGTAGCTAACTTTGCTCTGTTACAATGGTGATATAACAGAAGATTAGCGGCAGCAGCGTTAACAAAGATAAATTATACAAACACGGAGAAGTGAACACAAAATAACAGAGAAGACTGGTTGGGCCCAAGGATTGTCGCGATGTAGGTACATAGGGTTAATCAAATACAATCTGTTAGGTAAAATGTTCAGTAGCATAACGGCTTCTTTAATAGAAAGTGTGAACTGGTATCTCTAAGGATAAAGGTAGGGGGGTTGGCACACCCTCTCATTAGAAAAGGAGAAGACAAAGAAAGGAAACTGCAGTGGCAGAAAGAATATAGTACAGATTCAGTAATTGTTCATACCCAGAGTTACATAGTGGGCACTACGTTTCCACACTTCCCATCTCTTCTGAAAGTGAAGTTCTCTGTGATTAGCTAGGGCAAATGTCCTCTCGGTCACAGGAAAGGTTGACATAGGCTAAAATTTCAGACAGAGTAGGGACAATCAGTTTTCCAGCGCCTAGTTATAAACATTTTGGCCGACATTAAGAAGTGTGCCAACACCGTGCGGAACAGAAAGGGCAGCTCATTCAAGCCTATCAGTAGGAGGGCTAAAGCGGGGGTTAATGTAAAGGTGTCATTTCCATTAATCTCGAGATTACTAATTCAATCCCCCACCACAGCTCAGTGAGCGCAGGGCAATCCCATAGGGTATGTACAAGAGTATCTTCTCCGCTACATCCCCTCCAACACATAGAGGAACAGGAGACATCAATTTTATGTAGTCTGTAAGGTGTGAAGTACCACCTATGGATAGTCTTGAACATCGTTTCCTGATGGTTTGCGCATTTAAAGGTGTGTCTGATACCCCTAAAGGCCTCCTGCCACTGTTCCAATGTGATCATGACCCCGAGATCTTTCTCCCACTTAGACATAAAAGGGAAAGTAGCAACGGTTGTTTTGTCCCCCAGGAGATCATAAAACAGGGTAATGCCTCTTGTAGGAGGAAGTGATGAGTTCCAAGAGCCCAGCATTCTCGGTGGCAATCAAAAGGATTGCAGCCACCCTGTGTTAAATAGGCTCCTTATCTGTAAACTTTTATAAAATTCATTGTGAGGGAGGTCGAAACGTTCTCTGATTGTGGGGAAGTGGACATGGCCTGACTCATCTAAAATGTCCTGTATAGTGTGGATACCAGCCGTTTTCCATAGGGAAAGATCTAAGTCGGGAATGTATAGGAGCAAATGTTCCAGAGGGATTAGCTTGGCGGGGCACTGTACAAGTGAAGGGAACTTGGAGACCAAATTTTGTCAGTGACGTTAATTGCAGATAAAGAGTTGGGCGACAATGATTTGTTGGATAGAGGAGCTAGGATCCTAGATTTCAATGAGCAATCCTTAATGAGCAAACGAGCCGACTCCAGCGACACCCACAGTTTTTGTGGATTACCCGACCACCAGTGGTACATCTGATATAAAATGGCAGCTTTATAGTAATCCTCCAGGTCAAGTCTGCCCAGGCCTCCCGCCCCCCCTGTGATGTACCATAACTAGACACCCTTGGCCATTTACGCTGCCAAATAAAGTCGTCCACTAATCTATTTGCCGATGTAAAGAAAGAGGGAGGAATAACTATGGGGAGGGTGCGAAACAGATTTTGGCAGAAGCGGTTTTGATAAAAGCATCTTTTTAATGGCCGAGAGGCGGCCAAACCAAGAAAGCTTGCTAGTTTCATAGGCACAGAGGAAAGTGGAGAGGGTAGTCAAAAGCGGCAGAAAGTTAGCTTTGAAAAGAGAGGAAGAGGGGGAGGTGAGTTGTATGCCCAAATAGGTGATGACGCTGCCAATCTAGAGGGAACTGAGGGCGCAGGGACTCTAGCAATGCAGTGGGGAGCTTCACTGAAAGAGCTTGGGACTGTGTGACATTAAGTTGTAATAGGAGAGGTTGCTGAAAGAGTCCAAAACTTCAAAGAGGGTTTCAAGAGAGGAGGCGGGGTTTGTCAGGGAGAGGAGAACATCGTCAGCGAAAAGCGCTAGTTTATGTTCCAGTCCCCCTACCAAAATACCCGAAATGCTAGAATTTAGACGAATCGCTTGGGCCAAGGGTTCAATTGTGATAAGAAAGATTAAGGGGGACAGAGGGCACCCCTGCCGTGTGCAGTTGGACAGGGAGAACTGACCCGAGAGCGCTCCATTGGTATACATCCTCGCCACAGGATTGGAGTATAAAACTCGGATCGCTGAAATGATAGGCCCTTCAAAGCCAAAGGCCTTCAGGGAGGCATAAGGCCAGGTCACCCTGTCAAAGGTCTTTACCGCATCTAAGGTCAAAAATACGGCAGGGGTGTCATGATGCTCACAATGTTGTATCAGGGAAATGACCCGTCTCGTGTTATTCGGGGCTTGGCGGCCCAGCGTGAAACCCACCTGTTCACCCCCCAGTAAAGTAGGCAAAATGGATTGTAAACGAGTCGCCAATATTTTCGCATATAGTTTTACATCTCCGTTTAGAAGCGATATAGGGCGGTAGCTAGACGGGAGGTCAGTGGGCTTCCCCGGTTTCGGGATGGTAGTTATTAAGGCTTCCAGCATGTCGGCCGGTAGAGAACCGGACTCCATAGCCGATATGAAAACTGGGAGTAGATGAGGAAGTAGGGTAGGCAGAAATCTTTTGTAGTACTCACTAGGTAGACCATCTGGTCCAGGGGTCTTTTTGGGGGGCATAGATTTGACAGCATCAGCTATCTCCTGGGATGTGATGGTTTTATTTAAGATGGAAAGTGCAGAAGGAGAGAGTTGAGGAGAGGAGAGAAGCAAGAAAAGCATCGATAGCAGGTTGGGAGGGCTGAGGACACAGAGGATCAGTCTGGAGGTTGTACAATGACTCATAGTAGTCTCTAAAGGCGTCTGCTATTTGGCAGGGAGAATGTCTAGGTTGGTTGGTTTTCGGATGTAACAGGGTCGGAATACGATGTCGGAGATATTCCGGTTTCACTTTTTTCGCTAAGAGTGAGCCTTCTCTGTTGTCATGCATGTAAAAAGACACCTTTGACTTCCTAAGTGATTTCTCGTAGTCATGCAGGAGTAATCGTCTCATGTGTAACCTCTCTGCCCTCAAGTGGCTACCATTGTCAGGTGAGAAAGTCGACTTCTGGATGGCTTCCAAGGCCGCGATTTTATTGAGGGACTCATTAAGTGCAAGGGTCCTCTTTTTCTTTAAGGTTGCACCCAACTGTATAAAAGCGCCTCGCACCACCGCCTTGTGAGCCAACCAGACAGTTGTAGGGCTGACATCAGGAGTGACATTCACAGCAAAATATTCAGTGAGTGTCTGCTCTAGAAAAGTTGCATGTGTTTCATTTGCGATCAAGTGAGTGTTAGCACGCCACATAAAATAATTTTGCTTCGCAAAAGTAGAAGCAATGGGTATTCGGATCGGTGCGTGGTCCGACCATGTCCAGACTCCTATGGTAGAGCTCAACACCCTCTCAATGAGAGATCTATCCACTAAAATTATATCAATCCATGAGAAGGAGTGAAATCTTGCTGAACAATGTGTGTAGTCCCTCTCTGATGCGTGTTGTAACCTCCAAATGTCGAAGAGGTCATAGTCAGGCAAAAAATTCTCCAATGAGAAGTCACGTGTTGTGACAGAGGATGAACAGTCTAAGTGAGGGGACAAAACTGAATTGAAGTCCCCGCAGATCACAACGGAGCCCCTTTTAACAGTCTCCACCCTCCTCAGTACCCTTGTCAAAAACCGTCTCTGACCTACGTTAGGGGCATATAAATTCACAATAGTGTAGGGAACATTGTCAATGAGGCCCACTATAATAATGTAGCAGCCGTTAGAGTTAGTAATCTGTTGATGTACAGTCGCCGCAATTTGATTGCTAAACGCTATGGAGACCCCTTGGAATACATTGAGGAGACAATAAGGGGGAACTTTTTGTGATGCAGGATCGGAGGGTTCCTGGATGACAGGTGCATCTCCTGGAGACACTAAAACATCCACAGGACAGCGTGATACCTCGCGCCACAAAAAGCTACGCCTCTGTGGACTATTAAGCCCATTGACATTTATAGAGAGGATGTCAATACCCATAGTTGGCCAATAACAGTGAGGCATGGAAGAAAGGAAAAGAGATTGTGCTGCAGCGAAAAATTTGCCTCAGCGCAAATTTGAAGCAAGAAACTCACTGTAAACCCGCAATCCTCCAGCTGTTTCAAAACTACAACTCCCAGCATGCACTGACAGACTGTGCATGCTGGGAGTTGTACTTTTGCAACAGCTGGAGGCACACTGGTTGGAAAACCTTCAGTTTGGAAAATACTGAGGTAACAGAATCTAACTTAAGGTTTTCCAACCAGTGTGCCTCCAGCTGTTGCAAAACTACAACTCCCAGCATGTGCTGATCGCCGATGGGCATGCTGGGAGATGTAGTTATGCAACAGCTGTAGCCGCGCAACTACAACTCCCAGCCAAGACAGCTGTTTTGGGCATGCTGGGATTTGCAGTTTTGCAACATCTGGAGGGCTACAGTTTAGAGACCACTGTATAGTGGTCTCCAAACTGTAGCCCTCCAGATGTTGCTAGGCAACTCATCGGCTTCCGTAGGATCCAGGGAGCCGCATCGCCATCCTCTGCTGCCTCCGGCGATGATAAGTGGTAACCTTCTGCTCCGGTCCCCGTCAGTTCCCCCGTTCTGCCAGGACAATAGTGGGTGGGCAGAGCGGGGGAAGCGAACGTTAACTTCCCTGTCCCACTATTGGTCGTCGCTTCTGAACGACCAATAGCAGGGATAGGAGGGGGTGGCACCCCTGCCACCTAACTCCTATCCCATCAGGGGGATCGTAGTTGTCTTGGACCACCCTTATTTTCCCTGTAACCAGAGACCCGCAGGACCCGGAATCGCAGCAAATCGCCGGTGTGAATTCACCAGCGATTTGCGGTAATCGCAGACATGGAGGGGGGGCGTGCCCACTCGGTGGGGAAAGAAATTCTCACGGGAGTAAAGGCTCCGGAAAGTTAAACAGATTTGTAAATTACTTCTATTAAAAAATCTTAATCCTAAATAAAACAGTTATATAAAAAAATAATAATCTTAATCCTTCCAATAATTATCAGTTGCTGAAGTTGAGTTGTTCTTTTCTGTCTGGCAACAGTGCTCTCTGCTGACATCTCTGATTGTCTCGGGAACTGCACAGAGTAGAAGAGGTTTGCTATGGAGATTTGCTTCTACTCTGGACAGTTCCCGAGACAGGTGTCATCAGAGAGCACTTAGACAGAAAAGAACAACTCAACTTCAGCAGCTCATAAGTACTGAAAAGATTAAGATTTTTTAACAGTAGTAATTTACAAATCTGTTTAACTTTCTGGAGCCAGTTGATATATATATATATATATATATATATATATATATATATATATATATATATATATATATATAAATTCCTGGATAACTTCTTTAAAGGAAAAAGGACATTTTATTTTAGCATTTTCGTTTTTTTCCTCCTCGCATTCTAAAAATCATAACTCTTTTATATTTCCATCCACAGACCCATATAGGCTTTATTTTTTTTGGCTGACCAATTGTACTTTGTAAAGACACTTTTTACCATAAAATGTTTGGCAAAACCAAAAAAAATTTGTGTGGCGAAATTTAAATGAAAACTGCAATTTTGTACATTTTGGAAGGTTTCGTTTTTACACTGTACACTTTACAGTACAAATAACATGTTGTTTTCTTTATTCTGTGGGTCAATACGATTAAAATGACAGTATGATTACATACTTTTCTATTATTGTACTGCTTTAAATTATTATTTATTTATTAATTTTTTTACAAAAAATGTTTAAAACTGCCCTATTTTGACCACCTATAAGGATGTTCAATTTTTTTCGTATACAGGGATGTATGAGGGATAGTTTTTTGAGTAGTGATCTGTAGTTTTTATTGGTATCACAATTGCATATGTGATAATAGTTTATAATGTTTTTTTTTTGGGAATAGGATGTGTCAAAAAAAAAGCAGCAATTTGCCTTTTTTTGTTTTAACGTTTATGCTGTTCACCGTACAGGATCATTATCATTATATTTTGATCGTTCGGTCATTTCTGCACGTGAAAATACAAAATATGTTTGTTAATATTTTTTCCATATTTAAAATCTTTTTTTTTACACTTATGTCCTCCTAGGGGACTATTTATAGCAATCATTTGATTGCTAATACTGTATGGACATAGCACTAAACAGTGTTATCTTCTATCTTTTGCTTTGGTCTTCTCAATCTCAGACAAGAGCAGAAGACCCCAGGAGACAGACGGAGGCAGGTGAGGGGACCTCCATCCGCCATTTTAGATGATCGGATCCCCACAGTGGGGGTCGATACGATCATCAAATATAACGGCTGCATTGTCGCAGATGCCGTGATCTGTACTGATCACGGGATCTGAGGTGTTAATGGTGGACATTCACGCGATTGCCGTGTCGGTGCTTGCGTCATGTATCGGACGTAAATGTACGTCCTGGTGCGTTAAGTACCTGGGCACCAGGACCTACATTTACGTTCTATGTCGTTAATGGGTTAAAAAAAATATTTAAAAAAATAATCAACTTGTGAAACCACCATTTATAATAATGTTTGTTCCATAGATCATGGCACAGTAATGAAGGAAAACCCCTTAGTAAATTAAGGTCTTTGTTTCTATGACAATAGAAAAGTGGAAATAACGGCGGTGTGAACGGAGCCTTTTACATTTTTAGGTGTATACTTCCTGAGGCTCCAGAAAAAAAGCTGTACATTTATTGTAGTTGACTGTTAATAACATTAAGTAGAACCGCAGAGAGTATGCCTGACCAGCACTCCATCCAAACCCTTCTCAAGTGGTCTTATGCTATGTTCACACGGCAGAATTTCTGCATGGAATTTTGCATGATGAAAATCTGCATGAATATAAAAGGATTTCCAGTTAAGACACAGCACCATACCAGTCCGCAGGTTGTGTGTGGTATTACAACTTTGCTCCATTCACTTCAATGGAACTTAAAGGGGTATTCCAGGAAAAAACTTTTTTTATATACATCAACTGGCTCCAGAAAGTTAAACAGATTTGTAAATTAAGAAAAACTATGTGGATGTGTGCAGCTCACAACTATTACGCACCGAGGTCAAACAGGGCAAGCAACTATACCTTAATTGCTAAGAAAAGGGAAACCAAAAAAATACAATGTAGCCCGGACCTTCTAGATGAGTATAAATGGATATACAAGGATCGTGCTTCAATAATAATTGTCATTTATTTATAAAAATAAAATTTCATCACTTCTCACAGGGCCCTTGTGAGAAGAGCATACATAAAAAAAGGTATTAGGCAATAGTATTAAAATTAAACACTTGGCATAGAGTATAGAATAATAGAATAAAATAGCTGGGTAAGAGCTGTACCATACAGATATATTAGAAAGTTTAGGGTAAATATGTCCCTTTTTTAGGATACAGTGACAGACAGTCTGTATTGATAGTAATTGTTACCGGTCTGTCGGTTGTGGCTCAGGCGGTGGATGTTGCTCCCGCAATAGATAAGTGTCCGTAGTATATACAGTCCACTGTATGTTGCCTCCAATTGTGAGCCTGATCCAGTAAGGTCTGAGCGTGGTGGCAGTCGCTGTCGGATAATCATCCGCAATCATCCCGGTGCAACTATCCTGCTGTAACCATCCCGGCTCTGACGTCAGACGCCGGCACCACGAGGTGAACCTCCAGCCTTCCAGTACATGGTCCTGTTTTCCAACTAATGAAGCGGTGAGGAATACCAACTTTAGCGCACGCTAGCGCCAGCAGTCCCCGGACACCATCACGATCTTTGGCGCCTGCCAGCGCCTTATCCGACAGCGACTGCCACCACGCTCAGACCTTACTGGATCAGGCTCACAATTGGAGGCAACATACAGTGGACTGTATATACTACGGACACTTATCTATTGCGGGAGCAACATCCCCCGCCTGAGCCACAACCGACAGACCGGTAACAATTACTATCAATACAGACTGTCTGTCACTGTATCCTAAAAAAGGGACATATTTACCCTAAACTTTCTAATATATCTGTATGGTACAGCTCTTACCCAGCTATTTTATTCTATTATTCTATACTCTATGCCAAGTGTTTAATTTTAATACTATTGCCTAATACCTTTTTTTATGTATGCTCTTCTCACAAGGGCCCTGTGAGAAGTGATGAAATTTTATTTTTATAAATAAATGACAATTATTATTGAAGCACGATCCTTGTATATCCATTTATACTCATCTAGAAGGTCCGGGCTACATTGTATTTTTTTAGATTTGTAAATTACTTCTATTAAAAAATCTTAATCCTTTCAGTACTTATGAGCTTCTGAAGTTAAGTTTGTTCTTTTCTGTCTAAGTGCTCTCTGATGACACCTGTCTCAGGAAATGCCCAGTTTAGAAAAGGTTTGCTATGGGGATTTGCTTCTAAACTGGGTGTTTCCCAAGACAGGTGTCATCAGAGAGGACTTAGACAGAAAAGAACAACCTTAACTTCAGAAGCTCATAAGTACTGAGAGGATTAAGATTTTTTAATAGAAGTCATTTACAAATCTGTTTAACTTTCTGGAGCCAGCTGATATATAAGAAATTTTTTTTTTCCTGGATAACCCCTTTAACTACAAAATCACACCCAACCTATAGGCAAATGTGGTGCAGTTTTTGGTACATATCAGCTGTTTTTCCAGTGCTGTATAACTCTTGAGAGGAAACTCTCCAGGTGGTGTGTTCACACTGTGGAATTCCGCGAGCGGAATTCCGTGCAGTGAACATTACCATCAGTGTGAATGGGTCTTCCGCGAGACCCGTTCACACTGAGGTATTTCAGCGGTGGAAATTATTCCGCAAAGAGAATGAACATGTTCATTCTTTGTGCAGAATTCCGCAAGCACATAGCCATCAATGGTGAGGGCGCAGTCCCGCGCGGTCCTACTGCCAAAGTATTTTCGGCGGCCGCCGCCGCCAGACGGGATCTCTGCTCGCGGAATTCTGCAAACAGAGATTACACAGTGTGAACATACCCTGAAGGCTGGGTACACACTATGGAATTTCCGACCAGAATACCGCTTAGGAATTTTTGTCAGACATTCCGCTGCACGAAGGTCAACATGCACCTTCTTCAAGGATTCTGGTACTGGTATCTTAAAAATGGGAGCCATCTTACAAGCTAGTCTCCACCCAAAAGCTAAGCTACAATTGAAAAATTTTAATAACGGGGGGTGTGTCCTGCAGTGCATGGCGGCGGTCGCATAATCCCTGCGCTCAGCTGCACCTCGGGCCAGATTGCGGCATAAATCCCGAGCTTTTCGCTACGGAACCTGTCCACATCGGTGCCTACCTCGCCCGAGCTCCTGATGATGACCTGGAGACGTGGATGTTACGCCTAGCGCTCCGGGTCCCCGCTCCTCCCCGGAGCGCTCACGGCGTCTCTCTCCCTGCAGCGCCCCGGTCGGTCCCGCTGACCGGGAGCGTTGCACTGTCATGGCCGTCGGGGATGCGATTCGCACAGCGGGACGCGCCCGCTCGCGAATCGCATCCCAGGTCACTTACCCGTCCCGGTCTCCTGCTGTCATGTGCTGGCGCGCGCGGCTCCGCTCTCTAGGGCGCGCGCGCGCCAGCTCTCTGAGACTTAAAGGGCCAGTGCACCAATGATTGGTGCCTGGCCCAATTAGCTTAATTGGCTTCCACCTGCTCCCAGACTATATCTGCTCACTGCCCCTACACTCCCTTGCCGGATCTTGTTGCCTTGTGCCAGTGAAAGCGTTTAGTGTTGTCCAAAGCCTGTGTTACCTGAACTTCTGCTATCCATCTTGACTACGAACCTTGCCGCCTGCCCCGACCTTCTGCTACGTCTGACCTTGCCTCTGCCTAGTCCTTCTGTCCCACGCCTTCTCAGCAGTCAGCGAGGTTGAGCCGTTGCTAGTGGATACGACCTGGTTGCTACTGCCGCAGCAAGACCATCCCGCTTTGCGGCGGGCTCTGGTGAACACCAGTAGCCTCTTAGAACCGGTCCACTAGCACGGTCCACGCCAATCCCTCGCTGACACAGAGGATCCACTACCTGTGAGCCGAATCGTGACAGTAGATCCGGCCATGGATCCCGCTGAGGTGCCGCTGCCAAGTCTCGCTGACCTTACCACGGTGGTCGCTCAGCAATCGCAGCAAATTGCCCAACAAGGACAGCAGCTGTCGCAGTTGACCGCCACGTTACAGCAACTTCTGCCTCTGCTACAGCAGCAACCATCTCCTCCGCCAGCTCCTGCACCTCCTCCGCAGCGAGTGGCCGCTCCTAGCCTCCGCTTGTCCCTGCCGGACAAATTTGATGGGGACTCTAGACTCTGCCGTGGATTTCTGTCTCAGTGTTCCCTGCATATGGAGATGTTGTCGGACTTGTTTCCTACAGAACGGTCTAAGGTGACGTTCGTAGTGAGCCTTCTTTCAGGAAAGGCCTTGTCTTGGGCCACACCGCTCTTGGACCGCAATGATCCTGCCACAGCCACAGTCCAGTCCTTCTTCGCTGAAGTCCGGAGTGTCTTCGAGGAACCAGCCCGAGCTTCTTCTGCCGAGACTGCCCTGCTGAACCTGGTCCAGGGTAATTCTTCAGTGGGCGAGTACGCCATCCAATTTCGTACTCTTGCTTCTGAATTATCATGGAATAATGAGGCTCTCTGCGCGACCTTTAAAAAAGGCCTATCCAGTCGCATCAAGGATGTGCTGGCCGCACGAGAGATTCCTGCCAACCTGCATGAACTTATCCATTTGGCCACCCGCATTGACATGCGCTTTTCTGAGAGACATCAAGAGCTCCGCCAGGAAAAAGACTTAGATCTCTGGGCACCTCTCCCACAGTCTCCGTTGCAACCTACGCCTAGGCCTCCCGCCGAGGAGGCCATGCAAGTGGATCGGTCTCGCCTGACCCAGGAAGAGAGGAATCGCCGTAGGGAAGAAAATCTTTGTCTGTACTGTGCCAGTACCGAGCATTTCCTGGTGGATTGCCCTATTCGTCCTCCACGTCTGGGAAACGCACGCACCCAGCTCATGTGGGTGTGGCGTCTCTTGGTTCTAAGTCTGCTCCTCCACGTCTCACGGTGCCCGTGCGGATTTCTCCTTCAGCTAACTCCTCCCTCTCAGCCGTGGCCTGCTTGGACTCTGGTGCCTCTGGGAATTTTATTCTGGATTCTCTGGTGAATAAATTCCGCATCCCGGTGACCCGTCTCGTCAAGCCGCTCTACATTTCCGCGGTCAACGGAGTCAGATTGGATTGCACCGTGCGTTACCGCACAGAACCCCTCCTGATGTGTATTGGACCCCATCGCGAAGTGATTGAGCTCTTCGTCCTCCCCAACTGTACCTCTGAGGTCCTCCTCGGTCTGCCATGGCTCCGGCTTCATTCTCCCACCCTTGATTGGACCACCAGGGAGATCAAGAACTGGGACTCTGCCTGCCATAGGAAGTGCCTCTCCCCCCCTCCCAGTCCCGTCAGGCAAGCCTTAGTGCCTCCTCATGGCCCCCGTCCTGGTGACACACTGCCCCGTGCCAGGCTTCGCCCTCTGCCCTCCCTCCCCATTCCCACTCCTGCTGTACTGCCTGCCGTTGAGGAAACCCTCCATCCTTTCCCGGTGTCCTCATCCCAGGGGAGGCAGTTACCGGACAAAGAAAAGGGGAGACCTAAGGGGGGGGTACTGTTACGCCTAGCGCTACGGGTCCCCGCTCCTCCCCGGAGCGCTCACGGCGTCTCTCTCCCTGCAGCGCCCCGGTCGGTCCCGCTGACCGGGAGCGCTGCACTGTCATGGCCGTTGGGGATGCGATTCGCACAGCGGGACGCGCCCGCTCGCGAATCGCATCCCAGGTCACTTACCCGTCCCGGTCTCCTGCTGTCATGTGCTGGCGCGCGCGGCTCCGCTCTCTAGGGCGCACGCGCGCCAGCTCTCTGAGACTTAAAGGGCCAGTGCACCAATGATTGGTGCCTGGCCCAATTAGCTTAATTGGCTTCCACCTGCTCCCAGACTATATCTGCTCACTGCCCCTGCACTCCCTTGCCGGATCTTGTTGCCTTGTGCCAGTGAAAGCGTTTAGTGTTGTCCAAAGCCTGTGTTACCTGAACTTCTGCTATCCATCTTGACTACGAACCTTGCCGCCTGCCCCGACCTTCTGCTACGTCTGACCTTGCCTCTGCCTAGTCCTTCTGTCCCACGCCTTCTCAGCAGTCAGCGAGGTTGAGCCGTTGCTAGTGGATACGACCTGGTTGCTACTGCCGCAGCAAGACCATCCCGCTTTGCGGCGGGCTCTGGTGAACACCAGTAGCCTCTTAGAACCGGTCCACTAGCACGGTCCACGCCAATCCCTCGCTGACACAGAGGATCCACTACCTGTGAGCCGAATCGTGACAGTGGAAAGAAGAGCCCGCTGAAGCTCACGGCGTTCTTTCCTGCTGCGGAGGCCTCTCAAGATGGCGTAGCTGCCTCACCTCCACATACAGCCGCTCTCCCCGTGCTGGGCGGCTCGGCGTCTCCAGCCACTGGAAGTGCCTCACCGGCGTCCTCCTCTTCCCCAGCGGGCAGTGGACAAGGAGCATCTCCGCCGCCACCTCCGGGGCTCCGGACGGGATGGGCACCCTCGGCTCAGCGATCCCCGCAGGTACCGTTCTCTCCTGTCTCCTCTATAGCCCTGGGGTCTGGGAATCAGCCTGCCCAGAAGTCGGGGGGTCCTGTTAACAGCCCGGGGGGGCCTTCTTTGGCACCTATCTCTGAACATGCTATGAGGGGACTCCTTGCTGAATTACATGCCTCTATACAAGGAGACATAAAAGCTGCAGTTTCTGACATTCAACATGAGCTCTCCTCGCTGGGGCACCGTACTTCACATATCGAAAGCAAGATGGCGGAGCTCATCTCCTCCCATAATGAGGTGGTGAATCTGACTAACTCTCTGGATGATGAGGTTTCTGCTCTTAAACTTAAGATTGCTGACATGGAAGATAGATCCCGTCGGAACAATTTGAGAGTGAGAGGGTTTCCTGAATCGGTTAAAACGGAGGACCTTAATAGCTTTGTGACCGACTATTTTTCGCTGTTATTGCCCCAGGCTTCCGCTATGGACTTGCTGATGGACAGGGTCCATAGGCTTCCTAAGCCGAAATCCTTACCTGTCTCGAAACCTAGAGATGTAATCCTGCGCCTACACTTCTACCACATTAAGGAGCAGTTAATGACAGTGGCGCGCTCGGCACCCTCTCTTCCAGAAAAGTACTCTGAGCTACAACTATATACAGACTTATCAGAGGCTACCCTGGCCAGGCGCCGAGAGTTTGGGGCAGGGACCAGAGTTCTTAGAGATAAGGGGATCCCCTACAAGTGGGGTTTTCCCGTGAAGCTTATCGTTACCCATAATGGGGCCAAGCATGTGGTCTCCTCCCCGGATGCCCTCACGCAACTCTGCGCTGAATGGAACTTTCCTGTTGACCCGCCTGCTCAGCGGTCCCCTGGTGGACCCCAAGGGGTGAGAATTGAGGAGGACTGGAAAGTAGTTTCTCATCGCAAGAAGAAGCCCAAGTTATAAGGTGCTTGAGTCGCCATGCTCCTGAACTGCTTCACTCTGTCCTCTGACTCTATTATGGGGGCACCATTTTTGCTCCTTTTTGGTTCCCGTTTCCTTATTATGGTTTTCTTTTGTTATGCCTATTGACGCTCTGGATATTGTCAATTTTCATTGAGACTTTTGGCCTAACTGCAGTGGATTGTTCTTACTTGCCCCGACAACACTTACCACATGGTCTTTATTGATGCTTATGTGTTTTCTATGTTTTGTGTTGCTGTTTGTTTTTTATGTCTGTTGTCTGTTCGATGGGTCCTCGTTCACTTGTTTTGTCTGTTGAGTGTCCTATGGCGTTCCGTGTCCGTGTTGCAATTGCCAGATGTCTGTCTCCTTGTATGCGTGGCAGTTACTATTATTCCTAATGTGATACTGGTTTCAATTAGCTTATGCTGCGAGCCTGTTTATGGGTCTTAAGGTAGTGTCCTTGACTGTGCATGGTCTCAATTCACCATATAAGAGGTCTTTGGTGTGGCGAGAGGCCAGACACTTAGGTGCTGACATCCTCTGCATACAGGAGTCACACTTATCTGCCCAAGATGCGGATAGACTGCAGAATAAACGCTTTCCGTGCATCTATCAAGCGCATGCTGTGCATAAAAAGGGGGGGTGCAGCAATTGCATTTAGGGACACTTTATCGATTAATGTTCAGCAAACGGTGATAGATGACCGTGGCAGATATATAATTGTACTGTGTCTTTTAAATAATGTCCAATATACCTTGGCTACACTGTATGGCCCCAATACTAAGCAATGTGCTTTCCTCAAGTCATTTTTACGTAAGCTGGGATCTGTGAAAAAGGGTCACTGTTTACTCTTAGGGGACTTCAATATGACCATGTGGCCTAGTGTTGACTCCACGTCGACTGCTTCTAAGAGGGAGCCTACTGGATTCTTCACTAGTGTGTCCCAAAATGATTTTTATGAGATTTGGCGTATATCTCACCCTACTGAGAGGAATTTTACTTTCTTCTCGCATGTGCATAAGATATACACCCGAATAGATTATGCCCTTGTTTCCCGCTCTCTCCTGCCACTGGTGTCTGAGGCACGTATAATGCCTATAGAGTGGTCGGACCACTCTCCCATTAGTGTAACTCTTAGGGAGTCCTTTACCACTCGCCCGACTTATATTTGGAGGCTTAATCCCCTGATCCTCCACAACCCTGAATACTCTGAGGCGACTAAATTGGCGGTAGATGCATACTTCCGGGTCAATGACACGGGGGATGTTGCCGATCCCATGCTCTGGTGCGCTTTTAAGGCCACGATTAGGGGCCACTTCATTAGCCAACACGCCCACGATAGGAAAAACCGACAGACCAAGATCCTGGAGCTTCAGCAGCGACTTGCGGATTTGCACAGACGCAATATGGCCTCCTACTCTCCTATCCTAGCTGGAGAAATCTCTCAGATTAACGCCAGTCTACATTCCCTTTCATTACATAGCTATGAGCTAGCGCTGCGACGGTTTAAGATGCAATGGTATTGGCAGGGTAATAAATCTGGCTCTCTGTTGGCTAGGCAGCTTAAAAAACGTCAGAACAAATGTAGGATACCCTTTATCACTAGAAGCGATGGCTCTAGAATTACAGACCCCCAGGGAATTGCTAACTGTTTTGCAGATTTTTATAGTGAACTGTATAACCTTAAAAATGACTCTGCTACTCCACAGCCTGATGAAGCGGCTATCTCCTCCTTTCTGTCCTCTATGTCTCTCCCCTCTTTATCTCAAGAACAGGCCTCTGATTTATGTTCCCCTTTCACTGTAGAAGAGGTTCTTGACTGTGTGCGTGCCCTCAAACCTTCGAAATCACCTGGTCCAGACGGCATCACCAACGAATTCTATAAGCGATATGGCCCCTCGGTGGCCCCCTTTCTGACCAGGGCCTTCAATAGCGTTAGAGAAAGTGGTATGCCCCCTGGGGAGATGTTGGAAGCCCTGGTCATCACTATTCCTAAGCAAGGTAAACCGCTAGATAACGTTGCCAATTACAGACCCATATCTCTCTTAAATAGTGATATCAAATTGTATGCCCTAGCTCTTGCCGCTAGGCTGAATAAGGTCTTGCCGGCCCCGAGACATAAGGACCAGGTGGGCTTCGTTAGAGGGCGGCAGACGGTTGACGGCACGAGACGCTTTCTCGATATTATTGCTGCAGCACATTCCGGTTGGACGCCCTCTCTCCTGCTCTCCTTGGATGCGGAGAAGGCGTTCGACCGGGTACATTGGGGATACCTGAGGTGGGTGTTGCGCAGATTTGGCTTCCCTCCCCCACTAGCGTCTGCTATTATGGCTCTTTATACGCTCCCTTCAGCCAGAATTTACACCATGGGTACCCTCTCTGACAGCTTCCCTCTTAGTAATGGTACTAGACAGGGGTACCCCTTGTCCCCCCTTATCTTCACTCTGGTCATGAAACCCTTTGCGCAGTCTATTAGGGACTCTTTGGACGTCTCAGGGGTTCGTTTGGGTAGTATAGATCATAGAATCAGCTTGTTTGCGGACGACGTCATCATCTGTCTTTCCAGTCCTATGAGCTCTTTGGGCCCAGTAATGAGACTTAGTGAGGCCTTTGGCCTACTTAGCTATTATAAAATCAACCCCACGAAGTCCTGTATTTTGCCGCTACACATACCTACTGATCAACAGTGCAGGCTGCAGTCTATTTTTCCCTTTAAATGGGTAACTGATCAGATTCCCTATCTGGGTATTGTCCTTACTGCTTCCCCTGCCAAGACGATCCCCACCAACTTTGCTGTTCTGTGGTCCCAGCTGAATACAGAGATTGATGGCTACTCCCTGATCCCTATATCGTGGGCCGGACGTATTGCCACGGCTAAGATGATGCTACTCCCTAAGGTGTTCTATTTTTTTAGATGCCTACCAGTGGTAATACCTGCTTCCTTCCTCTCGCAACTACAGAGACTGTTCCTGAGGTTTATTTGGGCTGGGAAATGCCCCAGAATTAGCGCTAGCATACTGTATCGGCCAGTACGTGAGGGGGGCATGGGTGTTCCCTGTCTTAGGTTGTATTACCATGCAGTGTTACTTGACCAGCTTAAAAGGTGGTGGTGGCACACTGACCCCCCCTATGGGTGGATGTTGAGGCCGCTGTCCTGAATTTCCTCTGGGCTCTCCGTTTCAATCCTACCTCTGCTCCTTCTTCGGCTTTCTCTACTATTGCTGCGGCTGTCAGGCTGTGGAGTAAGGAGACGCAGATTAAAAGACTGTGCCCTCCCAGGGTAAAAGATATCCCCCTGGCTGCTATAGGGGATTACTTGGTAGATATCGATTTTACATCCTGGATTGCTGCGGGTATCATTAATATAGCTGTGATTAGTGATGCCCACGGTTTGCTGCCCTTCGCTACCGTGGTCCAATTGTTCTCGGTGTCCTGGAGGGACTTTTATAAATACCTCAGACTTAGGCACTTCTTGAGATCTCTCGTGTGGGACGACTCTTTGCCCTGTACCATTTATGAGAAGCATTTTTTGCATAATGCCTCCTTTGCGAGAGGTATCTCATTTGCCTACGTAGCTCTGACTGAAAAGGGGGATGATAGTGCCTTTAATTTTAGATGCAGATGGGAGGAGGACTTGGCACAGAGCTTCTCATCCGAGTAGTGGAAATTTGTCTATGATGTTCACAAAATATACTCTAAATGTGTTAATCATTTTGAGGTTCTAGGAAGCTCCTGTACCGCTGGTACTACACACCAGAGCGCTTAGCTAAAATATACCCGATCGCCTCCCCTATATTTTGGCGCTGTGGTACAGCTCAGGGTACTTTATTGCATGTCTGGTGGACTTGTACCCTGATTATGCCTCTCTGGTCCAAGGTTAAAAGACTTCTAGATACCTTAGTGGACTGCCCCTTTATATGGGGGCCAGAGAGTGCGCTTCTGTTTTTGTCCCTCGATCAAGTTCCTCCACATTGCATGATTGTTCTTTATCATATATTGACGGTAGTGAAAATCCACATTGCTCGAAATTGGAAGTAGACTGTCGTGCCGAGTTTCCTGCCATCATGGCGGAGGTTCATGGCAACCTTGTGCTGGAAGGGCTAATTGCTAAGAGATGTGGGGCCCCTATTGGTCGCATTTCTACATTGTCCCAGTGGACGGAGCGCTGTGAGACCTCTGTCCGGGGTACGGACTAACTGCACAACTTGGAGGTGTTATATGCTGGATTGTATATTAGGATTCTGAGTACGTGGAAGGTGCTCTACTTTTGAACTTTAATTGCTCAGTGAGGAGGACCTCAATGTTAATTTCAATGTTATTGTTGATGGTCCTATGTTGGGAGTATATTTGTACTCGTTTTGTACTATTTGGAAAATTTATAAATAAAGTTAAAAAAAAAAAAAAGAAAAATTTAAATAACATGTTTCTCTATTGTACTGCAAATATGGTAACAAGTTATCTCCTCCTACTAGGCAGAAGAAACAAGCAATATGAGTAATTAAACAATTACAAGACCATACCCCCCCCCCCCCCCCCCCATAAATACCCTGAAAACAAGAGCCATATTTTTATATCCTCTGCAGACAGGAGAGATTAACCCCTTAAGGACCCAGCCATTTTACACCTTAAGACCTGGACATTTTTTGCACATCTGACCACTGTCACTTTAAACATTAGTAACTCTGGAATGCTTTTAGTTATCATTCTGATTCAGAGATTGTTTTTTCGTGACATATTCTACTTTAACATAGTGGTAACATTTTTGGGTAACATGCATCCTTTCTTGGTGAAAAATCCCCAAATTTGATGAAAAATTAGAAAATTTTGCATTTTTCTAACTTTGAAGCTCTCTGCTTGTAAGGAAAATGGATATTTCAAATATTTTTTTTTTTATTCACATATACAATATGTCTACTTTATGTTTGCATCATAAAATTGACGTGTTTTCACTTTTGGAAGACACCAGAGGGCTTCAAAGTTCAGCAGCAATTTTCCAATTTTTCACAAAATTTCCAAAATCACAATTTTTCAGGGACCAGTTCAGGTTTGAAGTGGATTTGAAGGGTCTTCATCTTAGAAATACCCCACAAATGACTCCATTATAAAAACTGCACCTCCCAAAGTATTCAAAATGACATTCAGTCAGCGTTTTAACCCTTTAGGTGTTTCACAGGAATAGCAGCAAAGTGAAGGAGAAAATTCACAATCTTAATTTTTTACACTCGCGTGTTCTTGTAGACCCAATTATTGAATTTTTACAAGGGGTAAAAGGAGAAAATGTATACTTCTATTTGTAGCCTAATTTCTCTCGAGTAAGCACATACGTCATATGTCTATGTAAAGTGTTCTGCGGGCACAGTAGAGGGCTTAGAAGGGAAGGAGCGACAAGGGGATTTTGGAGAGTACGTTTTTCTGAAATGGTTTTTGGGGGGCATGTTGCATTTAGGAAGCCCCTATGGTGCCAGAAAAGGAAAAAAAAACACATGGCATACCATTTTGGAAACTAGACCCCTTGAGGAACGTAACAAGGAATAAAGTGAGCCTTAATACCCCACAGGTGTTTCACAACTTTTGCATATGTAAAAAAAAAATTCAATAAAATGTGTGTTTCCCCCCAAATTTCTGATTTTTGCAAGGGTTAATAGCAGAAAATATCCCCCAAAATGTGTAACCCCCATCTCTTCTGAGTATGGAGGTACCCCATAAGTTGACCTGAAGTGCACTACAGGCGAACTACAATGCCCAGAAGAGAAGGAGTCATATTTGGCTTTTTGAGAGCAAATTTTGCTCGGGGGCATGTCGCATTTAGGAAGCCCCTATTGTGCCAGGAAAGCAAAAAATACCCACATGCCATACCATTTTGGGAACTAGACCCCTTGAGGAACGTAATAAGGAATAAAGTGAGCCTTAATACCCCACAGGGGTTTCACGACTTTTGCATATGTAAAAAAAAAATTTTTTTTGCTCGGGGGGCATGTCGCATTTAGGAAGCCTTTATGGTGCCAGAACAGCAAAATAACCCCACATGGCATACCATTTTGGAAACTAGACCCCTTGAGGAACGTAACAAGGGGTACAGTGAGCATTTACCCCCCACTGGTGTCTGTCAGATCTTTGGAACAGTGGGCTGTACAAAATTTTTTATTTGCACAGCCCACTGTTCCAAAGATCTGTCAGACACCAGTGGGGTCTAAATTCTCACTGCACCCCTCATTACATTCCGTGAGGGGTGTAGTTTCCGAAATGGGGTCACATGTGGGGTTTTGTTTTTTTTGCGTTTGTCAAAACCGCTGTAACAATCAGCCACCCCTGTGCAAATCACCTCAAATGTACATGTCGCACTCTCCCTTCTGGGCCTTATTGTGCGCCCCCATAGCACTTTGCGCCCACATATTGGGTATCTCCGTAGTCGGGAGAAATTGCATTACAAATTTTGGGGGGCTTTTTTTTCCCTTTTACCTCTTGTCAAAATGAAAAGTATAGAGCAACACCAGCATGTTAGTGTAAAAAATGTATCTTTTTACACTAACATGCTGGTGTAGACCCCAACTTCACCTTTTCATAAGGGGTGAAAGGAGAAAAAGCCCCCAAAATTTGTAACAATTTCTCCCGAGTACGGCGATACCCCATATGTGGCCCTAAACTGTTGCCTTGAAATACGACAGGGCTCCAAAGTGAGAGCGCCATGCGCATTTGAGGACTAAATTAGGGATTGCATAGGGGTGGACATAGCCGTATTCTACGCCAGTGATTCACAAAAAGGGTGCCTCCAGCTGTTGCAAAACTCCCAGCATGCTTGGACAGTCAACGGCTGTCCGGCAATACTGGGAGTTGTTGTTTTGCAACAGCTGGAGGCTCCATTTTGAAAACAGTGGCGTACCAGACGTTTCTCATTTTTATTGGGGAGGGGAGGGGGGCTGTGTAGGGGTATGTGTATATGTAGTGTTTTTTACTTTTTATTTTATTTGTGTTAGTGTAGTGTAGTGTAGTGTTTTTAGGGTACAGTCATACGGGCGGGGGATTACAGCGAGTTTCCCGCTGCGAGTTTGAGCTGCCGTGCAAAATTTGCTGAATCACAAACTTGCAGCCTGATACTCACTGTAAGCCCCTGCCCATGTGAATGTACCCTGTACATTCACAGGGGGGGGGGACCTCCAGCTGTTGCAAAACTACAACTCCCAGCATGCACAGTCTATCAGTGCATGCTGGTAGTTATAGTTTTGCAACAGCTGGAGGCACACGGGTTGGGAAACACCGAGTTAGGAAACAGACAATTTTTCCCAACCAGTGTGCATCCAGTTGTTGCAAAACCACTACCCCCCTCGGCGTTTGCCCTGGATCCCTGCTGAAGGATTTCAGCAGGGATCCACTTCCGATCTCCGCCGGGTGAGCGGCGGAGACCAGGAAAAGACCATGACGTATGCATACGTCATGGGTCCTTAAGACCCAGGGTGTGATGACGTATGCATACGTCATGGGTCCTTAAGGGGTTAAAGGGGTACTCCGGTGAAAGCCTTTTTTCTTTTAAATCAACTGGTGGCAGAAAGTTAAACATATTTGTAAATTACTTCTATTAAAAAATCTTAATCCTTCCTGTACTTATTAGCTGCTGAATACTACAGAGGAAATTCTTTTCTTTTTGTGATGCTCTCTGATGACATCACGAGCACAGTTCTCTCTGCTGACGTTATTATAATAATAACGCTTTATTTATTGTTGTCCTTAGTGGGATTTGAACCCAAGTCCCCAGCACTGCAAGGCAGCAGTCCTAACCACTGAGCCACCATGCTGCCCTTAGCATACATCTGCTATGCATGGTTGCTAAAATGGACAGATGTCAGCAGAGAGCACTGTGCTCGTGATGTCATCAGTGTTCCAAAAAGAAAGGAATTTCCTCTGTAGCATTCAGCAGCTAATAAGCACTGTAAGGATTAAGATTTTTTTTATAGAAGTAATTTACAAATGTGTTTAACTTTCTGCCATCAGTTGATTTAAAAGAAAAAAGGGTTTTCACCGGAGTACCCCTTCAATCTATTCATCGCCTCCATATCATGATATGGAAATGCCTGGGGTTAGGGTTCTGCCTTGATTCTAGGTATTCTTTCCCCCTCTCCGTCTGGAGCCTCCCAATTTAGAGAACACTTCAGTGTTTTGAGGTTGTGGAGTTCCTGGCAGCTCTGACTGCAGGTGTCTGCAGCCCTCTGTTTAGTTAAGCTAATTGAGTTACCTGACTGCTAGACACGACTGTACTGTGCCAGAGTAAAGTGCTGGAGATGAACAGGATTCCTTGGAGCAACCGGTCATCTCCTTGGAAGGCATGCTATTACCACCACAGTGGTTCCCTGGGTGTAATAATCAGCTTTTCACATGTGCCAAGGAGATGGACGGTCAGCTACACTGAGGAATACCATCCATCACACACAAGAGGTAGCCTTAACCTGTACAGGACGCAGGGTGTATGAATATATCCTGCATCCCGAGTCCTTAAGGACATAGGGCGTATGGATACGCCCGTGGGAATTCCGGTTCCCGCCGCTAGCCGGTTGGGGACCGGGATGCCCGCTGAAATCATTCAGCAGGCATCCCGGCACATCGCCGAGGGGGGTCCTGAGACCCCCCATGTCGGCGATTGCAGGAAACTGCATGTCAATTCAGACATTCTCTGGTATTCCAGGCTGATCGGGTCTCTGGTGACCCGATCACCCGGAAAATAGGGATAATCGTAGCGGTAATTGACAGCTCCGATCATCCTAAGGGATCGGAGCGAGGTTGCTGTGGTGCCACCCCCTCCTATACCCTGCCATTAGTCAGCAATGAGTACTGACCAATGGCAGTTGAAGACAGGGGGGTTGCCATGGAAACCCCCCGCTCTGCCCACCCCTGGATGTCGGGCAGAACGGAGGGGGGGGGGGGGGGGGGAAATAAGATGGCGGCCGGTACCTGTGAAAAAGTTGCGGTCACATCAGCGGAGATCAGTGGCGCAGGTAGGGAGGCGACGGCGTGGAGCATCAAGGAAGGTGGCAGTCAAGCGGGGGTTGTAGTTTTGCAACATCTGGAGTGCTACCGTTTGGGCACCACTGTAATAGTGGTCTCCAAACGGTAGCCCTCCAGATGTTGCAAAACTACAACTCTCAGCATGCCTAGACTGCCCAGGCATGCTGGGAGTTGTAGTTCTGTAACATCTGTCCCTTCAGATTTTGCAAATTGCTGCTATACTTTGAAGCCCTCTAATGTTGTCAAAAAGTAAAACTATGTCCATTTTATGATGCCAACATAAAGTAGACATATTGTATTTGTGAATCAATATAACATTTATTAGGAATATCCATTTTCCTTACAAGCAAAGAGTTTCAAAGTTAGAAAAATGCAAAATGTTCAAAAATTTCATGAAATTTTGTGATTTTTTACCAAGAAAGGATGCAAGTAATGACGAAAATTTACCACTAAAATAAAGTAGAATATATCACGAAAAAACAATCTCTGAATCAGAATAATCGGTAAAAGTCGGTAAAAGCATCCCAGAGTTATTAATGCATAAAGTGACAGTGGTCAGAATTGCAAAAAATGGCTCCGTCCTTAAAGGGGTATTCCGCCCCTAGACATTTTATCCCCTATCCAAAGGATAGGGGATAAGATGTCAGATCGCCGCGGTGCTGCTGCTGGGGATCCCCGGGATCCCCGCTGCCGCACTGCGCTATCAATACAGCACAGAGCGAGTTCGCTCTGCTCGTAATGATGGGCGGTACAGGGGCCGGAGCATCGTTACGTCACGGCTCCGCCCCTCGTGATGTCACGGCCCGCCCCTTTCAATGCAAGTCTATGGGAGGGGGCGTGGCGGACGTCATGACCCCTCCCATAGACTTGCATTAAGGGGACGGGCCGTGATGTCACGAGGGGCGGCGCTCCGTCCCCTGTATCGCTCGTCATTACGCACAGAGCGAACTCGCTCTGTGCTGTAATGATAGCGCAGTGCCGCAGCGGGGATCCCCAGCAGCGGCACCGCGGCGATCTCACATCTTATCCCCTATCCTTTGGATAGGGGATAAAATGTCTAGGGGCGGAATACCCCTTTAAGGTGAAAATGAGCTGCGTCTTTAAGGGGTTAAAGGGGTTGTCCCCCCTCCCCCTTGCTGTTTCAGCTGCAGGAGGTGGTTTTAAAAGCCAGAAACTGTCAAAGCAGGAAAGCCAGTAATTACTCACCGGTAATTTCCATCTAGTCATGAAAGAACCACCAGAGAGATGGACTCCTCCCCTACGGACAGGAAAACTAGAGTACAAAAGGATACACAGCCCACCTATGCCTCAGTGAATTACCGAGACCTAAAAAAGCATCCTATAAATGGTTAATGAAGCTATAATAAAAATATAAACTTATTACTTACTAACAGCAAATAACACAAGAAAAAAATTAAATACACTCCTCATATATAAGTAAATTTTATCTATCTAGCTTGTTTTTTTAACACACCTCTGAGAAAAGACAAGAAAAAGGGTGGGAATAGCATGTGGTGCTTTTGTGACTAAGAGGAAATAGAATTACCAGTGAGTAATTACCTGCTTTCCACCTCATCACGACAGCACCACCAGAGAAAAATTAGGGAGGGATCAGCGCCTGACGGACTTTGCGCCCAAAAGCCAGAGAGGATAGATCAGCAGCCTTGAGTATATAGTGTCGGAAAAGTATGTTGGGGACGACTAAGTAGCCGTCCTACAGATTTGAGAAAAAGAGGCAATTTTTTTTCTGCCCCGCTTTTCTGATGAAGCGACTGCTGGGTAGAGTGAGCCTTCAGGTTGGGTGGCGGAGGCGAACCTGTATAAGAATAAGCTGCCTGACCTACCTAGCAATAATGTCACCTCTAACATTATTCCCCCTGTTGGGACCTATTAACTGAATAAACAATCAGACTTTTTGAATTCCCTAGTCCTATTGATGTTTTCTAGAACACATCTGCGAACATCTAGCTTGTGAAAAACTTCCTATCCCTCGGTGGATGGATTGGCGCAGAAGGAAGCCCCACCTCCTGCGACATATGAAAATCAGAAACTACTTTGGGGAGAAAATCAGGATCTGGTATTAAAATAATTCTATTGTCTAAAATTCGTGTATAGGGCTCTCTGGTAGGTAAGGCCGCTAACTCTCCTACCCTCCTGGCTGAGGTAAAAGCTACTAACAAGGCAGTCTACTGAGCTAGGACTCAGCAGAATTGATAAAAAGGCTAAAAAAGATCTTGGCAGAGGGAATTAAGGAACAGAGTGAGATCCCATGCTGGAGAAACCTGTGGACTAGAAAACTGTAACCTGCTAATTTTTTTTCCAGACTATAAAATAAATTTTGGAAGTCACTGATCTTCTACTGCACTGCAGGGTAGATATAACTGTAGCAGAGAAGCCCTTAGATGGGAGTCTAAGCTTATCAAGAGCCAGGCTGTCAGGTGAAGATTGCAGGCATCTGGATGAAAAATTGGCCCCAGATTGAGAAGGTCCAGGTCTTCCGGAAGGACCCACGGGTCTGTTAGAGACAGTCCTTAGACAGGAGAACTGGGCTCTCAGTGGCCAGAATGAGGCAATCAAGACAATTGTTGTTTGTCCTCGATTTTCTTGATGACCCTGGGGATGAGTGCTAAGGGGGAAAGACGTTTCACTTCCAAGGGTCTGTCTGCTGGGGTCAGGGAAAAAAAAAAATTTCTGACCAGCCCGTTTTGCCTAGTTGCAAACAGATCCACCCGCGGCATTCCCCACAAGGCTGATATTTTGTGAAAGATCTTTGGATTCAGCCGCCACTCGCCCTGATGAATCAAGTGACTATTCAGGAAGTCTGCTCTGGTGTTGAGCTCTCCTTTTAGATGCACAATTTTTTCACTAGGGAAGCAAGAACAGTGGGAAATAAACCCCCACATCTGTCCAGATGTGATTAAGAACCATCCCAATCACTCAGAAGTTCTAACTGTAACTCTCTGGAGTAGAGTTGAGCCCAGGGGACTGCAGGGATGGCTGCTGTAAATACACCCAAGACTGACATCTAGCAATATCTGACTGAGGAGAATATTTTCTCTATTTTAGAGGTAGGAAGAAAGGATTTCTGGACAGTGGAATCAAATAGAATGCCTAAAAAGACTTTGTTGTGTAGGAGTAGGAGATTTCTCCCAATTAATCAACCATACCAACTTGTGAAGGATTTCTACAGTACAGTTCAGAAACATCTGCACTTTTACCTCTGATTCTACCACTAGAAGGAAGTAGTCTTGGTATGGTATGAAAATCCCTTCTCCCCCCCCCCCTTTTGGATATGAGCGGCCATTTCTGCAACCACTTTCGCGAAAACCCTTAGGGCAACAGCAATTCCGAAAAGCAGAGCGCAGAACTGCAGGTGTAGCTGAGTATTTACGTGCACTGCTAACCATAGGTATTTCTGGTCGTCTATGTGTATTGGAAGATAAGAGTATTAAATCTAAAGACGAAATGAAACCATTCTTGAACAAAAGGTTGACTGTAGACTTTGCTTCCATCTTTAAACGGTTGTATACAAGAAAGCGGTTTAGAGGTTTCAAATGTATTATGACTCAAAGTCCCATTTGGCTTCCTTACAAAAAAAAAGATGAATAGAACCCCTGGCCCTGTTCCTTCAGGGGTACTGGGGTTAAGACTCCCTTCTGAATCAAGGACACCACTCCATCCTCTAGGGATGACTGACCTGAGGGGCTTTTTGTTATTAGAAAACAAGTAGGTGGCAGACTGATGAACTCCAACCGAAGACCATCTTGGATGGTCTGAATAATCTAGGAACTTCCTGAATTTTTTTCCCATTCTGGGAAGAACTTTTTTAGTCTGCCACGTACTCGTAGGGTCCTGTCATTGGGAGCTGGGCTTTTTAGTGGAAGTACTGGGCTAGTTAAACATGAGCCTGCTCCCTTTACGGGAGAATTTCCAGTTATGAGATTGATCCCTTTGTTGTTCTGATTACCTCTTAATAGCTCTGGGAATAAAGGATTTCATGTCTGGATTTCCCCATTCCCTTTAGATCAACGGAGAAACTGTTTTATGAATAGGAAAGCTCTGTTTTTTTTTTTTTTTTACTTCCAGGCCTTCAAACATTATATCCTGAATAGTCTTTTGTTCCCTGCCTCTTTTAACCCCATGGCCAATCTCATAGCTTTGATCAACTGTTGTGTGCCCTCTGCCAGAAAAAGAGGCCTTCCCGACAAGTCATGCCTGTAAATCGTAGGGAACATATGACTATGACATAGCATAAATCATAATAATACATCAGATAAAAGAAATACCTGAGTCGGAGTGAACCAAAACCACACCTTCTTCCTCCTCAATTTCAACCGCTTTCCAGGCTTCCTAGGGACTAAAAAGCCCAGGGAAGGGGTAACTACTGGCTGCAGAGGGGGAGAAACAGGAAGAAGCCCCCTAAAGGGGTACTCGGCACCCCTAGACATCTTATCCCCAATCCAAAGGATAGGGGATAAGATTTCAGATCGCCAGGGTCCCGCTGCTGGAAACCCCCGGGATCTCAGCAGCAGCACCCACCTGTACGGCTTCCACCTCACACCGGCAACGCTGGAGGCTTCGGATCCCAACCACAATGGCGGCCGAGCGTGACGTCACGCCCTGCCCCCTCAATGCAAGTCTATGAGAGGTCAGGCACGCCCCCTCCCATAGACTTGCATTGAGTGGGCGGGGCGACGTCACATGGGGCGGAGTCTTGCCGTCACGCTCTTCCGCCATTGTGGTCGGGATCCGAAGCCTCCAGCGTTGTCGGTGTGAGGTGGAAGCCGTACAGGTGGGTGCTGCTGCCGAGATCCCGGGGGTCCCCAGCAGTGGGACCCCGGCGATCTGACATCTTAACCCCTATCCTTTGGATAGGGGATAAGATGTCTAGGGGTGCGGAGTAAACCCCTAAGCAAAAATAAAAGGACCAGATACACTCACCCCTCCGCAAAAGCACGGTACTGTAGACTGGTTCTTTGATTCAGAACAGTCCAGCTTGGAAGAATCTTCTCCAGTGGAGCTCCACTCTCTTCTCCCCCTTGGAGGCGTGATAGCAGAATAAACCGGCTATCCATCACACACATGGAGGTAGAGCAGCAGTCAAAGGAACTTTTTTTTTTTTTTTTAATCTGCTGCTCTGGAAGGTCCTTTGACACGGCATCTGATGTCACTTCCGGCACCCGCTTTGGCCTCTCCCCACCCGTCACTTCCTGTAAGGACTCAACCCCGCCTCCAATATGGCCACAGCATTGGGAGCTCCTACGCCTCTCAGGACCTTCACCACAGTCATCCACACCTCCTAGAGACATGGATCACTCCAGGCTTCCTAGGGACAGGAAACCACCGAGGCATAGGTGGGCTGTACATCCTTTTGTGCTCTAGGTTTCCTGTGCGTAGGGGAAGAGTCTATCTGTCTGGTGCTGTCATGACAAGGTGGAAAGTTAGGAAAATATTATGGAGATTGTGCAAACAGCTTGGCACTGCAAGCTACACTATTTTTGTAACTTTTATTATAGTCAATGGGATTTATGCAAATTTCGAAACTTCCCCACTTCAGCTGCTAGCGGCTTTTCCGACCACCTGCTGGCTTGAAAACAAACAGCGAGGTGGGACAACACCTTTAAAAGAACCAGCATGGAGGGAATTACAGAGCCGTAGTCAACCATCCAAACTGTAAATCAAGCCCCTGGGTTAGTCTGTGTATTTTCTTTACAGATTATCTCTCTACCCTCTAGTATACTTTTGAGATATAAAGGGCAGAAGGAGACAGAGATAGAAAGAGAGAGATGAGAGAGATAGAGAGAGTGCTAATCACTATTATTGCGTGCAGGCAACACCACATCCACACGCAATGTTCAATAGCTGCATGATGACGCCACAACATCAGCAACATCCTGCAGTTATTTGTTATCGTCTGCAGGTGTGGTCTCTCCTACATCCCAACTGGAACCCACCACCTCCTGTCCTAGAAAGGTTAACTTCTGAGACGTCGTGTGGATGGCAGGAGTGAGCACCAAGTGCAAAGTTTTACAGAGGTTTTCTGACTGGATCTAACAAAAAGCTGTGCAGTAAATATATGAGACTTTCGTATGGAACCATAAAAAGCCACCTGAATACCTCAAGTTCAAGCTTAAATGAGGCAAACAAACAAACGACACACGGTGGTGGTGGTGGGGATGAGTAGTCGTGACGTCATGATCTTCCGTCCCAGTGGTCGGGATGATATTAGCCTGAGGGCCGCCAGCGGTTCCGGAAGCCGTTACAGGTGGGTGCCCCATGGTAGAATGCAGGGGTCCCCAGTGGCAGGACCCCCGAGATCAGACATCTTATCCCCTATCCAAAGGATAGGGGATAAGATTTCTAGGGGCGGAGTAGCCCTTTAAAACATAAAAACTATTCTAGAACAAGATGAAGTAGACAAAATTTCATGACTTCTTATAATAAAAGTCAAATATTGTTAATTATTTTATTTAACATATCAAGAAGCTATAGATACATTTTTTTAAAAAAAACAAACCATACAAAATAGAAAATGTGTCTTTGTCTGGGAAGAATTTTACATTCCAATGAAATATTAAATTTCAAACTTTTAAGATCATTTACAATAATTTATATAAATTATTCTCCCAGTTAGCAGTTTTACTCATATCTTACAGGGTTTATTTTACACAACACCTTAAAATCAAGAGCGTTCAAAGAAACAATCATCTGATCTTCCTGCGAGTGACTGGTTTTGATGTAACTATCCTTCTCCTTGTTTTTCTTGACTGGTTTCTTTCAGCAGCTTTAGTTTCTAAAGACAATGGCTTTGTACTTTCTGTATCACCATCTGGGCTTTCTGGAGGTGAAAGAAGCTGGATCTTTACAGGAGGCGGAGACCAGGCTGCTTTATCTTCTGGCCTGTAACAATCCACCAGTAACAACTTTAGGTATACAAACAATTGGGCATTACATGCATGCAGTGGAAATACGGTTATCCCAAGTAAGTATCACCTATTCACAGGTGCTTGGCCACTGCTACATTTACTTAATAGGACTTCCAAAGATACCCGAGCTTTGTACTGTGCTATGTTCGGAAGTCCCATACAGAGTGAACATATAGGTTTACAATGAAAATGTTTGGTGTAAATTGTGCCACAACTTTGCATTTCTTGAGGGATTTTTTTTATTTATATAATTAAACATTTATTACACTATCTGATTGTGTCGCTCAATAAAGCGGGCCATGGCTAAACTGCAAATGGGTCAGAGCTTAAAATGTAGCACACTGTGCCAAGATAAGCATCAAATTAAAGTGCATCTGTCAGCAGTTTTGTGGTAGTAAAACTGGCCACACAGAAGGTTAGTGTATACATACCTGTGTTTTTGGTCATGCTATCAGCATGACCCAGAAAACATTTTAATGTCCCATTTTCTGCTCAACAGTCAGAGAGGCGGGTTCTTTCCCTAAGCTCTCAGTAATAGTCCACCTCTCCTACGATGCAGCAGCTGCAGTCGGGATATTAAAATGGTGTTTTCTCGGTCATGTAGATAGCATGACTGACAACACAGGAATGTATGCACTAACCTTCCCCTTCCCTGTGGCCATTTAGTGTTATTTGCAGTTTTACTACCACAAAACTGCTGACAGATGAACTTTAAATATAAATGTTTAAAAGGAATCTGTCATCAGTGCCACCCGCACTAATCTGGTGGTACATGTGTGTAGTGCAGGTGACATAACCATAACTACCTATCCCCGATCCGTGGCCCCATTCGTATGTTATCTTCCCAGTCGAGCAGCGGGCTTGGTGCACAGGTGGTGTTCCAGGAGCACGCTGACTGCATGCACTGCTGCTTCTTTACTTGACCAAGCTGTGAGCAGGCACCGCCTGTGCACCATGCCTGCTCATATAGGAGGAAGATAACGTGTGAACAGGACCATAGATCGGGGATAGGTAAGTTTCTGTATCAGTGTCACCCGCACTGAACCTGTATTAACAGTTAGTTTGTTGACAGATGACAGATTCCCTTAAAACCAACCTCAAGTTGGCATAAAAAGTAAGCCTGTCTAATCTCAGTTTTAGATACGTCCAAGGCTGTTTTAACCAGCATGAGTAAGTAGAATATATTTTCCAAATCTTTAGGCCGTCTAGTTTCAGTTTGCATTGTCCAATAAATCTTCACTAATATGCCTTTTATGCAACATTTATTATGATCCTATGAGTAATTTTCCAGACCTGTATCAAGCCTACATCTAAACCTCATTAACCAAAGCCCACAGGGCCCATCAATCTCTAGTTGTAACATTTCACAATGTGCCAGAAATGTAAATATATATCAAAAGATCAAAACAATGAAAAGGTGAGAGGGTTCGATTTTCCCAGACCATATATTAATACATCTTATTGCATTTGAGATATATCCATGGAGAAAGTAGACCACATTACTTTCTTTAAACAGATGAGGTTTATGAACAGCAACTTAAAGCACAGAGGAGCGTCTAAATTGCTTATGCATGGAGAGAACAGTAGCCAAGTCACAGAAGATATGTTGCAGTGCAGCTTACACTAACATGCATTTAAAACACTACACTCTAAGACAACCGCTAGCAAAAATATTCAAATCACCAGACATTGAGGGTGTGGAACTTCCTTTTCATTTAGCCAATTTCTGCTATGAACATTGACTCCTGCTTCTACCTATTTGTTTTTCATATGTTTGTTGTGGATTTTGTGGCACCTTAATGCACCTTCACCTGTTCAGACAAAAAATCCTTGAAATTACCCTGTCTGTAATTTGTGTATTTTCTACAAAGTAAAAAACAAATATTGAGTGACCATCCGATGGGGTTTATAAATGTTTTAAAATGGAACATGGCATTCAGCTCCAATTGGCAAATATACTTACTGGTTTTTCTTTACTCTATGTTTAGGAGGTCTGCCTCTTCGTGGCTTTACTTCTGGTTCAGGAACCACAGCTGGTTCTACTTCTGAAACTAAAGCTATTGTATCTTGTGACTCTTCAACTGTTACATCCTAGAAATTAAGAAAAAAATACACAATAAAAAAAAAGTGTACCTCTAGTGCTTTTACAACATTACTATTGTGTAGCATTGCATTTTGAAATTGGCAACTAAGTGCGCTACTAAGGTAAAACAGCAGCAGAGAACAGTAAAAAAAAAAAAAAAAAAAGGAGATTTTTATGCTTATCGTAAAATCTCTCTCAGAGGATCCATTGGGGGACACAGACCCCCTACAGGCACCTGAGCTAATTAGTTTTATTCCCAGAGCAGTAGGAGAGGACCGACAGGTCAGGAAAAAAACACGAACTGTCCAAGAAACCAGCAAAAAAAAAATTAACTGAACACACCCTCGGACAGGTAACCGAACCAGGAACACCAGAGAAAAGGGTGGGTGCTGTGTCCCCCCCAATGAATCCTCTGAGAAAGATTTTACTGTAAGCATAAAAATCTCCTTTTCTCTATCGGCTCCATTGGGGGACACAGACCATGTGACCTACCAAAGTCGTCCCTAGGGTGGGCAAAGGAAAATCAGTCAGGTGGACGGCTGGACCGTCACCACCTGCAACACCTTACGGCCCAGACTAGCATCAGCGGATGCAAAGGTATAAACCTAGTAGAACCTTGTGAAAGTGTGTAAAGACGACCATGTGGCCGCTCTACAGAGCTGCAAGGCTGAAGCCTTGTTGCGGAGAGCCCAGGATGCCCTGACCGAACGAGTGTAATGAGCAGAAACCCTGAATGGTGGGGTTTTCCCCTTGCAGTGGTAAGCTTCCAAAATAGCGGATCGGATCCACCGAGAAAAAGTGGCCTTTGAAGCAGGTTGTCCTTTACGGCGACCCTCCGCAAGAACAAAAGGAGTCACACTGTCAAAAAGAAGAAGTGACAGATAGGTCCGAACTGCCCTCACCACATCCAGCTTGTGGAGAAAACGTTCCTTGGGATGAAATGGAGCTGTACAGAAGGAGATGAGATTTCATTGAGATGAAAACCGGAAACAACCTTTGGTAAGAAGGACGGAACCAAATGGAAAACAACTTTGTCCTGGTGTATTATCAGGAAGGGAGAACGGCAGGAGAGAGCTGCCAGCTCTGGAACTCTCCTTAGAGATAATAGCAACACGGAACGCCACCTTCCAGGAAAGGAGGCAAAGAGGAATGTTCCTGAGAGGTTCGAAGTGAGTACCCTGCAGAGCACCAAGAACCAAGTTCAAGTCCCAAGGTGGTGTAGGGGACCTGTAAGGATGGGCGGCGTGGGCCACTCCCTGAAGAAAAGTCCAGATATGGGGATTAGACGCTAGAGGACGTTGAAAAAGAATGGAAAGGGCTGAAACCTGACCCTTAAGGGAACCGAGAGTAAACTGTTGTTCTAGCCCCGACTGTAAAAAGGAAAGAAGTCAAGGGAGAGAGAACGTAACAGGAGAAACAGTGAGATTCACACCAACGAAAATAAGACCGCCACGGTGGTAAATCTTCGCAGAAGAGTGCTTGCGCGCTCTGGAGCATAGTGCAAATCATCTGGGGAGAGAAACCCCAAGCCCTTAGAACCGTGGTCACAACCGCTACGTCAAATGCAGCGACGGTTAATTGGGGTGGCAAAGGGGACCTTGAGAAAGAAGGTCTGGACGAAAAGAGGGAGGCACAGCGGAACGTCGTCCAGTAGTCGGACCACGTCAGTGTACCATGCCCTCCTGGGCCAGTCCGGAGCTACGAGAACAGCGGGAACACCCTGTGCTTTGAGCTTCCTCAGGACCCTGGGAAGGAGAGGAAGAGGAAGGAAAAGATAGGGAAGGACAAAGTACGACCAAGGAATCACCAGGGCATCCACGGCCAGAGCCAAGGGATCCCGGGACTTGGCCACAAAGTGAGGAACCTTCTGGTTGTGGCGGGACGCGAATAAGTCCACGTCCGGAGTGCCCCAGAGGCTGCAGATCTCTGCAAACACCTCCGGATGAAGGGACCACTCGCCAGGGTTGGCTGAGGACTGGCTGAGAAAGTCCGCTTCCCAGTTGTTCACTCCCGGAATGTGAATTGCCGAGATTGCCGGCACTCTGAGATCCGCCCAGAGAATAATCTTTGACACCTCAGCCATCGGGGCCGAGCAGCGGGTGCCGCCCTGGCGATTGATATATGCCACAGCAGTGGAGTTGTCCGACTGGACACGAACAGGATAGTCCCGAGGAAGGATCTCCCAATGGCATAGGCAAAGATGGATTGCCCTCAGTTCCAATATGTTGATGGGGAGAAGGGCTTCTGGGGGGGGGAACAAAGGCCTTGGACTGTCCGGTCCCTGAAGACACCTCCCCAACCCGAAAGACTGCCATCCGTCGTGACAACTTGCCAAAAGAGGGGCAGAAAGGAGTGCCCCTGTAAAAGCAGGGGGGAATTAAGCCACCACAGAAGGGACTGGCGAGCCCTCTAAGGAAGAATGATCCTGCAATCAAGGGATAACAGATCAATCCCACCGGGATAGAAGCACAAGTTGAAGAGGCCGGTAATGAAATTGGGCAAATGGAACGGCCTCCATGGCCGCCACCATTCGACCCAGAACCTCCATGCAGAAGCGAATAGAAACAGGAACCGGGGTTTGGAGTATCCGAACCCCCGACAAAAGAGTCAGCCGCTTGTCCAGCAGAAGCTGAATCCGGGCGAACGCAGTGTCGAACTGGAGTCCCAGGAACAGAGACTGAGTGGGAGTTAGGTTGGACTGTCCTGATTGACCATCCAGACGAAAAAGGGACAAGGCCTGAAGGGTGAGACAGACTCTACAGATTCTGGTTCCTAGTTGGAGCCTTGATCAGGAGGTCGTCCAGGAACGGAATCACTGAGACACCCCTCGACCATAAGAGGGTGATCCCAGGCACCAGGACCTTGGTGAAGACCCTTGGAGCAGTGACCAGACCGAAGGGAAGGGCCACAAACTGAAAATGGCCTTCTGGAACTGCAAAGCGGAGATACCACTGATGCCCCGGAATGGAATGTGGAGGTAGGCATCCCGGATGTCCACTGAGGAAAGAATTTCTCCTTTATGGACGCCACGACCGAATCGAAAGATTCCATGCAGAAGTGGAGGAGGAGAAGATGTTGGTTGAGGCGCTTCAGATCTAAGATCAGGTGAATGGAACCCCTTTTTTGGGGACAACGAAGAGGTTGGAATAAAAACCCAAAACACACTCCTCGGGAGGAACAGCGACAATTACTCCCTGAATGAGAAGGGACTGGAGTGCGCCCCAAAAAGCCCTTGCCAGAGAGAGGGGGACCTGGGGAACTAAAAAAGCGATCCTTTGGAAGGGAGGAAAACTCGATCCGGTATCCATTGGATATCACATACCTGACCCAGACGCACCGGAAGACTAACAGACTACCTCCCACCCGAGAAAAATCTGTGGGTGGGTGCGTCCCTTCAGGAAGAGGTAGGCTTGCGGTTGCCCGCTTTGGCAACAAAACGTCCGGAACGGTTATCCGATTTCCAGGAGGGACCAGTCTGGAACGAGGGAGCCTTCTCGTCCCGCAAGGGCACCTGTCTGGACGCCTTACTAGAACCAAATGCCCGAAAGGAAGTCGACTTTTGACAGGAAGTAGAACTGCGAGCCTTATTTTGAGGTAACAGGGAACTTTTACCACCCGTCGCCTCTGAGATGATCTCATCGAGGCGTTTACCAAATAGTCGAGAACCGGTAAAAAGGAAGCTTCGTCAGATTTCTTAGAAGTGGCATCCAGGCCTTGAGGCTCATGGAACGACGAAGAGCCACCAGGTTACCTGTGGCAAAAGCAGCACAACGGGCCATCTGCATGGAAGCAGTACGTTGTCTCCAGCCTTAGAGAGTTAGAGCTAAAATCAGCCAATTCCTCCGCTGGGGATCCGGAAAGAATACCCTGGCGGAGATGGGAAGCCCAGACAGAGAGCTTTAGACATCCAGGCCGAAGCAAACTCAGGGAGAAGGAAGAGCCCACTGCTTCAAAGGCGAATTTGCCAGGGTCTCTACCCTCTTGCCCGCAGGATCCTTGAAGGAAGCTGCATCTGCCAATGTTAGAGTAGTAGCTTTTGATAGGCGGGAGACCGGTGGGATCACTGTGGGAGGAGAGGTCCACCGAGCAATAAGATCCCTGGCGAAGGGAAATTGTGCCTTAACCTGCTTAGTTTCTTGAATTCACTTGTCAGGATGTTTCCAGGCAGAATCCAGCAAGGTTTCAAATTCAGCATGAGAGCTGAAAACCTTGGGTGCAGGTCAGAAACGACGAAAGGAAAATTCTGGAGCTAAGACCGAAGTTTCTGGGTCCTCCAGATGAAAGTGTCCCTTATGGCCGAGGTCCAAGGTGTCCACCAAGCCGGCCGAGTCCGTTCAGTCCTCTGAGTCAGAGGCAGAACCAGAAACCTCATCATCTTCCAGTTCTCCAGGAGAGTGGGAATGGGTGGAGACAGCACTGGAAGAGGTAGAAACTGACCTGGTGCGCAGATCTGGAGAGCCAGAGCAGGGCCCGGGGGAGCATCCCTTACAAGAGGGGCGTCTACAGGAAGTTGAAGCAGAGGTGCCATACCTATGAGGGGAGCGCCTAGGTCTGCTAGCAGACTCCCGAGATGAGTCAGAGGAGCTACCCCTAGTACGCTTGTGAGAGCGCTTAGCATAGGTAGAGCGGGTTTCTCTGGAGGGTTGGCGTAAGGAGGACCTCTCCAAGGCAGTCACCACGGAACGGGAGACCTGAGCCAAGTGGGAAATAGACTGGGAAAGAGAAGATACCCATTCCGGAGGGATGGCAGAGCCCACAAAAGGGTCTGGAGGGGAATCATGAGTAGAATTACCAGGAGGGTAGGGGGTGCAGTGGTGCAGGCGGAAAAAGTGTGTTCAGCAGAACCAGACATTTTTGCATTGCAGCCCTTGCAAGTATACTAGGTGACCAGGCCCCAGTTAGCTGTTTAGAGGGAGGGACAGTTCTGGGCTTGGGCATAGTAAAATTGAAACAGTTTCAACCAGTGTCTCTGTCCCCAGCAAGGCAGCTGCTTTGAGGAGAACTCCAGTCCGCAGCTGAGAGAATGAGAGAGAGGCTGGAGAGGAAAAAGCAGAAATAAATACCTCTGCACGCACACTGTGCTAATTGGCAGAAGAAAAAATGCCTAGTTTGCACACGTGTGCCTCATAGGGCACGATCCCCGCTGGCCACGAGTGGGCGGGGCCAATATCTGCAATAGCCCGCGGCTAGGGAAGATAATGCGGACGGTTATAATGGCGCCTGCTCTCACCCCCGTCGCATATGCGAGCGCAAGGGGGTAAGGGAGCGTGTAGAAACCCCGCCAGCAGCACACAGCTGCAAACAGGAGCAGAAGAACTGTGCTCTGGAGGCATCAAACATATGATTGTCTGAAAAAGCGGGGAAGGGAGAAGTCGGCAGCACGCGGCTGCTGAATGAAGGAGGTAAACTGCAGGCACCTGAAGCGCCGGCGCCTGTACAGACAGGCGCGGAGGGAGGAAAAACAGTCCTACGCCACTGAACAGAGTTCCCCCCACATCCCCAGAGCTGGTATGGGTGACCCAGTAATAATAAAGAGTCCTAAACCACTTGTAAGAGTTCCCCACATCCCCAGCAATAATAAAGAGGAGTGGGTTCAAAATAGGGGGGTCTCCAGAGGCTGGAAAGTCCCTAAGACCTGTAAGAAAAAAGGGGGGAAAATACTCACCTTAGTAAGAAGAACTTACCTAATGAAGTCTTCAGTCAGCTTTGGTCACCTGCATCATGCCAGGCTGTAACAGCGATACGAGCAGGGAGATAGGGGGACCTGGACCCGTGAGGTACAACCCCAGGCGCTGACCGTTGGCGAGAAGGGGTTGACCGTACATCCACGATGTCTGTGCCCCTTCAATCGCAGATGGGGAAACAGTGAACGCTATGTTCCTGAGTCCCCACCTGAAAACAGAAAAGGGAGAGAAAAATCTAAAACGTCCCTAATCTAGAAAACCAAAAATGTTTGACCAGGTCTAGGGAACCCCAGAACAGCGTCTGCCTCCTACAGACACTAAACTAAAACTGATTAGCTCAGGTGCCTGTAGGCGGGTATACCCTGCTGGGAGTGGCCGACTTTCTTGTTGCCATAATGTCAAGCCTCCTAGTGACAGCAGCATATACCCATGGTCTGTGTCCCCCAATGGAGCAGATAGAGAAAGTGCCCTGTTCAGGTATTTAGGAGACAATTTTAGAATTTTAATGCACACAGTTTCCTGTATTTGTAAACCATGCAAATATGAGTAAATAGCCTACATAAGAATTTAAACCAAACCTTTTCTTTTAGGTCGACAATAGTAGAGAGAGTAGTCCTAGTAAACCTTCTTGTCCTTAGAGATGGTGGAGAGAAAACATATTCTGAAGACACTGGTGCTGGCATCTCTTTTGGAGAAATAGGGGGGGCAGTCTGCTCAGCTGCACAGAGAACAAATTGAAAAGTTTATTACACAAGAAATACATGCAGTGTTATAGTTAAAACATGTATCAATAATAAATAGCTATATTATATTTCTCCTTTTGTAGTCTTCCAGACTAAGATTACAGAATGGTTTCTTTCTTACCAGATGTCACGATAGTCAGTCATGAGCAAAGGTTCAGGTTTCAAAACAGAACCTGTAGATTTTAAATGCACTATGAAATCCAAAAAGGCATAATCCAGTTTTTTTTGCACTTATAATGTTGTAAATTTTCTTGTATTACCTGTCTGTGGTGGATCGTGCTTTTTTGTATTTTCATACCCCCAGAGGTTTTGCAATGTTCTGTACTATGGATTACTTTTGTCTCAAGCCTTTTTCGGCTTCCTCTGTGGTTTAAGACAGTATGTTGCTGGTCAGCTGATCCCTGCTTCTAGTCTTTCCTGACAAATCCAGCTTCATGATGCATTTGTGTGCCTAAGTTGAATGCGTCCCCTGCTGTCATGTGATCTCAGCAAAGTCTGAATATAGCGGTAATGCATTAAATGGAGAGATGGGCAGCACACAATCATGAGAGGGCTGGCTAGTCAGGGAAGATGAGAAGAAGCCATGCCCCCTGTGATCAGCTGATCTGTGACATGCTGTCTCAAGCTGCATAGGGTGCCGGGAAAGACTTGAGATGACCGTAATCCTGCAGAAGCAAGCTAAATCAGGGCACATAGCTTAAAAGTACAAAAAGAAATTGCACCACCACTTTACATTTTGTATTGAAAGGAAATAAAACTGCTGGGGAATCTGACTAATTAGTGTTAAAAAATTGGCCCCCTCTCTAAAACATACCGTACTTATTGGCGTATAACACCCCCATTATAACAGGGAAATTTAAGTAAAAAAAATAAAATGTAAAATAAATGACGGACTAAATGCCACATCATCCCCCCCCCAACTTTGTTTTCTTCTGCACCTCAGTTTGGTCCCGTCCCCTCCAGTGCCACATCATTCCTTCCCTTTTATCAGTCCCTGTGCCACATTTACCCCTCTCATCACCACCCCCCATGTCTCATCATTTCCCCGTCATAGACCACCACTAGCCATACAGACATTAAGCATTTAGTGCCTCCCCCCACCATCATTTCCCCATGTATCATCATCCCCCACCCTGTCTCATCATGTCCCCCCATCATCCCCCCCACCGTCTCCTCATGCCCCCGATCATACCCCCCTCATTATGTCCCCCATCATCCCCCACCCTGTCTCATCATGCCCCCCATAATTTCTCCCCGTCTCATCATCCCCCACCGTCTCATCATGCCCCCGATCATTCCACCCCCATCATTTCCCCCTCTCTCATGTCCCCCATCATTCCCCCGTCTCATCATCCCCCCACCCCGTCTCATCATGCCCCCCGACATTTCCCCCCCCTCATCATTTCCCCCTGTCTCCTCATGTCCCCATCATTATCCCCACACCCTGTCTCATGTCCCCATCATTCCCCCCGTCTCATCCCCCTATCATTCCCCCCTCATTTCCTCCTGTCTCATCATCCCCCCATCATGGCCCAGTGGTCTTCAACCTGCGGACCTCCAGATGTTGCAAAACTACAACTCCCAGCATGCCCGGACAACCAACTGCTGTCCGGGCATGCTGAGAGTTGTAGTTTTGCAACATCTGGAGGTCCGCAGGTTGAAGACCACTCTACCCCTTTTCTTACTTGTCTGCGCTTCGGCTGTCTTGCGGCTGCGGTCAGTGAAGAAGATGAGTGACGTCCTCTCCCGGCTTCTCTGCATGCCATCAGGGATGTCATTTTTCGGCGGCGACTACAGGAAATGAAAAGTGACGTCAGTGATGGCACGCAGAGAAGCCGGCAGAGGACGTCACTCATCTGCTTCACTGACCACAGCCCGCAAGACCCCCCGCCTGACCTGACCTGCCGAAGTGCAGCCAGGTAAGGAAAATAACAAAACTATGAAAAGCAGGGAAAGGGGGAATGATGAGGGAGGGGGAGGGAGGGAAAATGAAAAGTAAAGCTCACTTGTTTTCTCCCGCACTATCCACAGGTACTAGTGGATAGTGCGGGAGACGCTGGTTAAAAGGTAGCGCAGATCCGGACAAGGTAGGGCTCATTTTAATCAGCATCTCCCGCACTATCCACCAGTACCGGTGGATAGGTGCGGGAAAAAACAAGTGAGTGCAGGGAGGAGACGGCGCTGGTCACTGATTTAAAGTGGCCGCAGCCGTGCTGTTAATACTTAACAAGCAGCCGCTGCTGCGGTCACTTTAAATCAGTGACCAGAAGACTTATCAGCGTATAACAAGCAGGCAGACTTTTTGCCTTAAATTTAAGTTTTAAAAGTGCATGTTATACGCCGATAAATGGGAAAAAAGCTTGTTACTATATTTTTTTTAGTGACCCCACAAAACAGCCAAAGAGAATAACTACTGTCATCACTAATAGGATAATAAGGATTCTTGGTCAAAGTAGAATTTACATTGCCACTAACCACCTTGAAGTCACCATAGAGGTATAAGATGTTAGAGAAAGTATCTAAACAAAAACTGGTCTCAGATGGTAACTTTTCTTGCTCAAAACGGATTGTTAGTGGGAATGTACCATTAACAATCTATTTTAAAAAAATAAAAAAAAAACATTGGACCACCAGGGAGTGTTTACAGGTCCCTTTAGATGCCACTGTCAGCTTTGACAGCAGCGATCTAAAGGGTTACTAGCCGTCCGTGGTGATTACTGATCCTAAGTTACATTTAAAGTAATTTTTGCAAACCCAATTCAGATGTATAGAGCAGTAAAAATTCTAAAGAAACCGCATGAAAGAGAGGAAGCAAGATCACAACATAGTCCATAAGGTTGAAAAAAAGACAAGAGTCTCAACCTATATCCCTACTATTGCGTCCCTACTGTGGTGATCCAGAGGAAGACAAAAAAAACCTTATGAGGCAGATGCAAATTGCCTGTAGTAGGGGAAAAAATCCTTCTCGACTCCAAATATGGCAATCAAAATAAATCCCTTTTAACTCTTTTTACGATGACCACTTCCTCTGGCAGATAGTTCCATAGTCTCACTGCTCTTAAAGTAACCCCCCCCCGTGTGTAGAAACCCTCTTTCCTCTAGCTGCAGAGGATGTCCGCTTGTTATACAGTCCTTTGTATAAATACCGTAGATCATGGGAGAGTTCTCTGTACTGCTCCCTCATGTACATTGTTCTAATTCTGATAATCTTTCTATTCCTACAATTCCCCTTATTACTCTGGTTTCCCATCTTTGAACCCTCTCCAACTCCCCTATATCTTTCTAGTACACTGGTGCCCAGTACTGTACACAGTATTCCATGTGTGGCCTGACTAGTGATTTGCACAGTGTTATAAGTATTTCCTTGCCTATCCATCTATGTCCCTTTTGATGCTCCCCATGATTTTATTTGCCTGACACTGGTTGCTAAAGTAAAATTTACTATCGACCAAAAAGCCCAAGTCCTTTTCCATGTCAGTTGTCCCTAATATTTTGCCATTGAGTACATATTTCAAGGCTGGATTTTGACTGTGTGTGCATAACCTTATATTTAATCAGTGTTGACCCTTATCTGCCATTCCCCAGCCCAAGTCTCCAATCTATCCAGAACCATTTGTAGCAGACATACTGGCCCATATTTATCAATCAGCCTGAAACCCTAATTATCTGTTTTTCCCCATAGCAACCAAATCACAGTTCATCTTTCACTTTACTTTCACATGTTAAGATATAAAAGTTGAGCTGTGATTGGTTGCTGTTGGAAAAACCAGACAATTAGGGTTTCAGGCTGATTGATAAATCTCCCCACTATGTTTAATACTGAAACTCTGTGGCATTTCAGAGATATCAGTTTATAATGCCACTAGTAATGGGATAAGTAGTAATTGGGGCAGTGTTTGGCAGTTGCAGTGTTTGGCCAGTCTTGAGTGACATATCTTTTGCTGTGTGCGTGTATAGGAAGTAAATGGCAGTATGCTGTGATGTCACTCCCTGTCTGTTTCATGCAGCCTGTGTTTTGGACAACATGAAACCACTGACAGGCTGCCTTAAAACTTTTTTTTCGCAGTTATAAGCATTATTATTTAATTGACTACTAATTTCTCAGTTAATCTCATAGGATGAGAACCAGGCTCGCACAGTGTGAATGTGAGGTTCAGGTGGTGTGAACCAGTCTCACACTCTATTGAGTCTAGTATTAACACATGTAGCTTTACTAAAACTGAAGGTCAGTAGAGGCCACAAAGTCAGTTAAAACTGACAGTGTAAAAAATATGAACGCTACAAGAAACATGCTTAGAGAAACAAACCTTTTGCATTCTTTCTACGTCTTGGTGTAGGGGTAGCGAACACAAATTCTACAGTAGTAGTATCAGGTTTTAAAACATTGTTAGATCTAGTCCTTGTTAAACGAGTTGTTCTTTGCTGCTCCTCTGCAAGATCGGTGGAATCCTCTACATCTACTTTACGGACAGACTTTTTAACAGTCTTTTTAGGAGTGTCTGCCACAGGCTCTTGTTCTGTGACATTATCTTCATCTGCACTTTTTTGTTCAATCTGATTTTCCGATCTGACTCTCGACCATCTTAAGGACACTTTTTTAGGTGAAACTGGTGGGCTAGAGTTAGATTTGGTAGAGGCCTGAGAGGCACCAAGCTCAAACTGTTTGACCAACTCATTCACCATACGTTTTCCTCTCCGGCCTCTTATAGGTGTAGTGACAAGTGGTTCTGTTTCAACGTGTTGAACACTTTGTACATTTTCACTCTCTTGAACTACTTTAGAAGATCTAGTAATTCTGGTTGGTGTCATAGGAATATCGATCTTTTGATCTACATTATCTCCTACATTTATCTGATCATCTAATGTAGAGGCTTTTCCTCTACGGGTTCTAGCAGGAGAAGATGGAAGCTTTGGTACAGTTTCTTGTACAACTGTTTCAGTCTCTGTGAATTGAGGTTCATCAGAAACCGAACCTTTTGCCCTTCTGGAAATTCTTGTGATAATAGAATGTTGTTCCTCTTGTAAGGTTGCTAAAGTTGTATCTACATTTTCTGAATTCTCTTTGGCTTTTCTACCCCTTCTTTTTGGAGTCATAGGAAGTTCAGAATCACTAGTGCTTTCTGGTACCTTTGTGGTTTTCCTTATACTTCTGCGAGGAGTAGGAGGTTTTATTAATGTTGACTTGACTTCACTTGGGGAGGTCTCCAAATCATCCAAATCTAATTTCTGCTCCTCTGATTTTTCAGGTGGTGTTATCCTTTTGACTGTATTAGTGTTAAGATCTTCACGGTTTGTTTGCTTAATTTTTTTTACAGGTGACCTAGAGGTAGTGTGAATATTTCTGAGTTTCCTTACAGGCTCATTCTCATAAACTAAATCACTTTTAAGTTCAGATGTAAAATCCTTACTTCTAGTTTCTTTAAGAACATCAAGCAAATTTTCTGCAATGGCTACCTTAATTGGCTCAGGCATATAAGGCAGCGATTCAGCAATCTTAGTCTCTTGCTCTGTTCCACTAAGTGTCAAGGCATTTACACAACTATCCTCTTTACTAACTTTATCCACTAAATTGATATTTTCATCATTCGATGAACATGAATCCTTTGAGGATTCTTTTAATGTTTCATAAATAGGATGATCTGCTTTCAAAGATTCCACCTCTGCATAGTCATCTCCAGCATCTCCTTCAAGAACCAATGAAAAATTGTTTGGAACTAAAGAATGTTCATCTTCAACATCTGTTCTAGCATCCACTGAATCTTTTTCATCAGCAGCTTCATAATTGTTGCAATATTCACGAACAACATTACTCTCCATATCAAGGTTTCCAAATGAACCTATTTGTTGGTATGTCACTTCTGGTTCAGGGTCTTCAACAGTCACTTTGTCATTCAAATCCTATACAGAAAATAAATAAATAAATAAAGAGAAAGATCAAACTACACTGTTAGTAACAGCTACATTGGTCCCTCAAGCTACAATATTAATTGGCTCCATGACAACCATTGTATCTTGAGAACATAACTATGGAAACCAGGTAATTGGTTCTGAAGTCCTCAAAATAGCATCCGAAAACGAAGAAAATGTGAGAATTAAAGAAAAATAAGCAGATAACTAATGCAAATGAAGTCCTTACATAAAAGTCAAAGTCTCTGGAAGCTGTAAATCATTTCTACGTAGAGGACAGGAGCTTCTTTAGGTCCCGTAGAGTAGCCACAGTGAAAGATTTTTATCAAAACCTGTGCAAAAAATAAAGTTGTCCAGTTGCCCATAGCAACCAATCCGATTACTTTTATTTTTCAGAAGCCTTCCTAAAAATGAAAGCAGCAAGCGGATTTGTTGCTATGGGAAACTTTTCCTCTGCACAGGTTTTGATAAATCTCCCCATAGTCCCAGAGAAATAAAAGAGAGTTGCCCGGTATTCTAAGAAGCAGTTTATCCTGGCAGAGGTAAAAGGGCAGTATAGGACATGTAGTACCACACTGTACTTTAGAAAGGAACCAATACACAGCCAATCACTGCATGTGCTTTAGCATGACACTATGTGAAATATAGATTTAACCCCTTAGGGACTCAGACCATTTTCACCTTAAGGACTAAGACTGGCTGTGTGCCGACATCCCATCTGTCAAGTTGATCTACACTACAGAAAAGATCCGAATAAACCTGAAAATATGAATCATCTAACCGTGAGTGCTGGAATTCATTTGAATAAGTGTACAGCCCATGTTTGTTAATATATGAATTTTACGTGGAGACGGTGAATATACACAATTGGGCATTTTACACAGTCTAAACAGAGACTCTGTTCATTTCAAATTATATATTGAGTCACAAATATAAAATGTCTACTTTATGTAGGCATCATAAACTTGACATGTTTTAACTTTTGGAAGACATTAGGGGGTTTCAAAGTATAGCAGCAATTTTCAAAATTTCCACGAAAAATTCAAAATCTGTTTTAAGAGGATTTGAGGGGCTTTTCTGTGAGAAATACCCCATAAATGACCCCATTATAGAAACTGCACCCCTCAAAGAATTCAACATGACATTCAGAAAGTTTTAACCGTTTAGGTGTTTCACAGGAATACCAGAAAAGTGAAGGACAAAATTCAAAATCTTCATTTTTTACACTCGTATGTTCTTGTAGACCCAGTTTTTGAATTTTTACAAGGGGTAAAAGGTGAAAAGTCCCCCAAAATTTGTAGCCAAATTTCTCTCGAGTAAGGAAATACCTCATATGTGTATGTCAAGTGTTTGGTGGGCACAGCAGAGGGCTCAGAAGGGAAGGAGCAACAATGGGATTTTGGAGAGTGAATTTTGATTAAATGGTTTTTGGGGGGCATGTCACATTTAGGAAGCCGATATGGTGCCACAACAGCAGAATCCCCCCCACATGGTATACCATTTTGGAAACTACACCCCTTAAGGCACGCAACAAGGGTTATAGAGAGCCTTAACACCCCACAGGTGTTTGACAACTTTTCGTTAAAGTGGGATGTGTAAATGGAAAAAAAAATATTTTTCACTTAAGTGCAGTTTTTTCCCCAAATTTACAATTTTTACAAAAAGTAATGGAGTTACAAATTTTGGGGGGCATTTTCTCCCATCTCTTCTGAGTATGGAAATACCCCATATTAGGACGTAAAATGCTCTGCGGGCGAACTACAATGCTCAAAAGAGAAGGAGTCACATTTGGCTTTTGTAAAGCAAATTTTGCTGAAATGGTTTTTGGGAGGCATGTCGTATTTAGGAAGCCCCTATGGTGCCAGCACAGCAAAAAAAAAAAACAAAAAAAAACACACATGGCATACTATTTTGGAAACTACACCCCTCAAGGAACGTAACAAGGGGTACAGGGAGCCTTAACACCTCACAGGTGTTTTACGACATGTTTAAGTTGGATGTGTAAATAAAAAAATTTAAAATGTTTTCACTAAAATGCTGGTATTTCCCCAATTTTTACATTTTTACAAGGGGTAATAGGATAAAATGACCCCCAAAATTTGTAACCCCATTTCTTCTGAGTATGTAAATACCCCATGTGTGGACGTCAAGTGCTCTGCTGGCAAACTACAAGCTCAGAAGTGAAGGAGCGCCATTGAGCTTTTGGAGAGAGAATTTGTTTGGAATGAAAGTCAGGGACCATGTGCGCTTGCAAAGCCCAACGTGGTGCCAGAACAGTGGACCCCCCCCCCCCCCACATGTGACCCCATTTTGGAAACTACACCCCTCACAGAATTGAATAAGGGGTGCAGTGAGTATTTACACCCCACTGGCATATGAAAGATCTGTGGAACAGTGGGCTGTGCAAATGAAAAATTAAATTTTTCACTTTCACGGACCACTGTTCCAAAAATCTGTCAGACACCTGTGGGGCGTAAATGCTCACTGTACCCCTTATTACATTAAATGAGGGGTGTAGTTTGCAAATGGGGTCACATGTGGAGGGGTCCATTGTTCTGGCACTAAGGGGGCTTTGCGCACACACAAGTGGCCTTCAATTCTGGAAAAAGTTTCTCATCAAAAGCCCAATGGTGCTCCTACTCTTCTGAGCATTGTAGTTCGCCCGCAGAGCACTTTACATTTACATATGGGGTATGTTCTTACTCAGAAGAGATGGGGTTACAAATTTCTGGGGGGCTTTTTTTTCCTATTTTCCCTTGTGAAAATGAAAAATTTAGGGTAACAAGCATTTTAGTGTAAAAGATTTTTTTCATTTTCCCATCCAAATTTAACGAAAATTTGTCAAACACCTGTGGGGTGTTAAGGCAAACTATACCCCTTTTTACATTCCGTGAGGGATGTCGTTTCCAAAATGGGGTAACTTGTGGGTATTTATTGTTTTGCGTTTTTGTCAGAACCTATGTAAAATCAGCCACCCCTGTGCAAATCACCAATTTAGGCCTCAAATGTACTAGTGCGCTCTCACTCCTGAGCCTTGTTGTGCGCCCGCAGAGCATTTTACGCCCACATATGGGGTATTTCCGTACTCAGGAGAAATTGCGTTACAAATTTTGTGTGTGTTTTTTTCCTTTTACTGCTTGTGAAAATAAAAAGTATGGGGCAACACCAGCATGTTAGTGTAAAAAAAAAATGTTTTATTTTTACATTTACATGCTGGTGTTTCCCCCAACTTTTCTTTTCATAAAGGGTAACGGGAGAAAAAGCCCCCCAAAATTTGTAGTGCAATTTCTCCCGAGTACGGAAATACCCCATATGTGGCCCTAAACTGTTTCCTTGAAATACGACAGGGCTCCGAAGTAAGAGCGCGCCATGCGCATTTGAGGACTAAATTGGGGATTGTATAGGGGTGGACATTGGGAATCACTGGTGTAGAATACCCCTAAAAGGGTGCCTCCAGCTGTTGCTAAACTCCCAGCATGCCTGGACAGTGAGTGGCTGTCCGGAAATGCAGGGAGTTGTTGTTTTGCAATAGCTTGAGGCTCCAATTTGGAAACCCTGCCGTACGATACGTTTTTCTTTCTTATTGTCGGGGACAGTGTAAGGGGGTGTATATGTAGTGTTTTACCCTTTATTATGTATTAGTGTAGTGTAGTGATTTTAGGGTACATTCGCACTGGCGGGTTACGGTGAGGTTCCTGCTAGGAGTTTGCGCTGTGGCGAAAAATTTGCCGCAGCTCAAACTTGAAGCAGGAAACTTACAGTAAACCTGCCAGTGTGAATGTACCCTGTACATTCACATGGGGGGCAAACCTCCAGCTGTTTCAAAACTACAACTCCCAGCATGTACTGAAAGACCGTACATGCTGGGAGTTGTACTTTTGCAACAGCTGGAGGCACACTGGTTGGAAAACCTTCAGTTAGGTTCTGTTACCTAATTCAGTATTTTCCAACCAGTGTGCCTCCAGCTGTTGCAAAACTACAACTCCCAGCATGTACTGATCACCGAAGGGCATGCTGGGAGATGTAGTTATGCAACAGCTGGAGGTACGCAACTACAACTCCCAGCATGGCGAGACAAACTGTGGCCCTCCAGCTGTTGTAAAACTACAAACCCCAGCATGCCCAAACAGCTGTCTGGGCATGCTGGGAGTTGTAGTTTTGCAACATCTGGAGGGCTACAGTTTAGAGACCACTGTATAGGGGTCTCAAACTGTAGCCCTCCAGATGTTGCTAGGCAACTCAACGGCTTCCGTAGGATCCTTGGAGCCACATCGTCGTCCTCTGCAGCTGCCGATCTCCACCGTCGATCATAGCCTCTGCCGATGGGTAAGTGGATCTTCGGCGCAGGTCCACGTCGGTTTCCCCCCCTTATTTTCACCATAGACCATGACCCGGAATTGCACAAATTGAAGGTGTGAATTCACCCGCGATTTTTGGCGATCGCCAACATATGGGGGGGGTCTGAAACGCCCAGTTTAGAAGCAAATTCCCATAGCAAACCTCTTCTAAACTGGGCGGTTCCCGAGACACGTGTCATCAGAGATTACTTAGACAGAAAAGAACAACCTAAACTTCAGAAGCTCATAAGTACTGAAAGGATTAAGATTTTTTAATAGAAGTAATTTACAAATCTGTTTAACTTTCTGGAGCCAGTTGATATATCAAAAAAAGTTTTTTCCTGGATAACCCCTTTAAGGCTCACCATACCCCTTGTTATGTTCCGTGAGGGGTGTAGTTTCCAAAAAGGGGTCACATGTGAGTATTTTTTTGCGTTCATGTCAGAACGCTGTAAAATCAACCACGTCCACATATGGGGTATTTTCGTACTCCAAATTTTGGGGGTCTTTTTCCTTTTACCTCTTGTGAAAATGCAAAGTATGGGGCAACACCAGCATGTTAGTTTAAAAACATTTTTTTTTTTTTTTTTTTAGTGTAGACCTCAATTTTACCTTTTCAAAAGGGTAAAAGGGGTAAAAAGGAGAAAAAGACCCCCAAAATATGTTGGGTAATTTCAACTGAGTACAGAAATACCCCATATGTGGAACTAAATTGTTGCCTTGAAATACGACAGGGCTCTGAAGTGAGAGAGCGCCATGCGTATTTGAGGCCTAAATTAGGGATTTGCATAGGGATGGACACGGAGGCAAGAATTAGACTTGCCTCCGATACCAAAATTAGCCTACGGTAGTGTTTCCCAAACAGGGTGCCTCCAGCTGTTGCAAAACTCCCAGGATGCCTGGACAGTCCATGACTGTCCAGCAATACTGGGAGGAGTTGTTTTGCTACAACTGCAGGCACCGTTTCGGAAACAGTGCCGTACCACACGTTTCTAATTTTTATTGGGGGGGGGGGGTAACTGTGTAGGGGTAAGTGTATTTGTTGTGTTACTTTTAATTTTGTGTAGGCGTAGTGTAGTGTTTTTAGGATACATTCACACTGGCGGAGGTTTCCAGCGGAAAATTTGCTTCATCTCAAACTTGCAGCGAGAAACTCACTGTAAAACCGCCCGTGTGAATGTACCCTATATATACAACCTCCAGCTGTTGCTAAACTACAATTCCCAGCATGCCCTTTGGTTGTCGTGCATGCTGGGGGTTGTAGTTATGCAACAGCTGAAGGTACATTGGTTGCAAAATACAGACTCCCAGCATGTACGGTCTATCAGTGCATGCTGGGAATTGTAGTTTGCAACAGCTGGAGGCACACTGTTTGTGAAACACTGAGTTAAGTAAACTCTGTTTCGCAACCAGTGTGCCTTCAGCTGTTGCAAAACCAACTCTCAGCATGCACTTAAAGCTGAAGGGCATGCTGGGACTTGTAGTTATGCAACAGCTGGAGGCACACTACTGCAACTTCCAGCATGCCCTTTGGCTGTCTGTGCATGCTGGGGGTTGTAGTTATGCAACAGCTGGAGGCACAAAAATGTGCCTTCAGCTGTTGAATAACTACAACCCGCAGCATGCACAAACTACCAAAGGGCATGCTGGGAGTTGTTATGCAACAGCAGAAGGCACAACTATAACAACTCACAGCATGCCCTTGTGTGCATGCTGGGAGTTGTTGCTTAGCAACAGCAGGAGGCTAGCCTTACCTCCTGCTGCTGCGCAGTGAAGATCCGCCTGCAGTCTCCTTCGCTGCTGGGGCCCCAATCCCGCCACCTTTGCCTGGGATCTGAGGCCCCAGCCTCAGGTGAGGGCTCCCGGCAACCGCTCTCGCCCTTCGGAACAGGGGCAGAGCGGGTGCAGTTAGGGACACAACCACAGCAGGCATCCCGATTCGTCGGCCGTAATCAGGATGATCGTGAGGTGGCACCAGTGCTACCTCTCCCCTGCTGCTAAGTTCCATCTCGGACGGCACCTATCATCCTTTTTTTCCGTGTCACCCGATTGACCCGGAATTTCTGCAAATCGCTGATCTGAAACTCAGGACCCCCCCAGGCATTGTCACGCGATGCCTGCTTAATGATTTCAGCAGGCATCCCGGTCCCCACCCGGTGAAAGTACAGGTACACCTGAGGCCTTAAGGATCGGGGATGCAGGGCGTACGCATACGCCCTGCATCCCCAAGAGGTTAAGTTACAATGGCCCAGAACAGACCCCTGTATGTTGAATTTATTGTAACGTGAGGGACCACTATATTAACCCTTTCATGACTCAGCTAATTTTGGCCTTCATGACCCAGTCCGTATTTTCAAATCTGACATGTGTCTCTTTAACCCGTTGGGGATGGAGGGCGTATGGATACGATATGGACACTTAAGGACGGAGGGCATACCTGTACACCCTCCGCATTTCCAATCACCGCCGCTCGCCAGGCAGTGATCAGACCGGGATGACTGCTGAAATCGTTCAGCAGGCATTCAGTGCCAATGCCAGGGGGGTCCTGAGACCCCCCCATGTCGGCGATTTACGGCTATTCTGGGTAATACGGGTCTACGGTGACCCGAAAATAAGGGGGGGGGGGATCGGGGTTGTCCAAGACACCCACGATCCCCCTGAAGGGATAGGAGTGAGGTGGCAGGGGTGCCACCCCTCCTATCCCTGCTATCGGTCGTCTAGAAGCGACGACCAATAGCAGATCGGGGGGGGGGTTAACTTTCGGTTTCCCTGTTCTGCCCACTCACAATAGGCGGGGTAGAACGGGGAAACCGAGGAGGACCGGCGCCGAAGATCCACTTACCCATCGGCGGCGACTGATCGGCAGCAGAAGAGGACGGCGATGCGGCTCCCTGGATCCTACGGAAGCCGGCGAGTTACATAGTTACCATAGTTGCCTAGCAACATCTAGAGGGCAACAGTTTGAGACCACTGTTTAGTGGTCTCTAAACTGTAGCCCTCCAGATGTTGCTAAACTGCAAATCCCAGCATGCCAAAACAGCTGTCTCGGCATGCTGGGAGTTGTAGTTGCATACCTCCAGCTGTTGCATAACTACATCTCCCAGCATGCCCTTCGGCGATCAGTACATGCTGGGAGTTGTAGTTTTGAAACTGCTGGAGGTTTGCCTCCCCCAACCCCATGTGAATATACAGGGTACATTCAAACAGTAAGTTTCCTGATTGAAATTTGAGCTGCAGCAAATTTTTCGCATATCGCAAACACCTAGCGGGAAACTCACTGTAAACCCTCCAGTGCCAATGTACCCTAAAAACACTACACTAACATAATAAAGGGTAAAACACTACATATACACCCCCTTACAGTGAAAAGTTGGGGGCTACACCAGCCTGTTTGTGTAAAAAATTTTAAAATTTTACATTAACATGCTGGTGTTGCCCGATACTTTTTCCACAAGAGGTAAACGGAAAAAATGACCCACAAAATTTGTAACGCAATTTCTTCTGAGTACTGAAATACCCCATATGTGGATGTAAAATGCTGTGCGGGCACACATCAAGGATCAGGAGTGAGCACACTATGTACAGTTGAGGCCTAAATTGGTGATTTGCACAGGGGTGGCTGATTTTACAACGGGTCTGACAAACGCAAAAATAATTAAATACCTACATGTGACCCCATTTTGGAAACTACACACCTCACAGGACGTAACAAGGGGTATAGTGCGCCATAACACCCCACAGGTGTTTGACGAATCTTCATTAAAGTTGGATGGGGAAAATGAAAAATTTCGGGTAACACCAGCATTTTAATGGAAAAAATTAATTTCTTCTTCATTTTCACAAAGGAAAATGGGAAAAAAGCCCCCCCAAAATTAAAGTGTATAGTGATCTACGGTTGCACTACAATGCTAAGAAGAGAAGGAGTGACATTGGGATTTTGGAGAGAAAATTCACTGTTCTGGCACGACGGGGGGCTTTGTAAACGCACATGGTCCCTGACTTCCATTCCAGACAAATTTCGTTTCCAAAAGCCCAATGGCGCTCCTTCTCTTCTGAGCATTGTAGTGCGCCAGCAGAGGATTTGACATCCACACATGGGGTATTTCCATAATCAGAAGAAATGGGGTTACAAATTTTGGGCGGAATTTTCTCCTATTACCCCTTGTAAAAACGTAAAATTTGGTGAATTTTTTTTTCTTCATTTACACATCCGACTAACAAAGAGTCGTCAAAACACCTATGAGGTGTTAAGGCTCACTGTACCCCTTGTTACGTTCCTTGAGGGGTGTAGTTTCCAAAATAGTATGCCATGTGTTTTTTTTTTGCTGTTCTTGCACCATAGGGGCTTCCTAAATGCGACATGCTCTCCAAAAACATTTCAGCAAAATTTGCTTTCCAAAAGCCAAATGTGACTACTCCTCTTTTGAGCATCGTAGTTCGCCCGCAGAGCATTTTACGTCCTAACATGGGGTATTTCCATACTCAGAAGAAATGGGGTTACAAATTTTGGGGGGCATTTTCTCCTATTACCCCTTGTAAAAATCTAAAATTTAGGAAAAACCAGCATTTTAGTGAAATTTTTAGTTTTCTTCATTTACACATCCGACTAACGAAAAGTCGTCAAACACCTGTGGGGTGTTAAGGCTCACTGGACCCCTTGTTATGTGCCTTGAGGGGTGTAGTTTCCAAAATAGTATGCCATGTGTTTTTTTTTTCTGTTCTGGCACCATAGGGGCTTCCTAAATCTTCCTTACTCGAGAGAAATTTACACATTTTGGGGGCTTTTTCTCCTATTACCCCTTGCAAAAATTCTAAAACTGGGTCTACAAGAACATGAGTGTAAAAAATGAAGATTTTGAAATTTCTCCTTCACTTTGCTGCTATTCCTGTGAAACATCTAAAGGGTTAAACTTGCTGCTATTCCTGTGAAACATCTAAAGGGTTAAACTTTCTGAATGTCATTTTGAATACTTTGTGGGTACAGTTTTTATAATGGAGTCATTTATGGGGTATTTCTAATATGAAGGCCCTTCAAATCCACTTCAAAACTGAACTGGTCCCTCAAGAATTCCTATTTTGAAAATTTTGTGAAAAATTAGAAAATTGCTGATGAACTTTGAAGCCCTCTGATGTCTTCCAAAAGTAAAAACATGTTAACTTTACGATGTAAACATAAATTAGACATATTGTATATTTGAATCAATATATAATTTATTTGAAATGTATTTTCCATACAGGCAGAGAGCTTCAAAGTCAGAAAAATGCTAATTCAATTATTTCATCAAATTTTTGAATTTTTCACCAAGAAATGATGCAAGTATCGACCAAAATTTACCATTGACATAAAGCAGAATATGTCACGAAAAAACAATCTCGGAATCAGAATGAAAAGTGAAAGCATCCCAGAGTTATTAATGCTTAAAGTGACAGTGGTCAGAATTGCAAAAAATCCTCCCGTCCTTAGGGTTATAATGGGCTCCGCCCCAAGGGGTTAAATGGTAATAACTTAGAACCGCTTTTACGTGGCAAAGTGATTCAGATATTGTTTTATCGAGACATATTGTACTTTATTTTCGTGGCAAATTTTTGTGGATACATGAAGCGATTTTTGTGAAAAACTCTAAATTATTGTGAGAAATAATCCACTGTGGAGGTAGCCCTAGGGCTTACCTCTGCTTCACTGCCAGCTCCGGTACTCAGAATGATAAAGCCTGGCAGGACCAGGCTTTATCAATCGAGCGCTGAGCACACAAATCAATGTGGTTCTATGGAACCACATTGATCTGTATGAGGAATCTTATGATTCCTCCTAAAAGTCCCCTAAGGGGACTAAAAGTGTAAAAAAAAAAGTTTTAAAAAGTTTAAAAACAAACACATTAACCCCTTCCTTATTAAAAGTTTAAATTCACCGCCTTTTCCCAAATTCCATATAAAAATATGTAAGCATAAAAACAAACATGTGGTTCGCCGCGTGCGTAAATGTTTGCTCTATAAAAATATATTGTAAATTATACCGCACGGTCAATGGCGGTCAAATAGCGTAAAAAAGGAATAAAAAGCGATCAAAAAGTCCGATCAAAACAAAAATGGGGGTCAGAAGAGGACAATTTTATATGTATTAATTTTCGTGCATGTAGTTATGATTTTTTCCCAAAGTACAACAAAATCAAACCTATATAAGTAGAGCATCATTTTAATTGCATGGACCGACAGAATAAAGTTAAAGTCCTTTTTACCAAAAAATGTATTGCGTAGAAATGGAAGCCCCAAAACGTACAAAATGAGGAGAAGCTTGAAAAGAAACCCTTTTGAAATGGCGCTGCGGCTCCCTCCAAATGAAGAGGATGGACTGGATATTGTTTAAAAGGTTCACAGTGGAACCATTTTTATTCAATACAGAAAAAAAATATGAGATGATGCTTTTCGGGAGGTACCCACCCTTCCTCAGATCAGGATGCTTACTGTTCATCATACAGACATAAATGCATAAAAAAACGCCAGAGTACAAATTAGGGGGCATGGTTTGGTAACATCATGACAGGTAGAAACACTGCGAATTAATAATTACAATACAATTATGCAGTGGGCACATGTTCAGTTCACATGGTGTGCATTTAATAGAAAAACCATAAAGAAATTCATAACTTTATTGATTACTTTATAAACAAAGCGCTCTTTCATACACGGGTGGAGCGCAGGGCCCGAAGTGCTCGACTGTTAGTGAATGCGAGCAGGCGGCAGCTTCCGGGAACCTAGTTGCCATGGACGCGTTGCTATGCACGGCGGTCACATGCATAGCCAATAGATGCCAGCATAGATCGCAGTTAGTAAACATTGCGATCCATGCTGGCATAATGCAGCGGAGCTGACAGCCGCTGCGATGTAGTAGCTGAGAGCTGTTGAAGCCTCTTGATAAGGAAGAGCCCCAGTACAAGTGTGCATGCTATAATAAACATGTTGAAGAGCGCAAGGGCTTGTATGAATATTCAAGCACTCATGGTGGACATAGTGGCGAAAGGAATATGTATTACAGTATAGGTATTCAGGCGCTCGTGGGGGAGATAGTAGCAGGGGGATGTAATAGGTTAACAGATAAGCAGTGTGTCAATTGTATACGTAGGTGGACACACGGACATAGGAACAATGGAACCAATATGTCGATCACTAAATAGGTGCACACCTAAAAGCATAAATAATAAAATAAATGAATAAATAGGTGTATAGTAAAATATATATATATTCTCCATATGCACCACAACCCATATAAACACACAAAGGAAGTCCTGAAAAATACATAAAGAATATATGTACCTAAAAGCACATAAAATATATTTAAAAAAAATAATGAGCATAGAATATTCCAAGTAAAATATTCACATAAAAGCACCTGGAAAATGATAAACACGGAATATACCAATATAATACTCATAAGAGATGGTGGGGATGAGTAGATGTGGGTGCAAACGTGATGTGGGTATGGCAAAATATATATAAAAGAACGAGGTCCGGCACTAGGTTGGTTGCAGGTAAAAACTTCTTATTTCTTTATTTGAAGATTCTGCAGTACAAGGTTGAAAGACTGACGCGTTTCGCTAAAGAGCTTAAGCGACTCACAATCCAGCCTTCTGAGATATATATATATATATATATATATATATATATATATATATATATTTATTACCGTATTTTTCTCCCTCTAAGACGCACCGGCATATAAGACAAACCGTATTTTAAAAGGTGCAAAATCTAGAAAAAAAAGATTCTGAACCCAACAGTGATCTTCAACCTGCGGACCTCCAGATGTTGCAAAACTACAACTTCCAGCATGCCCGGGCTGGGAGTTTTAGTTTTGCAACATCAGGAGGTCCACAGGTTGAAGACCACTGGTGCTCCGGACCCGTCACCGCTGCCCTGGATGTCACTCCATCGCTGTCGCCGCGTCCCCGATGCTCTGGACGTCTTCTTCCCCGGGATCCACGCTCTCCGTCGCTGCCATCACGTCGCTACGCACGCCGCTCCTATTGGATGACGGGACAGCGTGCGCGACTATGTGATGACGTTGAAGGAGAGCGCCGGCCATACAGGGGATCCCAGCACGGAGCAGACACCAAGGAGACAGGTAAGGTACCTCCCGGTGTCCTGTAAGCTGTTCGGGACGCCGCAATTTCAGCCCGTCCTGAACAGCCTGACTGAGCAGCTGGGTTAGTGTCACTTTCGCTTCAGACGCAGCGGTCAGCTTTGATCGCTGGGTCTGAAGGATTAATACAGGGCATCACCGCGATCGGTGATGTCCTGTATTAGCCGTGGGTCCCGGCCGTTGATGGCCGCAGGGACTGCTGCGATAGGTGTGTATTCGCCGTATAAGAACAGTTTTGGGGAAGAAAAAGTGCGTCTTATACAGCGAAAAATATGGTAATTCTCAGTGTTTCTACCCGTCATGATATTACCAAGCCACGCCCCCTAATTTGTACTTTGGCTTTTTTTTTTATGTATTTATATGTCTGTATGACCAACAGTAAGCATCCTGATCTAAGGGTGGGTACCTCCCGAAACGAGTCATCTCATGTTTTTTATTTTCTGTATTAAATATAAATGGTTCCACTGTGAACCTTTTAAACAATATCCAGTCCATCCTCTTTTTTTTGGAGGGAGCCACAGTGCCATTTCAAAAGGGTTTCTTTTCAAGCTTCTCCTTATCCGCATTAAGGACAGAAGTGCAGCTGGTTCCTGCAACCCAGAAGGCAAGCAGCAACTCCCCCAACTACCTGGCGGCAGCCCTGTGTGCACAGCGAGGTTTGGAGTTGGGCCTGCCTCCAAACCCTACTGCACACACAGGGCTGCTGTGTGTCTGCCCCTAGAATATGCAGCGTATTTCCTGCTGCGCAGCGGATTTTGCAAAGGGTGAAATATGCTGCGTATACACTAAGTGTGACCTACCCTACCCTTTCTCTCACATCTAGAATAAGTTTAGAAAGATATGGTAATCATTCAACAATTCATTAGATTTACCTGAATTTCCACAAAGTGAGAAGGAGGGGCAGGAACAGCAGGAATTTCCTCAACAATTAGAACATTCTGCTCCATAATAAGCAGATCAGCTTCGTTGTCTACTCTCCTTTCTTGATCAAGAGGTTCGGAATGTGCACTCTCAATGTCCTCACTATCGTGTAGACTAATAACAGCTGTAAAATAAAAAAATAAAATGATGCCATAATGGAAAATTTGCATGTGTGAACAAAGCTTTATTGTGCACACACTGAGAATTTTGTTAGTATGCTAATTTTTAGATACACCAATAATAAAAACAATACAAGTGAAATATGCAGCATTACTGCTGGAAATAGTCAATGGATTGATATTTTATTTTTCATAGCATGTCCTTAAACCCAATGTTTACACTTTTATTTACATCATAATGTACTTTTGTTGTTCTTTGACTGAAAATAAGGCCTTAGGCTGCATTCACATCTCGTTTTGTACATATGGGCGCCGGATCCGGCTGGGGGAGGGGAAAACTGGGCTCTCCTGCACCCCAGCCGGATCAGCCAATGACTCCATTCACTTTAATGAGCCGACCGGAGTCAAACGGTGACTCCTGTCAGCTCAGTTTTGACCTGTATGCGGTTTCCTGACCGGACCTAAAACCGTAGTATACTACGGTTTTAGGTCCGGTCCAAAACAGGATATGGGTCAAAACTGATCTGACCGGAGTCACCACTTGACTCCAGTCGGCTCATTAAAGTGAATGGAGCCACGGGCTGATCCGGCTGGGGCACGGGAGAGCCCGGTTTTCCCCTCCCCCAGCCGGACCCGGCGCCCGTATGTACAAAACGAGATGTGAATGCAGCCTAACTTTGACTTTAAATAATGTACAAAAATACAAGGGACAGACAAACTCATATGGAGCCAGTTTCACATTTGGTTTGTGAGATTTGTACAGCCCTTTAAAAGGGGGGGGGGGGGGGGGCTTACATGGAAAGCTTAGCAATAAACAAACAAATGCTTATCAAAGTACAACAGTCTATAAGAGATAGAAAAAAACAAAGCTGTTGCATCTTTTTTATGCTTACCACATTGTCATTACAAAAAGCTTACTTGCAAAAGTAAATATATTGCTTTCAAACCTATATAGCCCTACTCAAATCGGCTCACCTCATAAAATAAAATAGAGAGGGGGTTAGGAAGAACCAACACTTATTCTTTATCTAGAAGATTGTTTTTAGCGAAACGAGTCAGAACGCTGGTGAGGTGTCGGGGATCTCTGTATTGTATGTATTTTCTGCTGCCATTGTTTTTTGCACTGTCACTTTCTAATTTTTTAATACATGTTTTGGGACTTATGAATTTTGTATCTTTATGCTTAGCCAGCACATTTTTTGTATTTTGAATCATCACTGTTGTGTCTGTGTTGACACACATTCATGTCTTTGGCTTTTTAGCGTGCAGCAGCTTGTATTCATAAAGACTGACATACTATCACATACTTTTGTTATATTTGATATCAATATCTATTTTTTTACTCCTCCGCAGCCTCCATTAATTATATTTGATATACCTTTTATCTATAATATATTTTTATACTAAATTACGTTTATACCTTTGCATAATATATATAATCTTTTTTTTACAACATTAAAAGGCTGATAGTAAGAGCATTTTTTTAGTTTTTCTACAAAAGTCCAAAATCAAATTTTTTGGGGTAACAACAAAATTTTGAATAATATTATATATATATTTATATATATATATATATATATATATATATATATATATATATATATATTATGGATCGACAGATATCGTTTTTTTAGGGCCGATACCTGATAACTTATACCGATATTCCGCTATAAGTTATCGGCTATTTATCCCCCCGCGACACCGCTGCAGATCAATGATTTAAAGCGGGCCACCCCCGCCGCTCAAACATTACCGCCCCAAACCCCACCCCCCGCACCGCGACCGCCCCCCCCCCCCCCCCCCCCCCCGAGTGTGTGTGCGTGTGTGTAATATATATTAGTAAATTTGAGTAGCCGTATTAGTCATTAGTCCAGTGATGCAGATGCAAATCAAAAAATGTTGCAGTATCTTGTAATACCTTTTTTATTGGACTAACAGAATTTTGTAAAGACAAGCTTTCAAGATTACTCCCTTTATCAAGTCCAAAGCAAATCTCTTTGGAATTGATAATGGGAGGAATCCCAAAAGCTTGTCTCTACAAAATTCTGTTAGTCCAATAAAAAGGTATTACAAGATACTGCATGATTTTTTGATATATATTATATATATATACACATACATACATATACACACACACACACACACACACACACACCCCCACACACCTTTTTACTCAATTGTCCATTCTGTCCTTGTATGTATTGATTTTAAATTACATTGATTAAAAATTTTATATTTTTATAATATCTATGCATGTATTTATTTTTATGTTTTAATGTGCGCTTATAGTTAAATACTTTTTCAAGTAGTCGAATGGAGTGAACATGTTAGAAACTAGTAAAAATCCTTTCATTGTCTTCTACGTCCAATAGCAAAAATGTACAATTTTGTAAGTCGACGAAATTTGCATTTTGTAAATTTGTCCTACACAGAATTGTGGAAATAAGTAAATTTTTTTATGCTTACCGTAAAATCTTTCTCGGAGGATCCACTGGGGGACACAGACCGTGGGTATATGATCTTGCCGCTAGGAGACGCTGACACTAGGCATACAAAAAAAAAGGTTGGCTCCTCCCGGCAGGCTGTACCCCGCCTACTGGCCCTGAGCTTATCAGTTTAGTCTCAAAGCAATAGGAGGCAACCGACAAAAAAAGAGAAACCAGTCCGAGAGAATCAGACAAAAGAAAAAACCGAGCCACCTCTCGGACAGAACCAACAAAAACATCTACCCAAACCATGGGTGGGCGCTTTGTCCCCCAATGGATCCTCCGAGAAAGAGATTTTACGGTAAGCATAAAAAAAATCTACTTTTCTCGGTCGGAAACCATTGGGGGACGTACCAAAGCAGTCCCCGGGGTGGGGAGAAAAATACTCAACCCAAAATCAAGCAGAGGAGGATGCTACTGCCGTCTGCAACACCTTGCGGCCCAAACGAGCATCAGCCGATGCAAAAGTATGCACTTGATAGAATTTTGCGAATGTATGCAAGGACGACCAGGTGGCCCCCTTACAGACTTGCAGGGCCGAAGCCCTATTACAGAGAGCCCAAGAAGCCCCAACAGAACGCGTGGAATGCGCTGTCACCCGAAAGGGTGGAATTTTGGCCTTGCGGTGGTACGATTTGGAAATGGCCGAGCGAAATCACCGAGAAATGGTCGTCTTGGAAGCCGGAAGACCCTTACGACTACCCTCGGGAATGACGAAAAAGGAGTCCCCCTGGCGAAACGAGGAGGTGACCGAAAGGTAAATCCGGACTGCCCGGACCACGTCAAGGGTGTAAAGGGAACGCTCCTTGGCATTGGAAGGAGAAGGGCAAAAGGAAGGAAGAACGATCTCATTCACATGAAAGGAGGAAACTACCTTGGGCAGGAAGGAAGGAGGTGGATGGAAAACCACCTTGTCCTGATGAAGCACCAAAAGGGGGGGGGGGGAACAGCAGGAAAGTGACGCCAGTTCAGAGACCCTCCGTATAGAAGTGATGGCAATGAGAAAGGCAACATTCCATGAGAGAATACCAAGGGGGGCATCCCTAAGGGGCTCGAAAGGAGCCTCCCTCAAGTCTCCAAGCACCAGATTGAGGTCCCACGGAGGAGTAGGAGACCTAAAAGGAGGAGCCATGCGGGCCACACCCTGCAAAAAGGTGCAGACATGGAAATTAGAGGCCAACTGCCGTTGGAAAAGGAGAGAGAGCAGACACCTGACCCTTGAGAGAACTGAGGGTCAAATGCTGATCCAACCCCGCTTAGAGAAAAGCAATAAAGGCGCGGAAGGGAAAACACCACCGGAGAAAAGACTTGCGCCTCGAACCACCGAAATTAAGCTTTCCAGGTGCGGTGGTAAATCCTAGCTGAGGAGGTGTGCCCGAAGCATGGTACGAATAACCCCCTCAGAAAACCCGCGGGCCTTCAATACCGCGGTTTCAACCACCACGCCGTCAAATGCAGTGACAGTAAACTGAGGTGGCAAAGGGGACCATGAAAAAGAAGATCGGGACAAAGTGGTAGGCGCAGCTGGACCACGTCTGCGTACCACGCGCGTCTGGGCCAATCTGGGGCCACCAGAATGTCGGAAACCCCCTCCGCCTTAAGTTTCCCCAGAACCCTGGGCAGGAGGGGAAGAGGCGGAAAAAGATAAGCGAGGCGGAAGGACTACCACGGGATGACCAGAGCATCCACCGCCAAGGCCAGGGGATCCAGCGACTTTGCCACAAAGAGGGGACCCCTCCTGTTGAGGCGAGATGCAAAGAGATCCACATCCGGGGTCCCTCAACTGTCGCAGATCTGTGAAAACACCTCCGGGTGGAGAGACCACTCCCCCGGATCCGCTGAGGAGCGGCTGAGAAAGTCCGCTTCCCAATTGTCCACGCCGGGGATTTGGATCGCCGACAGAGCAGGAACCTGAGCCTCAGCCCAGAGGAGAATCTTGGAGACCTCTTCCATCGCCAAGCGACTCTGGGTGCCGCCTTGGCGAATGATGTACACGACGGCCGTCGCATTGTCCGACTGAACCCGGACCGGCCGACCCTGAAGGAGATGCTCCCAATGGAGGAGGCAAAGGAAGATTGCCCGAAGATCCAGGATATTGATGGGGAGACTGGCTTCCCCAGGAGACCAGCGACCCTGGACAGTCATGTCCCAAAAAAAAACTCCCCAACCCAGGAGACTTATCGGTGGTGACGATCTGCCACTGAAGGGGAAGAAAAGACTTCCCCAGAAGAAGAAGGGGAGATTGGAGCCACCAAAGAAGGGATCGACGTACCACCAAGGGCAAAAGAATCCTGCGATCCAGGGACAAAGGGGACTTGTCCCACCTGCCCAGGATGGCCAGTTGGAGGGATCGATAAAGAAACTGGGCGAAGGGGACTGCCTCCATGGCAGCCACCATACGGCCCAGAACCTCCATGCAGAAACGAATCGGGACCAGGGCGGGGGGCGTCGCAGGTGACGGACCCCCACCTGCAGAGAGCGTCTTTTATCCAGGGGAAGACAGACCCGGGCTACTGCAGTGTCGAAAAGGAGCCCCAGAAAAATTAGGGACTGGGAGGGGAGCAGATGCAACTTCTCCCAGTTGATGATCCAGCCGAAAGAGGACAGGGTGTGAAGCGTGATTTGAAGACTCTCCAAATTCTCAGACCGAGAGGGGGCCTTGATTGAGAGATCGTCCAGGTAGGTGAGAACGGAGATCCCCCGACTGCAAAGGATGGCAATGACAGCCACCATGACCTTGGTGAACACCCTGGGAGCCGTGGCTAGACCAAAAGGGAGCGCCACAAACTGAAAGTGACCCTCCGGTACTGCGAAACGAAGGAATCACTGATGCGCCGGGAAGATCGGAATGTGGAGATAGGCGTCTCGGATATCCACTGAAGAAAGAAACTCGCCCTGGTCTGTGGAGGCCACCACGGACCGGAGGGACTCCATCCGAAAATGGCGGAGGCGCAGATGGTGATTTAGCAACTTGAGGTCCAGAATGGGATGGACCGAGCCCTCCTTTTTGGGAACGACAAAAAGGTTCAAATAGAACCCTGACTCGCGTTCTCCCGGTGGAACCGGCACTATCACTCCCTGGGAGAGGAGAGAATGTAAAGCGGTCTGAAAAGCCACCGCCAAAGAAGGGGACAGTGGAGGGCGGGATTGAAAGAAACGGTGTTTTGGGAGAGAAGCGAATTCTATGCGGTAGCCTCCTGAAATAACGTCTCGTACATAGGCGTCCTGGACCTGAGACAGTCAGATGTCCTGGAAAAGAGACAGCCGACCTCTTCAGGGGCGCTCGTTCAGGAAGAGGCAGGCTTACGGGTACCCGATTTGGCTGCAAAACCGTCAGATCAGTTGTCCGACTTCCATGATGGACGTGCCCTGAAAGAGGGTGCTCTACGAGGGGGAGGTTGCATCTGCTTGAAGGGGTGACCTGGAGCAGTCGACCGAAAGGAAGCCGCCTTCCGGCGGGGGTCGGAGCGCCGAGATCTGTTCTGTGGAAGCAGAGAACTCTTACCTCCCGTAGCTTCAGAAATAATCTCATCCAACCTTTTCCCAAAGAGGCGGGAACCCGAGAAGGGTAACTGTCAGAGACCTCTTCGACGCAGCATCGCTTTCAGCCACATGGAGCGACAAATGGCAACCAAGTTGGCCGAGGCAAAGGCCGAGCAGTGAGCGGATTCCAAAGTGGCTGAGCAAAGGAAATCACCTGCTTGGGAGAGCTGGAGAGCCGCTTCTGCCAGTTCCTCCCTGGAAATCCCAGCAAGGGCCTCCTGGCGAAGCTGGGAAGCCCAAACTGACACCGCCTTGGCCACCCAAGTGGAAGCAAAAGTGGGGAGTAATGAGGACCCAACATCTTCGAATGCGGACTTTGACAAATTTTCCATCTTCTTGTCAGCCGGATCCTTAAGGGACGCTGCATCTGCAAGAGGCAACGTAGTGGACTTGGACAGGCGGGGGGCCCGGCGGGTCAACCTTGGGTGGAACCGTCCACTTGGTAACTAGGTCCTGAGGGAAGGGAAAAGGTGTTTGCACCTTTTTGATTCCCTGAAAATGCCTCACAGGGTGTTTCCAAGCTGCATCCAGCAAGGCATCAAATTCTGCATGAGAGCTAAACGCCTTGGGAGCACGCCGTGAGCGGCGAAAGGAGACTTCTGGATCTGGATCCGAAGCTCCAGGGTCTTCCAGATGAAAAGTGCCCCTTATGGCTGACACTAAACCGTCCACCACATCGGATTTGTAGAGTAATCCTCATGATCAGAGGCGGAATCTGAGCCTTCGTCCACCGCTTCTCCTGAAGAACGGGAGTCTGCGGAGGCAGCCCTCGACGGGGGAGAGGGGGACCTGGGATGAGAGGATGGGGACCTAGAACGCCGACCCGGAGAACGACCCCCTGGAGCCTGGGGTACGCCCGAGGGCTGGGGAAGGGGAGCAAGACCGACGAAACGAGGGGCCACCCTGGACCTGCTCCCGTGTGGAGCCAGAGGGAACTACCTTAGCGCGCTTAGAAGCGCGGAGGAATAGTGGGTCCGGGGACACTGAGTGCGAGCCCCTGGGAGAGCCTCGCAGGGATGACCATTCCAAGGCAGAAGCCACTGACTTGGAGACCTCAGCCAACTCAGAAAGCGACCAGGTAAGGGAAGATACCCACTCTGGAGGGGGGACGGGTCCCACGCATTTCGCTGAAGCCTCAGGGGCTACAGAAAAAGACGGCGAAGTCAGTTTGGAGGAGCAGGCGGAACAGGAAGATTCAGTAGAACCCACTGGAATTTTGGACTTACAACCCACACATGCATAGTAGGTAACCATAGGCGTCGCCTGTCTGGGGGGGTGGGTCGGGTCTGGGGTCAGACATAGCTGGAAGCAAGAGACAGCAAGAAAAAAACTGGAGCAATCTCACCCGGTCTGTGTTCCAGTTCTGGTGGAAGAGGCAGCTGAGGGAGCCCAGTATCCGACTGCGTGAGGTAATGGAACAGAACGGAGAAAGAGAGAGAGAAGGAGGGAGGAGCCAGCTACCAGCAGGGCAGGCCACCTCCCAGAAAACAGCCTATTGGCTAATAATGACCCCTGAGCGCGTGCACCAGCTGATAGGCTTATCAGTGACCCCTGGGTGCTCGCTAAACTGCCATAGGGGAATGCGAGCGGTGGGTGGAGCCTCGGTACACGCGGCCGAAGCTCCGGCACCGCGGCCGCCATAAACCCTTAAGCCGCACGATCCCTGCAGCGGCCGAAAGGTCCGCATGCAGGGAGAGCCGCCGGCTGTGAGAGCCGCCGCGTGCACGACTCGAAAGTGAAACTAAAAGCTCCGCTAGTACGGGCAGTGACGGGGAGGGAGAGGGAACACTGTCCCGGCGCCCCAACACTGCAAGAATATGCTCATCCCCAGAATAATAAAGGAAAGTGCCCCGTCCTCTCAAGGGTGGCCCCAACAATGTAAAAACTCCAGGCAATGGGGCTGAGGAACACTGTCCCGGCACCCCGGGGGGTGGGGGGTTAAACATACTCACCTAGCGCCATACTCACCTGAAGATGTCTTCAGCCAGACTTATGGATGCCTGCATCACGTCATGCTGTTATAGACCAGGACAAGTAGCGAATATAGGGGGACCTGGACCCAATCGTACTACCCCAAGTGCTGGCCTTTGGCGGGAAGGGGTTAACGGTGCATTTGTATCTTATGTCCCGTGCCCCTTAGCCGCATATGGGGGGGGAACAGGTAGCGCCATGCTCCTGAACCCCAACCTGAAAACAGTGAAAAATAAAATGAATGAAAGAAACTAAACAGTCCTTAACTATAAAACAATAAAAAGAGAAGACCAGGTCTGGAGAACTCCAGACCAGTGTCTTGCCTCCTAGGACACTAAGCTAAAACTGATAAGCTCAGGGCCAGTAGGCGGGGTATAGCCTGCCAGGAGGAGCAGACTCTTTTTTTGTATGCCTAGTGTCCGCGCCTTCTAGCGGCAAGAGCATATACCCACTGTCTGTGTCCCCCAATGGTTTCCGACCGAGAAATTTTATTTCACACATCTTTATACCAGTCAGAGCTATCTGCAGCCACAAAGTCTACAAAGATATTTTAAAGTGTATAAAAAAAATGAAAAAAGTATAAAACAGATAGGTTAGACCTAAAAATATTAAAATGGTGTTAAAAAGGTGTCCACTCCAGTAATTTAGTCAAGTGTTTTGTTATGAAAAAAAATGTATGCAAATATACAAGTCACACAACATCTTTGCACAATGAAAAGGAGAACTTACAAACAGAGCTCCTGGAGGATGAATCAGACTGTGGCTCAGTAGGCTGTGGGTTATCTTCCAATGGATCTGAAAAGCTGCATGAGAAATTATGTATCAGGTCATGGAAGTAACATAGTAATTATTAGACTTTATAAAAATGTGAAAAAGGAAGTCTAAGTTTTCTTTAAATAATAAAATAATTATATATCCATCTACATACATATATTACATACACACACATATTCACCCTTTAAAAAAAAAATTGGACTGTACTGTGCAACTAAACTTTAAGTAGCATTGTTGGATGAAAGGATGAATTATTTAACTTGTGTTAATGTAAGACAAGGTGAGGGTAACAAAGTTAATATATATGCACCTCAAAATGGCAACTTCAATGGAGGTCAAATTTTTTTCCTTAATTGGGGTGGTATGCTTTACTTTTTTGGAGCCTTGCTATACATTCGTTAGTTGCACTGCATTCTGGTTAAATGTATGAAATATACTGATGAAAAAGTGTTATATATATAGCCTTTTGGCCTCCAGGCATGCTGGGAATTGTAGTTTTGCAACACCTGGATAAACCCTGGTTGGGAATCACTGCTTTAGTGCCTTAAAGGGTAGCTCCCACCATCCCTTTTTTTCCCCTCTCTGTCCCTGCCTATTTCCCATCCTCCTCCCTGCCTAATTTTTTTTTTTTTTACTATATAAAAAATGCAGTTTTGTCTGCCTGGTAGTGTGCTCACTACCAGGCAGACTTCCCCAGCAGGCGTGGCGGCACTGATGCCTGTTGGGGCTGACTTCCGCCCTTAGTTCATCTACACAGGGTGCCTCCAGCTGTTTCAACACTAAAACTCCCAGCTTGCCCTGACATCTATTGGCTGTCAGGACATGCTGGGAGTTGTAGTGGGGAAAAACTGGAGGCACCCTGTGTTAAAAACAATACATGGCCGCGGTGCAACCCGAACCCTGCTACCCCACCCCTGAACCGCTCGGGTGCAAAATGAGCACACCCCTCACATGTTTTCATGTGACAACACTGAAATGAATCTGCTATAATGTAAAGTAGTAAGTGCACAGGCTATATAACTAATAGCAGAAAGGAAAACATAGCATTCATTAGGATTTTCTAATGTAATTTTGAGTAAAGTCTGGATTTATCTGCAATAAAACAAGACTTGGCTGGAATGCCACAGTCATTTTCAAGTAGCTTTTATGCTTTTTCCGGTCTCTGAACTGTACATATGAGCACCCCAAAGGGTATCGTCTGACAGAAGTTTTAGGAAGTCAATTATAGTTGTGCACCTGCTTTGCCATGGTCTTTTTTGCCACAAAACAGCCTGTATAAGGGTACGTTCACACGTACAGGATCTTCTGCATATCTAGTGCTGCAGATTTTGCTACCCATTGACTTTAATGGGTAGCAAAATCAGATGCAAAAAATATGCAGCAGATCCTGTACATGTGAACGTTAATGCTGCGTCCCCTCAAAATAACTCAACACAGCCATTAAATGTTTAAACCTTTGCAACAAAAGTGAGTTAACCCCCCCCTAACTGAAAATTACCAATTTGGGCTCAAAGGGGGAGATTTATCAAAACCTGTGAAGAGGAAGAGTGGTTCAGTTGCCCATAACAACAAATCAGATCACAGGCCTCTTTAAAAATTGAAGAAGCACTCTGGTTGCTATGGGCAACTGCACCACTCTTCCTCTACACAGGATTTGATAAATCTCCCCAAAAGTGTCAACATGTGGCCACCATTATTTCCCAGCACTTAAGCCTCTTGGCCCTGGAGTTTACCAGAGCTTCACAGGTTACCACTTGAATTCTCTTCCATTCCTCCAAGACAACATCACAGAGCTGGTGCACGTTCGAGACCTTGCACTCTCCCATCTTCTGTCTGAGGATGCCCCACAGATTATCAAAGGTTTAGGTCTGGTGAAATTCTTGACCAGTCCATCACCTTTACTCTCAGCTTCTTCAGTAAAGCAGTGGTCATCTTGGAGATGTGTTAGAAGTCATTATGTTGGAATATTGCCTGCTGCCCAGTCTCCCAAGCAAAGGGATCATGCACTGTTTCAGTATGTCACAGTACATGTTGGCATTCATGAGCCATTGAGCCACTCAATGAACTGTGGCTCTCCAGTGCCAGCAGGACTCATGCAGCCCCAGACCATGACACTTCTACCACCATAATTGACTGCAGCCAGACAAGATGCTTGGTTTTGTACTCCATACCTAGTTGCCGCCACACACGCTTGACACCATCTTAGCCAAATAAGATTATTTTTGTCTCATCAGACCACAGGACAAGGTTCTGTCCCTAGCCTGCTTGTCTTCAGCCAACTGTTTGCAGTCTTGTGCTTCATGTTCAGAAGAGGCTTCCTTCTTGGACGACAGAAATACAGACCAATTTGATGCAGTGTTTGGTGTATGGTCTGAGCACTGACAGGCTTGCCCCCCAGCCCTTAAACCTCTGAAGCAATGCTGGCACCACTCATCTGTACATTTCTCAAAGGCAATCTCTGGATATGATGTCGAGCATGTGCACTTAACTAGTTTGGTTGATCATGGCAATGAGTCTTGAGTGCAACTTGTGCTGTAAAAGCACTGTATGGTCTTTCCCACTGTTTTGCAGCTCACTTTTAGGGTCTTGTCAATCTTTTTACATCTTAAGCCATCTGTTTTTAGAGCAACAATTTTTTTTTCAGATGCTCAGTTTTTTGCTGGGAGGTGCCAAGTTTAACTTCCAGTTATCAGTATCAAGTGTGTGAGGGCGATTATACCAAATTTAACCCCTTAAGGACCAATACAAGTAAACCTGTACGCCCCTGAAAGACCAGGCCTGTTTTTTCACATCGGGATGCCTGACTTTATTAGAGAACAACTCTGGAAACGTTTTTCCAATCGCAATAATTTTGACATTTTTCTTTTGTCACAAGTTGTCCTTCATGTACATAGTAAAAGTAAGCCGATATCCTTTGTAGTTTTTTTTTTTACACAATTAAAATCATGAAATAAAAAAAGATTTTTTGCTATTTTAACACTAATAGGTTGCATATATTTATACTTTCTGACCAAATATAGTTTATGAAACTTATACTTTCAGATGTCTACTTTATTTTGAAAGCATTTCTTTTGTTTTTAATAAACATTTTAAATGAATTAGAAGCCTAGCAATTTAACTTGAAATTTGAAAAGTAAATTGTTTTATGTGCTATTCAAGTTTGCAGAAATTTGAAGGTGGTAGAACATGACCATTTTAAGGTATTCGCTAGGGGATACAGCGAGTATTTTACCACCATAGTTTTTTGGCAGGAATTATTACAAAGCTTTTTTTTAAAAAATGAATCATTTTTGGGGCATATTTTTTGCACATCGCTTCTGATATTGAAAGAAATGCACCCTATATTTTATTGAGCTGCTCGGCCAGTGTTTGGAAATACCCCTGCTTAGACCATATTTGGTTCCTTGGCCGCGTGGTAGGACCCAGAAGAGAGGAATGCCATTTGGCTTTCAGGGCATGATTTTAGGCCGAATGGATTATAGTCTGCACTTCATGCCTGCAAAGGGTTTTAGCTGCCAGAACCATACAGAACCCCCACAAGTGACCCCATTTTGGAAACTTAACGCCCTAAAGTATTCACCTAGACCAAGAGGACTTCAGAGTACTTTTTGAGTGGCTGGAATGGTTACAAAATCAGTTGAAACATTTTAATTTTCTTTTTTCCCCCCACAAATGTATCATTTGTGGGACATATTATTTGTACATTGCATCTGAAAAGTAGAAAATGCACCCCATATTTTATTACGCTGTTTGTCCTGTGTTCAGTAATTACCCCGCTTAGGCCATATATGGTTGAATGGCCACATGGTGGGACTCAAAAGGAGAGGAGCACCATTTGGCTTTCAGGATATCATTATACAAATTATAGGCCGCACTTCATTTTGCAAAGCATTCTAGATGGCAGAACAATACTGCACTCCCAGAAGTGACCCCATTTTCGAAACTACGCTGCCTAAAATATTCACCTAGGGCAAAAGTGAGTACGTTGAGCCCTTATTGTGTGGCTAGAATTATTTCAAAGTCATTGGAAAAAAATAGCAATTAGCTTTTTTTCCCCCACAAATTCTTTTATTCGTGGGACATCATTTTGTAAGTCGCTTTTGAAATGGAGGAAATACGCCCCATATTTTATGACCCCGTTTGTCCCAGGCTGGGAAGTACCCCTACAAAGGACATATCTGTTTGCCCGACCGCCTGGTAGGACCAAGAAGGAGAGGAGCCCCCTTTGGCTTTCAGGGCATCTTATATGAATACAGTGACCCCCCCCCCCCCCCCCCCCCCCGACCTACGATGGCCCCAACATACAATAATTTCAACATACGATGGCCTCTCAGAGGCGTGATGCTGACGGATACCTAACATACTGCTGAAATGCAGTATGAACGGGATGCAGTGTAGGGTCACATCTGTAGCATATTTCACACCGCGATTGCCCCCAGCAGTCACAAGGGGAAGATCACTGCTGCGGCTGGGTAGCTCAGTGTGTCCGCTCATGACTGCCGGTGGGAAATCCACTGCTATAAGTGGACACACAAAGCTACCCAGCTGCGGCAGGGAGCTCATTATAGTTACTGCTGGCGGGCATCCACAGCATGTAATATGCTGCGCATGTGCACCGTGTGATCCTACACATTATGCATTTTTAATTATATTTATTTAATACATTTATTTTTATTTTATTATTTATTTTTTTACACTTAAAGTTTTTTTTTTTTTTTTTTTACACTTATTGGGGGAGATTTATCAAAACTTAAGAGAAAAGGTGCCCAGGTGCCCATAGCAACCAATCAGATTGCTTCTTTCATTTCTCAGAACCCTTTTCAAAAATGAAAGAATCTGATTGGTTGCTATGGGCAACTCAGCAAATTTTCCTCTGCACAGGTTTTGATAAATCTCCCCCATTGTTTTTACACTTTTTTTTCTTTTACACTTATTTCATTTTTGTTTACCCTTTTTAATGCTTTGGAATACTTGGAAAAGCTGTGTGTGACAGTCAGACAGGGCCATTACAGGGCCGAGTCATTATAGGGTCTGACTGCCACACACAGCTTTCCCAGGTTCCTTAGTGGCCAGAAATGTTTCAGTAATAAGCAGATCAGGAGCCTTGGAAAGCTGTGTGTGACAATCGGTGAGAAGGTCTACACATTGAGGTCAAGGATATGCAGGGAGCTGAGTGTCAGGACTGACCAGCAGGTCAGAGGTGAGCAGGGGGAAGGACGACGGAAGGGACTGCAGCTCTAAACTTTGTATAAACCTTATCTTCTACTGTCCCATGCCTACACAGTGAGCTGAGAGGAGACCAGGGCAGGACTGTGTAATGTGTGTGACTGTATGGTGCCCCTCCTCCATCCACCTCTCTGATGCTCTCTGCTCCATCGATAGGTCACTGTTCCTCAGGGACTTCAAGAAAATGTCTGTCTGCCCCGTTCATTTCACCAGCCTGTGCTTTGCACGTGTGCTGTAAGCAGTCAGTGCTTTTCTATGAGACCCTCTCAGTCTTAACTTTCCTATGCCTTTGTGTCTGCCATAAAGCAACTGTGTAAGTGTTGTGAAGTGACACACCACAAAGTTGTGACCTAGTAGGCGTGACCAAGCGGTGTGAGACCGTGAAACGGAGCTGTTGCGCCACACCCTCTTCATGAGCTGGTTGTTTTATTCCTCACTGCCCTGATGTTCCTGCACAGTGTAATGTACGAATAAAGTTCTTCACTATAAACTAAATCAGAGGGTGAATGCAACGTTACTTTCTTTATATACTATATCTACATTAATTGTGAATTCCACGTTAGCACCACCACTGGATCCGGACACATGACCCCATGAAACTTATCACTGCCAGCAATATGAATACCTCTCTGGTGCAGAGTCAGCTTATTTCTTTTTTCAGTGGATACACCACAAAGAGGCTACACTATAGCAGCCCCAGTACACACTTTAATAGATAACATTAAAACTACATTGTCCTAAAACTAAATATATAAATGAAATGCTTTATCTTGATAGAACAATTATATTTATAAAAAAATAAATAAAATGGAGACAAATTCCCTTTAAAGAATTCCTGCCTTGATGCAACAATTCTACACTGCTCAAAAAAATCAAGGGAACACTAAGATAACACAGCCTAGATCTGAATGAATGAACTTATATGAAATACTTTCGTCTTTACATAGTTGAATGTGCTGACAACAAAATCACATAAATTATCAATAGAAATCAAATTTATCAACCCATGGAGGTCTAGATATACAGTCACACTCAAAATCAAAGTGGAAAACCACACTACAGGCTGATCCAACTTTGACGTAATGTCCTTAAAACAAGTCAAAATGAGGCTCAGTAGTGTGTGGGGTTTCCACGTGCCCGTATGACCTCCCTCCAACGCCTGGGCATGCTCCTAATGAGGTGTTCTGAGAAATGTCCTCCAAGACTTGGACTAAAGCATCTGCCAACTCCTGGACAGTCTGTGGTGCAACGTGGCATTGGTGGATGGATAGAGACATGATGTCCCAGATGTGCTCAATCGGATTCAGGTCTGGGGAACGGGCGGGCCAGTCCATAGCATCAATGCCTTCCTCCTGCAGGAACTGCTTACACACTCCAGCCACATGAGGTCTAGCATTGCCTTGTATTCGGAGAAACCCAGGACCAACCGCACCAGCATATGGTCTCACAAGGGGTCTGAGGATCTCATCTCGATACCTAATGGCAGTCAGGCTACCTCTGGCAAGCACATGGAGGGCTGAACTCCCCCATCCCCCCCCCCCCCAAAAGAAATGCCACCCCATACAATTACTGACCCCCGAGTGAATACATGCACATTTGTGGCCTGCTGGAGGTTATTTTGCAGGGCTCTGGCAGTGCTCCTCATTGCACAAATGCGGAGGTAGCGGTCCTGCTGCTGAGTTGACCTCCTATGGCCTCCTTCACGTCCCCTGATGTACTGGCCTGTCTCCTGGTAGCGCCTTCATGCTCTGGACACTACGCTGACAGACACCGCAAACCTGCTTGCCACAGAAAAGAGTATCCGGACAAGAAAATGAAGAAATTTGGCTACAACAGGGAGATTTCACAGTGAGTACAAAAAAAAATCTCCTTTTCTCGGTCGCTCTTCATTGGGGAACAACAATACTGATGGGACGTACCAAAGCAGTCCCCTAGGGTGGGGAAATAAATAAAAAAAAACACCAGAGAAAGGGAAACAGTCAAGAGACCAAACCCACTCGACCATAAGGCCCGTGGATGAGATCCCAGGCAGGGACAACCGAGGCCCAGAAACTGAGCTCCCGTAAGAACCACCGTCCATGGAAATGGAATAGCCAAAAAGAAAGATCAACCTATGTAGAGACTCTAAACCTACGGTCCATATGGGAGAGACAAGAAAAGGGGGACTAGGGAGCCAGAGGGGGAAACAAGAGGGAAGGTTACTCCAGAAGACTGTAGAGTCAGTGTAGCGCAACTGACACTGACAAAGGGAAGGATTAACACACCCCTCCAGGGAGATAGCACTGAGGGAGGAAGAGAGCAATGGCAGGACCCAAACTGAGTCGCGCCATCAGGCCCCATGCCAGAGCAGAGGTGCTCAACAGCCATAGACCTGTGGAAACAAGATTACAGTGGGATCAAAAGGGAAGGTGGGCTCTACACGTGCAGAGTGGCCCAGCATACGTAGGGACACAGACATGGTTACCACACGAGAGTAGTGGGGTACCCAGGCTGCAGACGCGAAAGAAAACACAGACCTCAAAAAGTCTGGCAGTATGGAATTCCAGCTCAGCACCCAACGGTGTGTTGCAACCATGCCCCTAGCAGACCAACGTTGCACCCTCAGAAAGGGGAACAGAGTGCTGCTGTTGCTGTGAAAATCCACAGAAACTGCCGGAAATACCCACACCCCATCTCCTAATGGTGCACACACCAGGACTGCGGTCGCAGACGTAAGAGATGAAGGATGTATGTAGGAAAGGTAACATGCAGAAACAGTATGACAGACAGGTATAAAAAGGTCCAATGAACCCACCCAGACTTTACTTGGAAAATGAGTCACCGGACTGCAGCCGCAGGAACGACAAGCATTGAAAAGGTGACCTGGCGGATCTGAAAACCATGCAGACAGTCTGGCTATCTGGCATAGGGACCATGGCCATACCAGGTCCCGCATTCAGAACCACATACAGACCGTGGGTTACCAGCCTTCAGCCAAGAGAGTGGCCAGCATAAAGAGAGGGACCTGGTAAAGGAGGAATCCCTGCGAACCAGTATGAGGTGCACTGAATAAGGCCCATGGAGCAACATGGGGAGACTCACTTGGAACTACACCTTGGTTGTGAGTTACCATAACTTCTGTCCACAGTGTTGGAAGTGTATGGTAGTTGACCCACGATAGTAGTAAACCATGCAGACAATTGTCCGGCTGACTGGTATAGGATTCCTGAACACTCATGGTTACACCTTCAAACCCTCCCACGGAGAATGAGGTACAGGAGTGTGGCCGAACTACCAGGTGATCTGGCGGTGCAGGAGACGCAGCAGAGGAAAGTCTGGCTGACTGACATCAACCCCGAAGACCTGCAGGAACCCTCATTAAGATTCCTTACACCAGCAGTAAGGTACGGGAAACCTTACCATGCCCACTGCAGAGATGGGAGACCGACGGTGGCAGCAACCATGCAGACAACAGTCTGGCTGAATAAGTACACTTCCAGGTGCTGGCTAAAAGGGGACAGCCAGGTAGGCGATCACTGTGCCCCTCTGTCGCCTGTGGAAGGGAGGGGAGGCCTAGGAGCCATGGATAGTATCCGTGCCACCCTGGGAGATCGGGGGAGGCTGAGTAGCCATGATTTTGTGTCCCCCATTACTCCGTATAAGGTCCATAGGACAAACTGGGTCACTTTGTACACCTCGTGCAGCAGTGGGGTACCGTAACTCCAGCCGCAGATACATCAGCTGTGAGATGAGTAACAGGCGGAGGAAATCACGCAGACCACTGTCTGGCTTACTGGTATGGGTCCATAGTAGACAATGGGTCACTCCGGTGGACACCTTGCACTAGCAGCAGGTCACCGGTGTGCCAGCCATGGACACTGCAGCTGAGCGATGAGGGACCGGTGAGACAACAGTCTGGCATAATGATATCAGGCCATGCCCCTTGATGGATGATCAGCAAACCTGACAGAGCATCCTTAGCGTCCGCCTGGATGCTAAAGCTCTACAAAAGGCACCTGACCAGTGTCTTGTCTCAATAGGGAGGGAGTGGAAGTCGGCCGTGGGCACGACGTGCATGGTATGGCACTCAGTGGTGGGGGAGAACAGCCATTGGATATATCCCCAATAGTTTCTAAGGGATCGAGAAATCTCTGGCAATGACCTGCCAAGTCTGTGCACATACGCACCCTGACAGAGTGAGAACCCTGCAGAAAATAGATAGGCTGGAGGCATACCTCAAACGACAGTGTAATTAGGCCATAGCAGGAAACCGTACAGGGTGACTGAAGGAAATAAGGCGATCCCTAATACTGCAATGAAAACTCAAGGGTGCAATACAATTTACGGCCACAAAAGGGCAAACGACACCAAATGGTGAGCAATTTATTATATTTTTTTTTTTTTTAACTATGAGGAAATGCAGCCCTCCGAAAAAGGAGGGAACGCTGGAGAAACACTGCCCCCAGAGAGCCACATACTGTAAGCAGCACAGGGGGAGGGTGTTCCAGGGAACTTGTAGAAGGACGAGGCCTCCCCTCCGGCATAAACAGGCACTGGGCACAGGATCGGCGGTCGTTAAAGGTACAGGGATGGGGACCAGGTAGAATGACGCGGCCTGTTCCTCCCCCGCCGGGGAAGCATCGGCCACATGGGGCCAGAGACCCGCTGTCCCAAGAAAACCACAGATAAGAGAACACGGCCAGGTAACTGCCACCGCTAAAAGCAGTAAGCAAACTGGTGTGCCCACACTAAGGATGCGGATGGCCACGTAGGACCAGAGACCCACTGCAGGTCTCCGGTCATTCTAATAAAGAATGTGGCCAGGACTCCGTGCCTAGCCGCAAATAAGAGTAGTAAGCAGATTTAAGGCGCCCCCCACTGGGGAAGCGGACCGCCGCGTGGGACCGGAGGCCCGCTGCCCCAGAGACTGAAAATGGGGCAGCAGCAATGAGACTCAGGCCAAATGAGAAGGGAGCACGGCCAGGGCAGTGTGCCTGGCCGCAATACATGTGGGGCCCAAAGAGGGGGAGGGCAGGTCCACCGGACTGTCCCCTCTAGAATGGTGCTGTAATGGCAGCTGAGGAGCTGGGATCATCAGAGAAAGGGGACCCCTGGATGATAAAGAGGGAGGGAGAGGGGGAAGGGGGGGGGGGGGGAGGGTTTGTAGTACATACTCACCCACGGCTCCACTTCTCATACTCACCATGAAGTCTTCAGCCAGCTAAAGGCCGCTCGGAATCACGCCAGAATGCCATAGCGAGGCAGGCAGGGGCAAGTGGGGAACCCAGTGGCGATAAGGGGTTGACAGCCCATACTCTTATGCACCGTGCCCCTTTGTCGCATGTGGTAGATCAGGAAGCGGCATGCTTCTGTGGCCCAAACTAGAAAAATAACAAAGGAAAAAGAACCTAACTAGACGTACTTAACTAGAAAATAATACAATAAAAGACCAGGTCAGGGAGAGCTCCCAGATATGTGTCTTGCCTCCTACTGAAACTAGCTAAAGCGGATTACTTCCAGTGGGCAGGTATATCCTGCCTGGGAGGAGCTGATTTTTTTTCCTAGTGTCAGCACCTCCTAGTGGAAAGAGCATATACCCATCAGTATCGGTGTCCCCCAATGAAGAGCGACCGAGAAACATTATTAGAATTACTGGAGCTGTGGCTTACTTTTCAGCCTGTGGCATATATATTCTGGTGGTTTATACAACATGTTTAGGGGGTCCTTTTACTGCCTTCATGCTGTTTTAGTAGCACTGTAATTAAAGCCATAGCTTATTGCAATTTTTTTTAATTTTTTTTTACACTTTTTCCTAATATCAAATTGCACTGTAGTAGAGCAATGTACAAAGTATATAGTGACCATGCTGCTCTGGGTAATTCTGAGTGTTTATACTTTTGTGGCCTATAAATGAGGAAATAATCGCTGTCAATCACTATACAACTATATACAATAGGATTTCTTTGAGAAGTGAGAACTGGCATAAAATATATACCAATGTCCTATTACCTGTCAACTTGCGGATCAGGTTCTGGAACTTGTGGTAATTTATGTAGTACTTTTGGTTCACATTCATGTGCAAAAAGACCTTCTGTATTTAAAACATCTGATGGGAGAAAAAAAGTTGAATCAAAACAACAATTCACTGATCTGAAAATATTAAGATCAACTTGCAGATTGGAAAATGTTCAGAATAACCTGTAATGAGATTTAAATCTCTGCTGCCTGTTGGCTAGAGGACATAAAGTGGTTCTATTCACTGACTTTACTCTGTATACCTGCTTACATTGCGGTTCATTCAGCTGAAACACCCCAAAAACTCAACAGACAAGAGATTTAAATTAACCACTAGTTATGCAGATTATTTTACCCAACACTGCAAAAAAATCTACTCAGCATTATTAAAAATAATAATAAATAAAAAAAATCGACAACATAGAAAGATCAGCTTTCCACCATGTTTTTCCTCCAAGCCACAGGTGCATGGACCAGCCACAGATGGAAATGGCTCATTAAATATCCAAAAACATAAAGCACCGTGTCCAAAACGGCAGGCCTTGAGGTACATCAATACTGAAATAGTCAGTAGTGGCTCACCGATTCATTCGTTTCAGTTACAAGTATTCATTGTACTCCAGATATATCTACCTGTGTTACAACTACTGTATGAATCAATCATTTTAATTTGCTATGACATAAAAATAAAGACCTGCTGTGGACTGCTCGTGCTGTGCCCCAGATTAACCAATCTGCCCGAGGATAAAGATCCGATTTTCTCATAGCAACCAACCACAGCCCAGCTTTCATTAATATACGAGTCCTTGGTTGCTATGGGAAACCAGAGTTTCCATCCTCCGGCAGATGGGTAAATATGGGCCATTGTACTTAAAACCTACTCAACTCCTCCTATGAGGCTATGTTCACACTTGGGAATGTCCATGCAGAATTCTGGGTGGACATTACGCACACAGCCACGTGAAACCAGCCTAAGGCTGGGTCCACACTACGTTTTGTCCCATACGGGAGCGCATACGGCAGGAGGGAGCTAAAAGCTCGCGCTCCCGTATGTGACCGTATGCGTTCCCGTATGCCATTCACTTCAATGAGCCGACCGGAGTGAAACGTTCGGTCCGGTCGGCTCATTTTTGCGCCGTATGCGCTTTTACAACCGGACCTAAAACCGTGGTTGACCACAGTTTTAGGTCCGGTTTAAAAGCGCATACGGCGCAAAAATGAGCCGACCGGACCGAACGTTTCACTCCGGTCGGCTCATTGAAGTGAATGGCATACGGGAACGCATACGGTCACATACGGGAGCGCGAGCTTTTAGCTCCCTCCTGCCGTATGCGCTCCCGTATGGGACAAAACGTAGTGTGGACCCAGCCTAACATGTTGTTGGTAGGTGAAGCAGTATGAACACATGCATGTCTGTCCAAACAAAAACCCAAAGGCGATATAAAGATGATGTATGTTACATACCTCTCTCTTCTGTCTCCAGAAATTCTGCTGGTGGTTTTACATCTTCAGGTACTACCACAGTGTCTATATCAGTATGTACATGTGTACTTTGTGAAAAATTTATTTTAGTAACAACTTCATCCTCCAAGTCCTCAGGTGTTGGTGCGTCATGATACTCTAATGTCGTCTGGTCAGATCTTGCAGACACATTGCTTGCGTCTTTGTTTACTTCCATTTTGCTTGGGCTTCCATCTTGAATACCTGAAGAAGATTCATCCATTTCTTCATTGTCTGTGGCAGCATCATTTTGTGTAAGCATAGCCACTCTGTCTGCCCACATAGTCTCTTGACCAGATTTAAGAACAGGAGAGACTGTGGGCTCTTCATGCACAGTTAAAACCTGTCAGGAAGGAAACCAGTACCAAGAATTAGAAGAGATATTTGAGACAAAGTCCAGTAAAGGAATCATCTTTTATGGTGTTGGCGGAGACTTTAAGTTGTTTAACCTCTTCCCACCATCTGCCAAACATGGCGTACAGTGCATAGACGTGTATAGAACAGGCTCAGGGTTTAAAAGAATAGTGTTTACTATCAACCAGGAGGAAAAAAAAAAAAAAAAAAAAAAAAGGTCATATGCAAATTAAAAAAGGTATTAAAAAAAAAAAAATACTAAAAATGGCCCAGCATTCAAACCCCTTAGGGACAGCCCATTTTGGCCTTAAAGGGGTACTCTGGTGAAAACCTTTTTTTCTTTTAAATCAACTGGTGGCAGAAAGTTAAACATATTTGTAAATTACTTCTATTAAAAAATCTTAATCCTTCCAGTACTTATTAGCTGCTGAATGCTACAGAGGAAATTCCTTTCTTTTTGGAACACTGATGACATCACGAACAACGTGCTCTCTGCTGACATCTGTCCATTTTAGCAACCATGCATAGCAGATGTATGCTTAGGGCAGCATGGTGGCTCAGTGGTTAGGACTGCTGCCTTGCAGTGCTAGGGACTTGGGTTCAAATCCTACTAAGGACAACAATAAATAAAGCATTATTATTATAATAACGTCAGCAGAGAGAACTGTGGTCGTGAAGTCATCAGAGAGCATTCCAAAAAGAAAAGAATTTCCTCTGTAGTATTCAGCAGCTAATAAGTACAGGAAGGATTAAGATTTTTTTAATAGAAGTAATTTACAAATATGTTTAACTTTCTGCCACCAGTTGATTTAAAAGAAAAAAATGTTTCACCGGAGTACCCCTTTAAGGATACAGCCAATTTTATTTTTGCATTTTCGTTTTTCCCTCCTCGCCTTCTAAAAGTCATAACTCTTTTATAGTTCCATCCACAGACCCATATGAGGGCTTGTTTTTTGCGCGACCTATTGTCCTTCGTAATGACATCATTGCACCATAAAATGTATGGCGCAACCAAAAAAATATAAATTGTGTGGGGAAATAGAAAAGAAAACCGCAATTTTGCTAATTTTAGAAGGTTTTGTTTTCACCCTGTACACTTTATGGTACAAATGACATGTTTTCTTTATTCGGTGGGTCAATACGATTAAAATGATACCCATGATCCCACACTTTTCTATTATTGTGCGGTTTTATAAAAAAAAACAAATTTTTAAACAAAATTTGTATGCTTAAAGTCACTCTGTTTTGACCACCTATAACTTTCAAATTTTTCTGTACACAGTGATGTATGGGGGCTAATTTTTTTGCTCCAGGATCTGTACTATTTTTGGTACCACTTTGCGTGTATGTAAATTTTTATTCGCTTTAAAAAAATAATAATTTGGGAATGTGATGTCACAAAAAAGCAACAATTTTGGACTTTTTTTTAATATACTTTTTATGTCCCCATAGGGGACTATTTATAGCAATCATTAGACTGCATATACTGAACAGTGCTATGCATATGCATATCACTGATCAGTATTATTGGCAATCTTTTGTTCTTGTCTGCACGATCTGAGACCAAAGCAGAAGACACCGGGATGGCAGCCGGAGCAGGTAAAGGGACCTCCGGCAGCCATGTTGGATGATCGGATCCCCAGCACTGCGGGTGATCCGATCATCCAGTTTAACCTCTTAAGGACCAAGGACGTATGAGTACGTCCTTGGTCCAGCTCCCATGATATAACGTGGGGTCCCACGGTGACCCCGCATCGTATCACGGCGGGCCCGGCGTCATAGTGAAGCCGGGACCCGCCGCTAATAGCTGAGCCATGCGGCTAAAAGTGAAAGTAAAAAGTGCCGGTTTGGCTCAGTGGGCTGTTCGGGATAGCCGCGGCAAAATCGCAGCATCCCGAACAGCTTACAGGACAGCCGGAGGGTCCCTACCTGCCTCCTCGTTGTCCGATCGCCGAATGACTGCTCAGTGCCTGAGATCCAGGCATGAGCAGTCAAGCGGCAGAATCATCGATCACTGGTTTCCTATGAGAAACCAGTGATCAATGTAAAAGATCAGTGTGTGCAGTTTTATAGGTCCCTATGGGAGCTATAACACTGCAAAAAAAAAAGTGAAAAAAAGTGAGTAAAGATCATTTAACCCCTCCCCTATTAAAAGTTTGAATCACCCCCCTTTTCCCATAAAAATAAATAAATAAATAAATAAAAAACACAGTGTAAATAAAAACATATATGGTATTGCCGCGTGCGGAAATGTCCGAATTATAAAAATATATCGTTAATTAAACCGCACGGTCAATGGCGTACGCGCAAAAAAAATAGTGCATTTTTGGTCACTTTTTATATCATGAAAAAATGGATCAATAAGTCCTATCAATGCAAAAATGGTACCGTTAAAAACTTCAGATCACGGCGCAAAAAATTAGCCCTCATACCACCCCATATGCGGAAAAATAAAAAAATTATAGGGGTCAGAAGATGACAATTTTAAATGTATTAATTTCCCGGCATGAAGTTATGATTTTTTCCAGACGTACGACAAAATCAAACCTATATAAGTAGGGTATCATTTTAATCATATGAACCTACAGAATAAAGATAAGGTGTCATTTTTACCGAAAAATGTACTACGTAGAAACGGAAGCCCCCAAAAGTTACAAAACTGCGTTTTTTTTTCTCCAATTTTGTCTCACAATGATTTTTTTCCCCATTTCATCGAAGATTATTGGGCAAAATGACTGACGTCATTACAAAGTAGAATTGGTGGCGCAAAAAATAAGCAATCATATGGATTTTTAGGTGCAAAATTGAAAGTTATGATTTTTTAAAGGCAAGGAGCAAAAAACGAAAGTGCAAAAACGGAAAAACACCCGGTCCTTAAGGGGTTAACAGCCGCATATGCTGTGATCTGTATTGATCACAGCATCTGAGGGGTTAATGGCAGAAATCAGTGACATTGCTGATGTCCACCATTAGCGGCTGGTCCCTGGCTGCTGATAGCAGCTGGGACCTCCCGTGCATGATGCAACCACCAGTCCGGTGCTTGCGTCATGTACAGGACGTAAATGTACGTCCTGATGAGAAGAACCAAATCATCAGGATGTACATTTAAATCCTATGTCGTTAAAGGGTTAAATCAAAAAAGTTTATTATGTAAGGCTAATAAAACTACTGTACTGATCTGCAGAATAGAATTTATGTAATTTTTACAACAGTGGTTAACATAAAAACTAATCCCAAAAAAAATCTATATGAATATAAACTACCCAGTCCAAAAACCCTCTATACGTAATTATAATAATAATCATAATAATTTAAATAATGTTGGCAGACTTACTCCTTTGGTATATTTCTTACTAATCTGCTCCATGAAAGAAATTTTTGTTTCCTTGGATCGTAAAGGAGGCGTGACTGATCTTCCTGGGGACACTGACGGAGAGGCCAAAGGAGTTGTGTGTGCACTGGACCTCAGAATAGACTGAGGAGTGCGCGCCATGAAACCTGAAGAGGCTGAACTTGCCACTAAAGCTTTTGCCTTCTGGAAGGGAAAATACACAAAAAATAAGAGCCCTGAAACTCAGCAGCATGTTATTTTAGCTTTTAGATGAAGTGCGAGGCATTGATCATGGTACCTTAAGGGTTAAATGCCAGACATCAGCATGATTGCTGTAACAATATGGAAGCCCTTACCTTTACAACAAGAGGAGTCTCCAACAGGTTAAACTCTGATGCTTTGGATAGGTTTTTTAATTGTGTAGATTTGAGCAGATTTAATTGAACAGGGCTCGACGTCAACAAGACTGATGATTTAGTAGGTGTTTTGCAACTGAAATTTTCAAAATCCACACCAAATGAGGATTCTGCCAAGATAGGGTGGACAAGAGAGCCCAATAACCTGTAATACACAAATGAACAACTTGGTTGACAAAATGCATATCAGATTGAAAACAAAGAAAATAAAAAGGTGAATAATCTGGACACGTCACAGGTGGAGCATTGGCCAGTGTACGACCAAACCAAACTGAATCCCCACTTGGGATGAACAATACGACTAACCTAGAATCTCTCCTTGTTTTTGAAATTGGTGTACCAACAAAAGCATCTGGCATTTCCAATTCAGTTACTTGAGGAACAGGACTTGGGCTTTCTTCTATGAAGCTGCAGGGACAAAAAATAGAAAGAAGACAGTTATGAAATAGACTAAGGCTTTATAAAGAATCAGTAAAAAAAAATATTTTAAACATTTAAAAGGGATTGCCTGGAATTTTTCAAATTACATAGATAACCCCTACAGGACCCATGACGTACCGCTACGTCACGACACCCTGGGTCTTAAAGAGGTACTCCGCCCCTGGCATCTTATCCCCTATCCAAAGGATAGGGGATAAGATGTTAGATCGCCGTGGTCCCGCTGCTGGGGACCCCGGGGATCGCCGCTGCGGCACCCCGCCATCATTATTGCACAGAGCACGTTCGCTCTGTGCGTAATGACGGGCAATACAGGGGCCGGAGCAGCGTGACGTCATGGCTCCGCCCCCTCATGACAACACGGCCCATCCCCTTAATGCAAGTCTATGGCAGGGGGCATGACAACCGCCACACCCCCTCCCATAGACTTGTATTGACGGGGGTGGGCCGTGACGTCACGAGGGGCAGAGCAGTGACGCAACGATGCTCCGGCCCCTGTATTGCCCGTCATTACGTGCAGAGCGATCTCGCTCTGCGCAGTAATGATAGCGGGGTGCTGCAGCGGCGATCCCCGGGGTCCCCAGCAGCGGGACCCCGGCGATCTGATATCTTATCCCCTGACATCTTATCTGCTGTTCTGGCACCATAGGGACTTCCTTAATGTGACAATCCCCCCAAAAACCATTTCATCAAAATTCACTCTCCAAAATCCCATTGTTGCTCCTTCCCTTCTGTGCCTTCTACTGCGCCCGCTGAACACTTGACATACACATATGAGGTATTTCCTTACTCGATAAAAATTGGGTTACAAATTTTGGGGGACTTTCTCCTATTACCATTTGCAAAAAAAAAAAAAAAAAAATGGGTCTACAAGAACATGCGAGTGCAAAAAAATGAAGATTTTGAATTTTTTCTTTCACTTTGCTGCTATTCCTGTGAAACACCTAAAGGGTTAACACTTACTGAATGTAATTTTGAATACTTTGAGGGGTGCAGTTTTTATAATGGGGTCATTTGTGGAGTATTTCTAATATGAAGGCCCTTCAAATCCACTTCAAAACTGAACTGGTCCCTGAAAAATTCCGATTTTGAAAATTTGCTGCTGAACTTTGAAGCTCTCTGATGTCTTCCAAAAGTAAAAACTTGTCATCTTTATGATGCAAACATAAAGTAGACATATTGTATATGTAAATCAATAAATCATTTATTTGGTATGTCTATTTTCCTTACAAGCAGAGTAAAAAAAGTAAAAAAAAAAAAAAAAAAAGCTAAATTTTCAATTTTTTCATAAACTTTTGGAATTTTTCCCCAAGAAATGATGCAGGTATCGACGAAAATTTACCATTAACATAAAGTAGAATTTGTCACGAAAAAACAATCTCTGAATCAGAATGAAAGATAAAAGCATCCCAGAGTTATTAATGCTTAAAGTGACAGTGGTCAGATGTGCATAAAATGGCCGGGACCTACAGTGAAAATTGTCTGGGTCTTTAAGGGGTTAAAAAAGGATTTTTGCAATCACTGTAAATTCTCTTTTCTCCTAGTCTTCATTGGGCGACTCAGGAGAATATTGGTATAGGCTGTTGCCACTATTAGGTGCTGACCCCAAGTGAAAAAATTAGGAAGAGACTCCCCCTAGCAGGATATACCCGCCCACTGGCACAAGATAATATGTTTGTACCAAAGAAAAAAAAAAAAAGGCAGAAAACAGGAAAAGAAGGATTACCACAAACTGGGAACACCACCACCAGAAAACAAAAACAATTGGTGGGTACTGTGACCACCAATGAAGACTACATGAAAGATTAAACAGTACACAATTCCTTTTCATAGGGGGACACAAGGAACCATGGGACATGTCGAAACCGTCCCCAGAAGTATGAAAAGTGAAGTGCCTTACAAAGAAACTAAGTCGTGAGGACAAGGCACAGCTGCAGAAAGATCAGCAGAGACAGAATAGGCAAGCGCTGATGTAAAAGGAGAAGAGCGTGAAGAAGAGAGTGGACAAGTAGAAGAGGAATGAATACTTCATAAGGTTAAAAAAAAGCAACATAGTTCATAAGGTTAAAAAAAGACCAGAGTCCATCAAGTTCAACCTATATCCCTAATGAGGCCCTACTGAGTTGATTCAGAGGAAGGCAAAAAACCCTCATACTAGAGGTAAAAATTCCTTCCCGACTCCAAATATACCAGTCAGAATAAATCCCTTGATCAAAGTTCTGTGCCTATAAATCTAGTATACATAACCAGCGATGTTATTCTCCAAAAATGCATCCAGACCCCTTTTGAACTCGCTTACAGAGGTCCCCATGACCACCTCCTCAGGCAGAGAATACCACAGTCTCACTAAATAACCCAAACACTGATAATCTTTCTGGGTACTGCAGTCCTCCCATTCCCCGTATTACTCTGGTTAACCGTCTTTGAACCCTCTCCAGCTCCACTATATCTTTCTTGTACACTGGTGCCCAGTACTGTACACAGTATTCCATGTGTGGTCTGACTAGTGATTTGTACAGCATTAGAATTATTTCCTTGTTGTGGGCATCTATACCCCTATTGATGCACCCCATGATTTTATTTGCCTTGGCAGCAGCTGCCTGACACTGGTCACTACAGCTAAATTTACTGTAAACCAATACTCCCAAGTCCTTTTCCACGTCAGTCGTCCCAAGCGTGCTCCCATTTAATACATAATCCCAGCCCGGATTTTTCTTCCCCATGTACATTACCTTACATTTATCAGTGTTGAACCTCATCTGCTACGTACCAGCCCAAACCTCCGACCTATCCAGATGCTTTTGTAACAGTGCACTCTCCTCTATAGTGTTTACCACTTTACAGAGTTTAGTATCTGCAAAGATTGCTACTTTACTATTCAACCCCTCTACAAGGTCATTAACCCCTTAAGGACCAAGCCCATTTTAACCTTAAGGACCAGGCCAATTTTATTTTTGCATTTTCGTTTTTCCTCCTCGCCTTCTAAAATCCATAACTCCTTTATATTTCCATCTACAGACCCATATAAGGGCTTATTTTTTGCGTGAACAATTGTACTTTGTAATTAAGACTCATTTTACCATAAAATGTACGGCGAACCCCCAAATTTTATTTTTAGGGAGGAGATTTAAATGAAAACCACAATTTTGCACATTTTGGAGGGTTTTGTTTTCACACTATACACTTTACGGTAAAAAATGACATGTATTCTTTATTCTGTGGACAGTACGATTAAAATGATACCCATGGGTAGATACTTTTATATTTTTGTACCGCTTAAAAAAAAAAATCAGAAAAACTTTTTGTACAAAATCAGTAATCTAAAATCGCCCTATTTTGACAACCTATAACTTTTTCATTTTTCCATATATAGGGCGGTATGAGGGCTCATTTTTTGCACCGTCATCTGTTCTTTTTATCGATACCACATTTGCATATATAAAACTTTTAGATCATTTTTTAAAATAAAATGTGACAAAAAAGCTGCATTTTGGACGTCTTAAAATTTTTTACGTTTACGCCATTCACCGTGATAATTAACATTATATTTTGATAGTACGGACATTTACGCACGCGGCGATACCAAATATGTTTATTAAAAAATATATTTTACGCTTTTTGGGGGGTAAAATGGGAAAAACGGACAATTTTTATTTTTATTGGGGGAGGGGATTTTTCACTATTTTTTTACTTTTACATTTTTCAACTTTTATTTTACACTTTTTACATCCCCATAGGGGACTATCTATAGCAATCATTTGATTGCTAATACTGTGCAGTGCTATGCATTGGACACAGCACTGCTCAGTATTATCAGTGATGATCTGCTCGATCTCAGACCAGAGCAGAAGACCCCGGGAGATGGGCGGAGCAAGGCGAGGGGACCTCCGGCTGCCATGCTGGATGATCGGATCGCCGCAGCAGTGCTGTGGGCGATCTTATCATCCATTCAAAGTGTCGCACTGCCGCAGATGCCGTGATCTGTATTGATCACGGCATTGGATGTCCGCCAAACCAGGACGTAGATTTACGTACGTGGTCGTTAAGGGGTTAATATATTAAATAGAATAGAACCCAAGACTGACCCCTGTGGTACCCCACTAGTAACAGTCACCCAATCAGAATAAGTACCATTAATAACCACCCTCTGTTTTCTATCACTGAGCCTGTTACTTACCCACTTGTACACATTCTCCCCCAGCCCAATCCTTCTAATTTTATGCACCAATCTTTTATGTGGCACCATATCAAATGCTATGGAAAAATCCATATATGCGACATCCAGCGATTCCCTCTGGTGCTCACCTCCTCATAAAAGCTGATCAGGTTAGTTTGACAGGACTGATCCCTCATAAAGCCATGCTGATATGGAGTCATTCATTTTTATCAAGATACTCCAAAATAGCATCCCTTAGGAAACCCTCAAACAATTTACATACAACGGAGGTTAAACTAACAGGCCTATAATTCCTTGGGTCACCTTTTGACCCCTTTTTAAACATTGGTACCACATTTGCCATGCGCCAGTCCCTGTTACTATAGGGTCCCTGAATATTAAAAATAGGGGTCTATTACATAATTCCTTTAGAACACGGGGGTGAATGCCATCTGGACCTGCCTATTTTGATTTTTTTGTAGGTGGCACTGTACTTCTTCCTGGGTTAGACAGGTGACCTGTACTTGGGAGCTTACCTTATCTCGCTGTGTTTCACCTGGAATTTCATTTTCCTCAGTGAATACAGTGGAGAAGAATTTGTTTAATATATTTGCTTTTTCCTGATCCCCGTCTATAATTTATTCCTCATTTTTTAACCGGGCGGGGGACGTGGGAGTGCTGGGGCCCGGCCCCGGTACTCACCTCGTCCCTCAAGACCCGGCGGAGACGGCGGCAGTGGCGACAGGTGAGTTGATCTTCGGCGGCGTCGCGGGACCTTTGCAGCAGTCCAGACGGCCGTAAAGCGATCTGGACTGCTCCATCTGGTCCCCTTACACTACAACTCCCAGCAAGCCCAGAAAGCCCTTGGCGTCTGGGCATGCTTGGAGTTGCAGTTTTGCAACATCTGCAGGTCCACAGTTTGGAGACCACTGTGCCTTTCCAGATGTTGCAAAACTACACATCCTCAGCATGCCCTTACAGTCCAGGCATGCTGGGAGTTGTAGATCTGTAACATCTGGCCCTTCAGATTAGTGGTCTGTAAACTGTAGTCCTCCAGATGTTGCAAAACTACAACTCCAAGCATGCTGGGAGTTGTAGTTTGGCAACATCTGGCTCTAAAGATGTTTTGCCGAACTACTACTTCCAGCATGCCTGAGAATGTTTGGGAGTTGTGGTTTTGCAACAACTGGAGGCACACTGGTTGGGAAACATTGTCTGTTTCCTAACTCAGTGTTTCCCAACCCGTGTGCCTCCAGCTGTAGCAAAACTATAACTACCAGCATGCACTGATAGACTGTGCATGTTGGATTTGTAGTTTTGCAACAGCTGGAGGTCCCCCCCCCCCCCCTGTGAATGTACAGGGTACATTCACATGGGCAGGGGGCTTACAGTGAGTATCAGGTAGCAAGTTTGCGATGCAGCAAATTTTGCGCAGCAGCTCAAACTCGCAGCGGGAAAACTCGCTGTAATCCCTGCCCGTGTGACTGTACCCTAAAAACACTACACTACACTACCACAAAATAAAATGTAAAAAACACTACATATACACATACCCCTACACAGCCCCCCTCCCCAATAGAAATGAAAAACGTCTGGTACACCACTGTTTCCAAAATGGAGCCTCCAGCTGTTGCAAAACAACAACTTCCAGTATTGCCGGACAGCCGTTGACTGTCCAAGCATGCTGGGAGTTTTGCAACAGCTGGAGGCACCCTGTTTGGGAATCACTGGCGTAGAATACCCCTATGTCCACCCCTATGCAAATCCCTAATTCAGGCCTCAAATGCACATGGCGCTCTCACTTCGGAGCCCTGTCGTATTTCAAGGCAACAGCTTAGGGCCACATATGGGGTATCGCTGTACTCGGGAGAAATTGCCTAACAAATTTTGGGGGGCTTTTCTTTTCACCCCTTATGAAAAGTTTGGGTACACACCAGCATGTTAGTGTAAAAAAAATTTTTTTACACCAACATGCTGGTGTTGCCCTATACTTTTCATTTTCACAAGAGGTAAACGGGAAAAAAGACCCCCAAAATTTGTAATGCAATTTCTCCCGACTACGGAGTTACCCCATATGTGGGCGCAAAGTCCTCTGGGGGTGCACAACAAGGCCCAGAAGGGAGAGTGCGCCATGTACATTTGAGGTGATTTGCACGGGGGGTGGCTGATTGTTACAGCGGTTTTGACAAACGCAAAAAAAACAAAACCCCACATGTGACCCCATTTCGGAAACTACACCCCTCACGGAATGTAATGAGGGGTGCAGTGAGAATTTACCCCCCACTGGTGTCTGACAGATCTCTGGAACAGTGGGCTGTGCAAATTACAAATTTTGTACAGCCCACTGTTCCAAAGATCTGACAGACACCAGTGGGGGGTAAATGCTCACTGTACCCCTTGTTACGTTCCTCAAGGAGTCTAGTTTCCAAAATGGTAGGCCATGTGGGTATTTTTTGCTGTCCTGGCACCATAGGGGCTTCTTAAATAAGACATGCCCCCGAGCAAAATTTGCTCTCAAAAAGCCAAATATGACTCCTCTTCTGAGCATTGTAGTTCGCCCATAGTGCACTTCAGGTCAACTTTTGGGGTACCTCCATACTCAGAAGAGATGTGGTTACACATTTTGGGGGGTATTTTCTGCTATTAACCCTTGCAAAAATGTGAAATTTAGGGGGAAACACATTTTAGTGACTTTTTTTTTTTTTTACATATGCAAAAGTCGTGAAACACCTGTGGGGTATTAAGGCTCACTTAATTCCTTGTTACGTTCCTCAAGGAGTCTAGTTTCCAAAATGGTATGTCATGTTTTTTTTTTTTTTGCTGTTCTGGCACCATAGGGGCTTCCTAAATGCAACATGCCCCCCAAAAACCATTTCAGAAAAACGTACTCTCCAAAATCCCCTTGTGGCTCCTTCGCTTCTGAGCCCTCTACTGCGCCCGCCGAACAATTTACATAGACATGAGGTATGTGCTTACTCGAGAGAAATTGGGCTACAAATATAAGTATACATTTTCTCCTTTTACCCCTTGTAAAAATTCAAAAATTGGGTCTACAAGAACATGCAAGTGTAAAAAATGAAGATTGTGAATTTTCTCCTTCACTTTGCTGCTATTCCTGTGAAACACCTAAAGGGTTAAAACGCTGACTGAATGTCATTTTGAATACTTTGGGTGGTGCAGTTTTTATAATGGGGTCATTTGTGGGGTATTTCTAAGATGAAGACCCTTCAAATCCACTTCAAACCTGAACTGGTCCCTGAAAAATTGTGAGTTGGAAAATTTTGTGAAAAATTGGAAAATTGCTGCTGAACTTTGAAGCCCTCTGTTGTCTTCCAAAAGTAAAAACACAGCTATTTTATGATGCATATTGTATATGTGAATTAAAAAAAATTCTTTGGAATATCCATTTTCCTTACAAGCAGAGTGCTTCAAAGTTAGAAAAATGCTAAATTTTCGAATTTTTCATCAAATTATGGGATTTTTCACCAAGAAAGAATGCAAGTAACGCCGAAAATTTACCACCAAAATAAAGTAGAATATGTCACAAAAAAACTCTCTCGGAATCAGAATGATAACTAAAAGCATTCCAGAGTTATTAATGTTTAAAGTGACAGTGGTCAGATGTGCAAAAAATGGACGGGTCCTAAGGTGTAAAATGGCTGGGTCCTTAAGTAGTTAAAGGGCCTACACTTTAATTTTTGACCTTTTTTGTATACAGTTTAAGAACATTTTGGGGTTAATTTTACTCTGGCAATGAGTCTGTCTCTATTTTTGCTGCTTTTATCTGTTTGTACATATTTTACATTTTTCTCTATAGCTTTGTACTGCTTCTTCACTGCCTTCCTGTTTTATTAGTAGTAGCTTTATTTTTGTTTTATTGCCCATTTTCATTCATCCATATTGGTTTTCTTTTATTCCTGACCCTTTTATTCGCATAAAGGTATATTTGTGATTGGGGCTACACATACCTGCTCGTGATAACAAGGATATATACTTACTTGATATATAACATTTAAACTTAACATATCGGTCTGAATTGTGCCCAATGACCACGACTGAGGCCACGCCTTTAGAGGGCAAAATGTCAATCTGGTAGGGAATTAAATGTTGTAATCATGAGCCGATGCCCCTACCTTAGCACAAACCCAAGATATAGCTCTGACATTAAGACAGAAATTAGGTGAAAGTGAACTGACTAGCCTAGGAATCGATGCCTGGAAACTGAAGAGCTGTGGTAGTCATGCCCACTCTTAACCAAAATCAGAGTTGGCACTTGAGCAGGGTAAGGTTAAACCCAAGCTGATATCTGCTTGTAGCATGCTGCCTAATATCAGTGCGAGAGTGAAACACTATGACCTGTCAGGCCTAATGAACCCCATCATGTTCCTGCTAATAAGTGGCAAAATAGAAACTGTTAGCTAGATAGGCACAACCATCACCACCCGACTGACCTTGGAGGTAACAGCCTTATTGACTGTAGATCAAACAATATCCTAACACCTTACCTGGAACCCAATGCCCCATTCCTAACTCCACTAGCCTCATGAGTGGTGTCCCACTGTGAGTGACCTACCCTTTTGTTGCCATCATGTCTGTAATTTGCCTACCAAATGTACCTGCAGACACTACCGCTCCATGCCTGAGCCATCGTGCCCTCAAGCTGGACCATTGTGCATATGATAATGCCGATGAAACAGGCACTTATAGGGCCGTCCACCGTGTGACGGATTCTAGCTGGAAACAGGTCGGTGACAAACCTGCGTGGTATATTCCCCGGCAGACGTGTTGTCATAAATGGTGACCCCATGTACGTGACGAGTTGCTCTTGCTCTGAAAAGTGTCAGTGACCAGAACCTGTGCTGCCTCCTCTTGCCAATATGGTAGGCATCCAGAATATCCGACCACCTATGCCGTGGTCTATTGCTTTGAGACTGTCAGTAATGTAGACCTGCGTGTGCCTTACCCTGCAGATGTGGCAGGCATAAAGGGTAACAAACACCTATGTCAAAATGTTATTGCTCTGAAGACGTGTCAGTAACAACCTGTGTAGTGGCCCCCCTGCAGACGTGGCATGTATTACAGGTGAACAACCACCTGTTGAAATTTCACTGCTCTGAAAACGTGTCAGTAACAACCTGTGTGGTACCTCCCCCTGCAGACGTGGCAGGCATAACAGGTAAAGAACCACCTATGTGTTGTAATGTTATTGCTCTGAAGATGTGTAAGTAACAATTAGCTGTGTGGTACCTCCCCCTGTAGATGTGGTAGGCATACCTGGTAAACAACCGCCTATGTATAATAACGTTATTGCTCTGAAGATGTGTCAGTAACAACCTGCGTGGTGCCTCCCCCTGCAGATGTGGCAGGCATAAGAGGTAAACAACGACCTGTGTGTCATGATGTTATTGCTCTGAAGATGTGTCAGTCAGTAACAATGACCTGTGGTGGCTCCCCCCTGCAGACATGCCAGGCGTGACAGGAAACCAATGACCGATGTCAGTGTGACATAACTTTGGCAATCATGAGAAAACCATAACTTAAGCCCCAAGCGTGGGCACAGTGCAGTTATAAGTGTATGAGCCGTATGATGGTATGCGCGTGTCTACTATAACTGCATGCACTGCATAGAAATACTCACCACGTACAGTAAATACTATGAGTATACACACCAACACCACCAGCTCGCCAATGCAGTGCACCTTAGCATGGCACCGACGTCACGAGCGTCCGAACAACCCGAACGCACGGGGTGCATGGAACACAGAAACAAAGCACCACACACGCACAACCAGTCCCGCATCAAGAGTGCATGTGTGGCATACAAAGCAATGAATGTATGAACAATGATCAGCAAAGCCATGCGTACAATGGAATACTATGATTGGCTTATGAACATTAGAACAACGAGCGTATGACACCGTAAGAGCTAAGGAGGAATGAACAGAACTGTATGGATGCTATGAGCGTATGAACAGTACAAATGGCATAGGCGTAATGTCAATGCCAATAGCAAATGCCATTACAATGCCCGTGTAAATGCCATGAGCGAATGATCGGTATAAATACCATTAGCGTATGATCAAAAATAAAAGCCATTGCATATAGACAGTAAGCGCGTATGAACCGCGTGCAAGCCATGAGCGAATGATCGTGGGAATGCTAATAGCATGTGAAACAGTATGATGATGATGCCATGAATGTATGTAAATATGACCACTATAAATACCATGAGCTTATGAACAGTATAACAGCCATGGGTGTATGCCACAGTATCGACGCCGTGAGCGTATGACCAGTATGTGTGTTGTGATCATATGAATGGTGCATAACGCCATGTGCATATAACCGCAAACCCGTGGGTGTGTGAACAGTATGAATATTATGAGCGTGCGATCGGTATGAATACCATGAGCGTATGGGCAGTATGAATGCCATGAGTGTATGCAGAGTATAACTGGCACAAGCATAACGAACGTATAACTACTATGCTTACTACCAGCATGAATGCCACAATCATGTCAATAGTGCGTTCCATGACCGAATGAATACCATGAGCACTCAACAATGTATAGCCATGACATACAGACTGTAAATGCCATGCGAAAAAACGCCGAGTGTACGCACAGCATAGACGCCATGGACAAGCGAGCAATACCAGTGGCATGAGCGTAGAACAGCATGAATACTATTGTGCGCCCGCCCAGTGTATGCGCCACAAGCATATACATGAAATGTCATGAATGTAAGAACAGTGTAAATGCCATGTATAAACAGCATGAACAGTGTAGATGTCCCGGACATATAAACAGTATAGATGTCCTGAGCGTACTAACAGAATAAATGCCCTAAGCATAATGAACAATAACTGCCAAAGCGCATGAACAGTGTAAAAGCCACAGCAAAAGCCCAGTGTAAACGCCACAGCATATGAACAGTGTAAATGCGATAAGCGTCTGAACAAATGCGTACGGTATAAATGCCTTGAGCGTACGGACAGTTTAAATGTCAAGAGCATATGAATAGCGTGAATGTTATGAGTGTGCGTACAGTAAAGCCAAGAGCGTATGCACAGTATGAATGCCATGAGCGCGAGAACGGTATAAAGCAATGAGCGTGTGAACCGAGTGAAATGCTGTGAGCGTATGAACAGTATACAAAGCCATGAGTGAAAAAGCCATGAGTGTATTAACAGTATAAATGCTATGAGCGTATGGACAGTGTAATTGCCGTGAGTGTATGAACAGTATAAAAAGCAATGAGCATGTGAACAGTATGAATGCCATGAGCGTATTAAACAATATGACACCATGCCACATGCTTGTAACGGTAATTCAACTAATTTGATTAGTTTTGTATCTCTGTTTGTGGTATGCGTCAGGAAGTGTGTGCCCTGATGTGGCTATCTTAAACGGCATGAGCGTAATGGAGTGTTTTTTTTTTTTGTTTTGTTTTTTTGAGTGTACATGCAGTACAAATGCGCGAATGCAGAATGGATGCTAAGCAAGTGTGTGCAGAATGAACGCTAAGAGTGCATGTACCGTATAAATGCTATGAACCGTGTGTACTGTATTGAGTGCTATGCACAGTGTGTACCGCATGAGTGCTATGTATGTACTGTATAAATTCTTCTATGAGCGTAAACTCCGAATATATGCTATGAACTTAAGTCCCGTGACATGCAATGAGCGCGAGCCCAATATGCAAGCTAAGAGCGTAAGACCCACTTATTTGAATGTGCTATAAACGTCTAAATTACCACGTATAGAGTATAGATGTACAACACAAATGCCATGACCACCGGCACCAATGCCATGACCACCTGCACCAATGCCAAGAGCGTCTGCACAGCACCAACACTATGCATGATATACATACATAGCTCCCCCCCCTTTTTTTAACCAGGGTATACACAAATCTATATACCTCCACAGACTTAATACATAACCGACTGAAAACTACCTCTAGTGCCTACACATCCTAGCGCATGCTGCCAAGCTGGTGCGCATGTGACCTGGATATAGAGCAGAACGGGGATTCTCTCAGCTCAGGGGTACAATCAGGACACAACACAGCAACACAAAAACCATGCAACGCATGTGTAGAAGATCCCGCCAGCAGGATGATGAGGACAGCCCAGGGGCACAACCAGGACACGACCCGGGATAAACGTGACCAAACAAAAGCAGCCATGCTCGTGAAGAGACAAACAGCAGCAGTGGCTTGAATGAATCAACCGCAGGTGACCAGCCCATCCTCCTGCCCCACAGAGAGAGCCGGACAAGCAGTCAGAAACCGGAAACAAAAGGAAAACTGCTACCCATCTGATCTCGCAGCCGGATCAGCCACCTCCCCGCCGCGCCAACCGAAAGGAGCGCGGACCCGATCAGCGGCAACATAGAGCGGCGAGAAGTCAGGCAGGTACATGTACAAGTGAATGCCTGTGACCGGACCCCCACCAAACTTATCTGAACAGGACGCAGCTCCGGATCCCACGTGCGCCGTGCTAACTAGAGACCGGGAAGTGACGGGCACAACACAGCACACGTATGCAAAACGTCACGAACGCTGCACCGATAGGAGGCAGGGGCGTTATATACCACTGCCCCGGCCCACAACCTCTTATGTGCCGCCTTGACGTGCAGGGGGTTGGAGATGCTACCACCCCTCTCACAAATATAGCCTAATTTTAAGTCTCCCATTTAGTGTCAGTATTCTTGTTTTTGAGGACATTATCCCAATTAACCCCCTTAGACTTATCTTTGGGGTCATCTGAAGGCAATTGTCTATGCTGTGAAGATACGAGATGTGCAACACCTGAAACTACGGATACTGGAAGCCTGTGCTAGCATTTCTCCTGCGGTGTTGCTATCAGTGTGTGAAGATTAGGAGAAGAGGGTTGCATTGACAATCCAACACAATGGGCAGCACATTGAACACATTTTATAATTGGTCAGAAACTTGTAAATAACTCATGAAAGAATTAAGTTACGTTAAAACCAAGCACATCATTGTTTTTCTTGTGAAATTCCCAATAAGTGTCATGTGTCCCATGATCCTCTTCCTATTGAAAACAAAAGTTGGATTCAAAATGGTCGACTTCAAAATGGCCGCCATGGTCACCACCCATCTTGAAAAGTTTCTCCCCTCACATATACTAATGTGCCACAAACAGGAAGTTAATATCACCAACCATTCCCATTCGATTTAGGTTTATGCATATAAATGGCCCACCCTGTACATTATAACTTGTTCTTCAATAAGGGAACCTCGTAAGGGGCAACAAAAACAATGAACTTTAGGAAGGCAAAGTTTGATCAACTCAGAGAAGCCCTTAACAATATAAATTGGGATAATGTCCTCAAACACAAGAATACTGAGACTAAATGGGAGACTTAAAAATATTTTAAATTCTCACTGTAAGAGCTGTGTAAAGCCTGATTATGCTGTATTTGTGAGAGGGGCGGTAGGTTCTCCACCCCCCTGCACGTCAAGGCGGCACATAAGGGGTTGTGGGCCGGGGCAGGGGTATATAACGCCCCTGCCTGGTATCGGTGCGGCGTTCGTGACGTTTTGCGTAAGTGTGCTGTGTTGTACCCGTCACTTCCGGGTCTCTAGTTAGCACGGCGCACGTGGGATCCGGAGCTGCGTCCTGTTCAGATAAGTTTGGTGGGAGTCCGGGCACAGGCATTCACTTGCACATGTACCTGCCTGACTTCTCGCCACTCTATGCTGGCGCTGATCGGGTCCGCGCTCCGTTCAGTCGGCGGGGAGGTGTCACATGACCCTCTTCCTATTGAAAAAACAAAAGTTGGATTCAAAATAGCCGCCATGGTCACCACCCATCTTGAAAAGTTTCCCCCCTCACATATACTAATGTGCCACAAACAGGATGTTAATATCACCAACCATTCCCATTTTATTAATGTGTATCCATATAAATGGCCGACACTGTATTATATTATGATCACTATTTCCTTAGTTACTTAGTCATTAATTACTCTGTCAGACATGTTGGTTAATATTTAGTCTAGTAGGGCGCCCCCTCTGGTCGGGCCCTGTACCATTTGGGACAGATAATTGTCTTTAGCTATAGTCAGAAATCTGTTTCCTTTATTTGATTCACAGGTCTCAGTCTCCCAGTTTATATCAGGATACGTAAAGTCCCCCATTATTATCACATCATTTTGATTTGCTGCCTTTTTATTTGCCTCAGTAATTGATCTTCTGCCTCTTCCATTATGTTTGGTGACTTATAGCCAACCCCTATCAGAATTTTATTTTTATCTCCATATATTTCTACCCATAATGACTCCACATTATTGTTTCCCTCCAGTATAGCCTCCCGCAGTGCGGCCTTCAAACTGGACTTTGCATAAAGACAAACGCCTCCCCCTTTACGTTTTGTCCGCTCCTTAAATAGACCCTAAGTCCCCCTATCCTAAATAGACTATAAAGTCCCCCCTCATCTGCTAACCGGGAAAACTTGTTGGGGTGTGCAAGATAAGGACTAGCATCCCTGACACTTTCCCTCTACCCCGTTTTCTAACTGTAACCCAGCTAGCTGCCTGACTGTCCTGCACCCCCACATCTACTCAAGAGAGTACGTGTTCAGTGAGCAGGAGACTCCTCTCCAAGTTGTCAATGCGTTTCTGTGTTGCCAGTTGCTCCTCTAGATCCAGGATCTGGGCTTCCAAATGAACAACTCACACACATCACGCACAACAATATAAACCTTCAAACTGCTGTTCAAGCATTGCATACATTGCGCAAGATGTACACCGGACTGCATTTTTCAACATGGAGGCCATCTAGTTATGGGGATTTCACAAAGTAAGAATCACAGCGATCCAAACTCCTGCTTTCAAACTCCTGTTTTACAACTCTCACCTGCCTCTATTCCAAATCAGCCTTAAGAGGAAGCTCAGAACCGAGTCCCAAACTAAAATTTAAGCACCTGTGACCAAATCTACCCCTCCTCCTAGAGGCAGAGTAGAGAAAAAAGTGAAAAGGCTGTCTTAAATTCTATCAGTGATCCCTATATGTGCAAATTGAAGTACTCGCACAAGTCACTTAAGCTCCACTCCGCATAGCAGATCTCTCCTGTTTTACAACTCTCTCAACTGCCTCTCTTCCAAAGGAACACTCGGAACAAGCTACAGGAAGAAAATATGGCAAACCCACCCAAATGTTCCTGCAAATCTAGTCGAAAAAGGCAGAATGAAACTGAGGAGTCTCTCCATATTTATAAAACTAGGAACCTAATACAGGAAAACAGGCAGAGAGAATCAGCAGATGGATCCCTTTGAGCGGTGGAATGGGTTCCAAAGAGGCTGGGAGAGATTACAACTTTGTCGAACCAATCCAAGAAACAGGCACATGTGGCCAGCAGAAGAACTGATCATTCTGACTGGATCTCCTGCTTTGGACAAAGAAAAAAGGAGACCTGATTGCTGTTGAAGACTACCTCTAGACCTGGCATAATTACTGTGGCAATGTGTAGTCTGCGAGAAAAGGACTGCTCCACCAGGACCAAGGGAAAGACTGAATAGGACATCATATGGGCTGTACAGAACAGGTGAAGCAGCTAAACCAGCTGAACTGACACATGGTGACCAAGGAACAGCAGATTGTGCAATCACTGACTGTGCCCAAATCAAATTGTTCTAACTAAACTTAGGTTGTGAGGGGTAAAATTAAAAAATAAAAAGCATTTATTTCACCAGCGTCAATTAACATGTTAATGCTCTACTGTCATACATGCAAGATGGTTGGGCGTTTGTTGAGTACAGTATGAGCTTAGGGACAGTGTCTCCTCCACAACCTGGGTGTGTCAGCTGCTATCTGCAGTTGACACCAGCATTTAACAGACATCGCAGAGTAATCTAGTGCTAGTCATTTAACTGTTATAATGCTGCAATCAATAGCATGCACAGCTTTAAAACAATTTTGTGTCACATATCTGCTGGTCTAGTGGACCAACTGGCACCCCAGCAATATAATCGTGAGGCCATTGATACAGTCTAACTTAGGCAGGCTGTGGTAGTAGAGCACAGATTTAAAAAGTTTAATGTCAAATAATTGCTTTAAAAAGTGCCCTAAGGGGACTAGAAAAGTTAACAAAAAGAAAATGTTTATAAGTATTAAAAAGAAAAAAAAATACACAAACTACACAGTTTTAGACTGATGTGTAAAGGACGTTTTTATTTTTTTGTGTAGCAACACAGAAAAACTATACAGATCACTGTTCTCGTACTGACTTGAAGTTTACAGAGAACATGTGGTTTGGTTGCACGGTAAATGGCTTAAAAACCCCTTGTATTTTTTCATTTAGTATTTATGGTAAATGAAGGAAGCCAAAACAAAGTACAATTAGTAGCACAAAAAACAAGCCCTCACATGGCTTCAAAAAAATATATGTAAATAAAAATAACAGTAGTTATGGCCTTTAGGAGAGAAAGGAAGAGAAAAAAAAAAGTAAGAAAACAAAACAGAAAAAGGAAGAATGTGTATGCTATTTATTTTAAACACATTCAGGTGTTGAGATAGGCCACAATACCATAAAATATAAGTTGAATTGGAAGAGCAATTCTTACCTTTTGTAAGGTGAGAAGTCTTTATTTTCACTAGCAACAGACACTTCCTTTATTTTCATCAGCACATTGCGGATAAAGTTAGCTTCAGTTATCACACTACCTGTAGGAGCCTGTTTTGTAATAGTAGATAAAGGCTTTGGTCTTGCAACTATAATACACAAGAAAATACAAATGTTGCTTAGGGTTAAATACGTCGGGAAAATATATTAGCATTTCAAACTCTGGTAAAAGGACTAAAAACTACATGTTCAGTGATAAGTTACATATGGTTTGTAAGGTTGAAGAACCAGACAACAGATCCAGAGAAAGGAACCCTAACCCCCTCCCCACCACCCCATGAGGCTCATTCCAACTGCCCTATTATAGAGGAAAAGTTACTTCCCAACTCCAATATGGCAATCATAAATCCCTGGATCAACATACTATCCCCTTAAACCGTAATTTGTTTTTCAGAAACACATCTAGACCGCCCTTGAACTTGTTTATTGAGTCAGACATCACAACATCATGTGGCAGAGATTTCCGTGGTCTCACTGCTCTTACAGTAAAGAATCCCCGTCTGTGATGATGGTGTAACCTTCTTTCCTCTATGATAAGGGGGCATACTCTACATCTAGTTACCGGCCTAAGTATAAAACGCTCACTAAAAAGATCTCTGTACTGTATATTTATACATTGTGATAAGTGTCCTCCTTACATATAGGTGCCCAAAATGGGACAATACTCCATATGTGGTCTGACTAATGATTTATGCAGAGGCAAAACTATGTTCTTGTCAAGAGCCTTCATGACGCTCTTGATACATCTAATGACTTTGATAGCCTTGGAAGCAGCTGCCTAGCACTGGTCAATAAAGTTGAGCTTACTGTCGACCAGTACCCTTTTCGGTAGAAGTTATACCTAACGTTTTATTATTTAGCACATAATTGTAAATTGTTTTTATGGCCCCAGTATTTAACCTTACATTTCTCCACATTAAATTTAATTTGCCATATTTGTGATCAAGCCTCCAGGTTCACCATATCCCTCTGAAATATTATGCTACCCTTCTCTGTGGTGATCACCTTAGCCAGTTTAGCGTCATCTGCAAATAGAAATTCTACTCTGTAATCCCTCTATAAATTCATTAATAACCATATTGAACATAAGTGGTCCCAGTACTGACCTCTACAGTACCCCACTTGATACTGCCACCCAACCAGAGTCACCCCGGTCCAATCTATAAGTGACCTCCTCATAGAAGAGGATCAGATTACTCTGACAAAACAAATCCTGCATATACCCCTGTTGGTCTTGTGTTAAGTTATTTTCATCAAGATACTTCAGAATAGCATCTCAGAAAAAAACTTAAAGCGCAACTGTCATGGAAATTATACCCCCCCCAGACTAATAACATGATCGTCTAGATGACACTTGTAATGCAGCTGTACTTTTGGCTGCTGTTTATCACTTTATCAGCAGGAAAATAGTTTTATCGTGCGGTCAGCAACAGTCGGATAGGCGTGGCTGGGGATCGTAATGCCCCACCTCCGCCACGCCTATCCCCTGTAAGTGAGCGCTGGACCACTATGTGATTGACACACAGGTCCCCACCCCCCAATGTCCATGATGTGCGGGCCGGCGTGACTCCACTGAGCCTATACATATAATGTGCACCTTTATGTTATATGAAATACAGTGCCCGTACTCCTCTTTCTTCTCATGGTGCCGGAGTCGACTGCTTCTGCTTTCACTATAGGCAGAGAACTCGCTCCCGTTGTCTGCCGCCAGCTCAGTGCGCCTGCGCAGTGCTAGAGGCAGGGAGCGAGTTCTCTGCCTATAGTGAAAGCAGAAGCAGCGTGTCTCCGGCACCATGAGAAGAAAGAAGAGTAGTACGGGCACTGTATATCATATAACATAGAGGTGCACATTATATGTATAGGCTCAGTGGAGGCCCGCACATCATGGACATCGGGGGGGTGGGGACCTGTGTGTCAATCACACAGTGGTCCAGCGCTCATTTACAGGGAATAGGCGTGGCGGAGGCGGGGCATCACGATCCCCAGCCACGCCTATACGTCTGTTGCTGACAGCTCAATAAAACTATTTTCCTGCTGATATAGAGTGATAAACAGCAGCCAAAAGTACAGCTGCATTACACGTATCATCATCTATACTATCATGTTATTAGTCTGGGGGGGTATCATTTCCATGACAGCTGCGCTTTAAATTTTACCCTAAAATTTTTCCCATTTTACTAAAAAAACAACCAAACATTTGATATCACTACATGCAAAAATGCCAAAACTAATGTTGACTTGGTAGGTAACCGGCGTAAATGCCTAAAAAAAATATAAAGTCCAAAATTGCTGATTTTTAGTGACATCATATCCCCCCAAAAAAAGGAATAAAAAGTGACCAAAAAGTTATATACAAAAAAGTGGTGTCATAAAAACTACAGAGGCACAAAAAAATAAAGCTCTCATTTAGCAGTGTATATGGAAAAATAAAATTATAGGGCGACAGAAAAAGGAGATTTTTTTGTACTCACCGTAAAATCTCTCTCGTAGCCTTCATTGGGGGCCACAGGATACTGATGGGGTATATGCTCTTGCCACTAGGAGGCGCTGAGACTAGGAAAAAAGTTGGCTCCTCCCTGGCAGGAGAAAGCCCGCCCACCTGCCATGCGGAAATCAGTTGTGTCACAAAGTAGTAGGAGAAGCCAACAAGAAGGAGAGATGTCCCAAGGACCCTAGAAGGAATCCTGGCTATAAAACCCACGAACCAGAAGGAGAATCCGGGAAAGACAGGAAGATATGAGTGGGTGCTGTGTCCCCCAATGAAGGATACGAGAAAGATTTTACAGTGAGTACAAAAAAAAAAAATATCTCCATTTCTCGGTGGCTTCTTTGGGGGAAACAGGATACTGATGGCACGTAACAAAGCAGTCCCTGGGAAAGAAATAATAACCACCAGAGAAGGGGACACAGTCCTGAGACTGAACCCCGTCCACCTGCAAGGCCGATTGGCAAGACCCTCGGCCAAGAGACAACCAGGGCCCGAAAAAAGTGCATCTGGAGCTCCACCATCCATGTAAATGGCCCAGGAAACCAAAAGGAAGAGACCAGCCAAGGAGACTTATAAGCCGCAGAGACATAAAAAGGGTGGTCTCGGATGCCCAATGGGCCGTAACCATCTTGTAAGGAGGTAGGAAACCAACTCCAAGGACACTAAGGAACAGGACAGAGGAACAGCCTGGCTAATTAACACATGGAAAGGGAAAAGACAAGAGAATCCCCATCCAGAGAATTAACCGATGGAAGAGAACATGGCGAGAGAATGCCAGGGAGATCAAAATACGTCTGGAAGAAGGCGAGCATGTGGAAAGCGGAGACCAGAAACCCCCCCAGGAAAAAAAAAGGAACAGAGAAGAGACCGTCCTGAGAGACATGATGTATTTGAGCGACGACCCGGACTGACAAATTGTTGGTTCCAGAATCCATGTCTTAGGGAACACTGCAAGAACCCTGGAGGAAGAGCAGACTCAGAGCCCGAACAATGGCAGAAAGAGCAAATAAAGAACAACGTCCATGCACAAGGTCAAATTGGCTAGACTGGCGCAATCCGGCTGACCAGAATTCCAGGCCGGCCATATCCGAATCATACATGACAAACTCCCTCAGCAGAGTAGAGTGTCATGGTTGCATAAGCAGTCGGAGGTAGCCAAAAAATGGGAAAAGTGCCAGACTGCAATAGTAGGCAGAGAGCACAGAAACAGTCGGCCAAACAACCCCCTGATTGCTCTTAGCGGGGAGAGAAACAATAGGCAGACACAGTGAACTCTGGCACAGTCCGTGCCAAGCCCTCTGATTGGTGCACCCCCAGCAGAAGAGGGAATATCAAGGTTACGCCCCTTTTTTTTTTTTTGTAGAGCCGAGGTACGTGCTCTCAAATCACCCAAGTTCAAGTAAAAAAGCGCAAGTTTTCACACAAAAAAAACGTGCATGAGGATGTGGTCCATCGCAAGCCCTTCAACAGGAGAGAGGCCCCAACAAACCAAACCTTCTCCTCCGGGCCAAAAGGCACCTGCAAGGTTCGAGGTACAATGTCCCCTTTCGCCGAAGCTACTCAGGGACCGAAAAGTAACCAAGTTGCCACCGAGGAACCAATAAACCGGTTCGGCATTCCTGCCGAAGCAGGAATGCCACGGAGCATGGCAGGGATGTGAGAAACCTGATGGCCACACAACACTACCCCTAGACCAGCAGGAGGGACACCCAGAAGGACTACCGCACCCTGACCAAATCCTAGGGTACATAAAAACACAAACGTTACTACAGTGACAAAAAACTAAATAAATAAGTTGATGTGCACAGTGTGATACTGCACAGACATCCGGCCGGATGTAAAAAAAAAAATTCCTCTTCAGATTAACACCAGAAGGCTGGAACTCTAGAGGTGAGTGCTCAGAAGAGTGAGAGATAAAGTGTGTGCTGCGTGCCATCCGTCAAGTGGGGTTGCTACTCCAAAGTGAGTTCTGGCACCCTGGGGTCACCACTCCCAGGGCACTTTTGCACCTCAGCCTTCACTCTACCCGAACCTTAGGGCGAGATCCAGAAGATACAGGTCACTTCAGGGCCCGCTGCCTGGCCACACAGCTGTCCCTGGTACACCTGCACCATTCAGTGTGGTTCCCATATCCTGCCTTGGTGATCTTCCACACCGCCAACAGGAAGGTACTACACTTGATCTTAGCCAAAAGGCCGAGAAGGTTACTCTTGGTATCGTATGAGCATGCTAAACACCGCCCCACTGTAATGGGTGACCATACGGGTGACAACAGTAACCCCAGGAACTCTTGGCTACTGACAACATACAGAGGTATGGAGAAATAATCTGAGTCCTCGTAGGGATGTGGACCTGTGATACTCATGGTGGATAAAGATGGGGCTACGCATGCAAGAAAGGAGTGTAAGAATCATAATAAAGCTGTAGGAGGTACGTCTCCAAGGAGACAAAACCTTTGAACCCTCCGAACAAAAAACGGATGCCATATCCACAGAGCAATCCCAACTCTTGTCTGAAGACATGAGGGGCTGTTGAAAACACCGTGTCACCCTATCAGGCCCCATTCCAGAACAGAGGTGGAAGGTGGACGTCGTACGTGCAGATTGTCCACAGCATATTTAGGGACACAGAGACTGATATCGCACAATGGCAGTGGGGAACCAGGACTGCCGCCACACAAAGAAGCAGGCATAGAGCAGATGGCCGGCAGTAGTGAAAACAGGCGGAGCACCTACCGGTAAGTCAGAATTATGCCGGAAGAAGACCAATGTTATGCCACCTGTGAAAGGGAAACAAAGACTGCGCTGCTGTTTCTGTGCAGGACTAAACAACCTGCAGAAAACCCTCCCAGCCTACCCCCTAACGGTGCTGAAGACATTATGCGTATAAAGCACCAGAAATGCAGACACATAACTAATGTAGGATGCACGTGGTGCAGGAACCATGCAGACACAGTCTGGCTTACTGGTATAAGTGACGATGAGCATATAGAGTTCCAGTTTCAGGAGCGCACACCAAAGCTGAGCTACTCGACTTTAGCCACAGGAGCAGCAGGTAAGGGGTAGGTGACCTGGAAATTAGAAAGCCGTGCTGACGACCGTCTGGTGTACTGGAATAGGAAGTCCTGAACCACATAAGGTCACTCATCCAGATACCTCACATCGATTGTAGGATACCCAAACCGCAGCTGCGGTATAGCAGGAATAAAGAAGGTGACCTGTCCGAGTCGGAGCCCATGCAAACCACTGGGTACCAGAACTCCCACCATGAGATCGACAGGAATATGGTAGGTGACCCGGTGGAGTAGTAAACCATGAAGGCCACAGTCCAGCTTACTGGTACAGGGTCCCGTGAATACACAGGTCCACTCCTGCGGGCACCCCACACTGTAGGTGGGGCCCAGAACTGCAGCCGCAATTGCGGCAGATATACGATGGGTGGCGAATTGGTGTAGGAAACCATGCAGACCAATGGCTAGTCAACTGGCATAGGGTCCAGAGCACATACTGGAACACCCCACTAGACACCTCACATTAGCAGTGAGGCACGGGAAACTCCAACCCTGTACACAGCAGCCCTGTAATGGGAGACCAGCAGTTGAGGAACCAAGCAGACCACTGTCTCGCTTCCTGGTATAGGGGAAACTCCAGCCTTGTGTCCACCGAATGTGCTGATCATGAGGAATCTAATGATTCCTCCTAAAAGTCCGCTAAGGGACTAAAGGTGTGTGTAAAAAAATGTTTTAATAAAAGTTTAAAAGACACACATTAACCCATTCAATATTGTAAGTTCAAATCACCCCATTTTCCTATATAAAACTTTAAAAAATAAATAAAAAACAGAATTGCTATTTTTATAATATCCCAGAAAAAAAAAGTGATTTAGGGTCTATTCACACGTACAGTATTCTGGGCAGATTTGATGCGCAGGATTTCAAATCATTCAATTTACATTGAAATCTACAGCAGAAAATCCTGCGCATCAAATCTGCGTGTGAATAGACCCTAAAAAGTCAGATCAATACTAAAATGGTACCGGTACAAAAAAAATTATTATGGTGCATACAGCCTTGTATACGAAAAAAAAAAAAAAGCTACAGGGGTCAGAAAAAGGCAATACATTTTTTTTGAAAAAGTTCCGAATTTTTTTTAAATTCGTAAAACATGACAGAAACTATACAAATCTGTTATTGCTGTAATCAGGCAACCTAAAGTATCAAAATATCATGTTAGCTCAACCACAAGGTAAATGGCGTAGAAAAGAAAACCACTAAACTTTCAAAATAATCTTTTACTATTTCAATTTCACTTCAATAATATATGTATTTTTTGTTTCGGAACATATGTTATGGAAATATTAAAAGGTATCATTATAGTAGTTATTTATGGCTATTATAGGACGAGGAGGAAAAACAAGTGTAAAAGCGAAAATTGGCCAGGAAAAGTGGCTCATCATGAGGGACAAGTAGATTCTACTCCGTTTTAGTCCCGTGGATAAGTAGTTTTTTAATAAATTTACACACCCCTGTGTTGTATGTGCCAGAGGAAGTTCTTTTCTTTTTTAATTTCCTTTCTGTCTGAACACAGTGCTCTCTGCTGACACCTCTGTCCATTTTAGAAACTGTCTAAAGTAGGAGAAAATCCTCATAGCAAACCTATCCTCCTCTGGACAGTTCCTGACATGGACTGAGGCGTCAGCAAAGAGCACTGTGGTCAGATTGAAAAGAACGACTCCCTCTGTATTATACAACAGCTGATAAATACTGGAAGGATTAAGATTTTAAAATAGAAGTCATTTACAAATCTGTTTATTTTTCTGGCACCAGTTGATTTTAAAAAGGTTTTCTTTTCCCACCGGAGTACCCCTTTAATGTCTCACTCAACAACACGAATGTCTAGTGAAGTGTTAATGACCTATAAATCTCCACACACTTCTGTTGTACTCCTCACAGAGAAATCTTACCCATTTGACCCATGTCAACAGGCCTTTCCCCAGCCAAGCCAACACACCCTGCTCTGTACTGAGGAGGGGCAATCGCTCCAAAATACTTGTCTGCAGTTTGGTACCCTCTCTTTCTGGAGAGGTCTGGCATGGCATATGTGGTGGGGTGGTGGTGGGGGGGCGAGACCGAAAAAAACAAACCTGGAAAAGAACCAAATTCGATTCGGTAGCCATCAGAAACGAAGTCTCGAACCCAGGAATCCTGCGCATCTGCGCTAGCTAAGTGTCCAGAAAGAGGGACAGACGACCTCACTCCAGAGAAGAAAACTCCGGTGGGGTGCCCCTTCAGACGGAGGATGGTTTGCGGGTACCTGGCTTGGCAGTAAAGTGGGCAGAACAGTTATCCCACTGCCAGGAGGTACGAGTCTTGAAAGATGGATCCTTCTGAGACTGCAAGGCCGCTGGCTTGTCTGAAGGACTGAAAGGAAGAGGACTTGCAGCGGGAATCGATGCGGCTTACTCTATTTTGCAGTAGCAAGCAGTATCCAAGAGATAGATGCCCAAAAAGGGCAGTTCTGTAAGATTTCTTGGAGGCGGCATCTGTATTCCAGGCTTTCAGCCACATGGAGCAACAAATAACCACAATGGGCTGACTCCAGAGATGCTGAACACAGAGTCCCCAGCCTTGGAGATCTAGAGTGCAAGGTCAGCCAAGTCATCAGGTGGGGCACCGAATAAAATGCCTTGGCGAAGTTGGGAAGCCTAAGCCAACAAAGCTTTGGCTACCCAGGTGGAAGCGAAAGCCGGAAGCAGGCATGACCCTGCTGCATCAAATGCAAAAGATTCTCAATTTTTTTGTCCAAAGGATCCTTAAAGGAATCTGCTTCTGCCAAAGGAAGGATATTGGACTTCGACAGGCAAGAAACAGGAGGCTACACCATAGGTGGGGCAGTACATTTCGAAACCAGGTCTTGGGAAAATGGAAGCCGTGCCAGAAGCTTTTTAGCCCCTTGCAAGAATTTCTCTGGATGCTTCCAGGCCGCATCCAGCAGCTCATCAAATTCAGTGTGAGATCTGACGACCTTAGGAAAACGGCAGAAGGAAACTTTGTAAGCAGGGTTCAAAGTTCCAGGGTCCTGCATATGAAAGATGTCTCTGACAGCTGACCCTAAACTGTCCATGTCCGAGATGCTTGACAGTTCCTCTGGATTCGAAGGCGGATCTGACTCCGCATTCACCAGTTCCCATGGAGACCGGGGACATACTGTGGGGTACTTCGAGCAGAGGTGAGGCTGACCTGGAATGGCGAGCAGGGGACCTGGAACGGCCTCTAGGAGAGTGGCCATGGGAGCGGGGGCACTGCCGGGGAGCTGGAGAGAGGGATCGGCGTGGCACAGACAACCCAAACAAGAGAGTCAGGGGAAGAGTCCGAGGATGAGACCCTATGGTGCTTGTGAGAATGCTGGACGGATTGGTCAGGGGAAGCTGAGCGAGCCTCCCGTGAACAAAGCTGCAAGGAGGACCGCACCAAAGCAGAAGCCACATTCTGGGACACCAGAGCCAAATCAGAAATAGAGAGGGAGGAGACCCATCCCGGGGTAGGTTCAGGAACCGCACGCTCCAGGGAGCCATCCTGAGCAATATGCACTGGATTGCTGAGCCACGTAGCAGAAAAGGCAGAACAAGTGGGCTCAGCTGAACCGCCAGGCATCCCATACAGGAGTAGTATGTGACCAAAGTGACGGCCGCCTGTCTGGGGGAGTGTCAGGTATGGGGTCGGACATGAAAACAAGTAAAGTAGACAAGCCAACCAAAAAACAAAAAGGAGCAAGCTCACCAGGAGAAGCAGCCTGCAGAAGTCAGAAGCAGTCACTCAGGTGCCGAGAAGAGGGAGTATACTTACCTATCCCAGGAGATACTCACCGTCTGATACCTTGAGCCAGCTAAGCACCACCTGCATCATGCCAACCTGCCACAGCGAGACGAGCAGGGGTAATAGGGGGATCCGGACCCAGGGTACAACTGATAGGAATGACCCTTATGTTTATAATGACTGATCAATATACTAATACTAATATGCTATTGCTGCTGGAAAAATATATCTGTTCCCTACCGTTTAACCCATATACATCAGAATGCTATCTGCTCATGACTCCGAATATAGGCCTTGAGATGACTCCATGCGGGAGTAGAAAGACTAAATATCTGACAAACCAAGAACTTCTACCAAGAAATTAATGGACACTAGATATGCTAATATATACGGATACAATAATTGAACAACCAATCAAAATGTAACATGCTAATTGTGATGTCATAACTAACCCTCCTTTTTCAAATGTAAAAAACAAATTTACTTCCTGTAATAAAGGAGAACTCCCTGGAGTCAACACCGAGGAGGGAACTCATGCCAACCTGGCCTGGTGTGAATTTTCCTACGTCGACACTCGGAAAAATAGTACAGCGGTAGTCACTCACATATTAAGGCCGCACATTAACCCATCCTTGACACAACCACCTGGCACTGGCCATTGGCGAGAAGGGGTTAATGGCCCATACTTTATGCACCTTGCCCCTTCATCGCATGTGGGAAGACAGGTAGTGCAATGCTCCTGTACCCCAAACCTAAAAATAAAACCAAAAAGGAAGAAAAACTAACAATAGAAAAAAGGATAAGACCAGGTCTGGAGAACTCCAAACTTGTGTCTGCCTCCTACTGACACAAAGCTAAAACTGACTAGTTCAGAGCCAGAAGGCGGGGAATATCCTGCCAGGAGGGGCTGACTTCCTTTTTTTGTTGCCTTGTGTCAGCAGCATATACCCACGGTTGTAACCCAGTACTAACAATTACACAGCTGTAACTAACATTTCTCTGTACAGATACACACAAAAACGGTCAGTTATCTTCTTTATATACCTTTCTTCCAAATAATTGATGGATAAGGTCTGGTCCTATCACTTGCCAGGGTTTGCTGCACACTTGGCAGTATTTTGCCATACTGATCAAGTATGGATTTTCTCGCTACTGCTCTCTCTCGCTGGCGTCTATCACTATCATTCTGTAAGAAAAAAAAAAAGAGCAATTACATAATTTTGCATACATTCTACCTATAGTAAGATGCTAGTATAGTGTCAGTATGGCATATTAGTGCATAAAGGATGAAGCGGCAAGTGCCTGTACATTTAAACAAGGTATTATGTAGCCTATGCAGATAAAATATCAAGCCTGACAGAGCAAGTATCGCTCATTGTAGCATCTCCCCAGCCAAAAGGCACAAGCATCCAGCTAACAGAACATTGTAAGAAAGACAAAACAAATAAGGTCAATGGAATTCTCATGACCTGTCATTACCTGCAATTAACCATAAGGAGGAAAAGTTATATTGATAAATGCTGTGCATTTTGCTTTGCGTAATGGCAATGTACATAAAATGGAACTCAAAGTGGTATTAATCATAGTTAACTTATTAGTAACAGTGATAAAATGTTATTGTAATTAAGTGTATGCAAATGACTAAGATCAATCTGTGTTTTAATCAACAAAAAAAATATATAATACAGCAAAAAGGTTTTGATCGGTGGTGGTCTAATTTTTTAGACCTCCACTGATCAGGAGAACAAGCCAGGACACATTCCTGTTCCCAGGGTTCTCTCCCCTGACTCAGTGTCATGTGATCGAGACACTAACAATTTAAGTCTATGGAGAGTTTCTCAATCATGTGACACAAAGCAGGGAGATGAGCGCGCAACAGCACAGATTTCTTTTGGCCCGTTCTCGTGATTGGTGGAGGTCTAAATGCTTGGACCTAAGACATTGCAAAAGTTTTTCCAAATAACAGGTACTTGTTAAGAGATCAACAGGAAATCAAATGATGGCAAACCACAAGCCCCTTAATAATGTAAAAATATACAAGATAACAGATCACAATCTAACATTCTCATTTTCTAAACTTCTATATTTTATGTAATTTGTATACTAGGTGTATTTTTATCCTGCTTTATCCCAACTTCAGCATCTTTATATTGAGTGTCCTTATTCCAACTCATGATCCAGGACACATATTGCTAACCCTGGTTAAGTAGCCAATTATGCCCTAGTTTGTTACCTTGAAAAATAATTGGGTCCTTTATTGCTAATTAACGTTCAGAGAAAAAAAATGTCCTGTGTTCTGGCACATCAATTAGACTTGAGTGTAGATATCAATTGAATTTATTCATACAAATGACTGGTTTCGACTATGGACTTCATCAGGTTCCAATAAAACAAAATGTTTAAAGACTGGTATAAATACACTAGGTACAAAACACTTCACAGCTGAAAACAGGTAAAGCCGTGTGCAAAAAACCTGTGAACCGGAAGAGTTTTGTACCTAGTGTATTTATACCAGACTTAAATGGTGTACTCCACTCCATTTGGAACATTTAGTTCCGAACGCTGGGGCTGGCAATGGATCCTCCGAGAAAGAGATCTTACAGTAAGCACAAAAAAAAAAATCTTACTGTAAATAAAAGGATAAAATAACCTAACACAGGCCCTTACTAAAAAAACAAAAAAGAAGACCAGGTCTTGAGAGAGCTCCAGACCTGTGTCTTGCCTCCTATGACACTAAGCTAAAACTGATTAGCTAAGGGTCAGTAGGTGGGGTATATCCTTGCCAGGAGGGGACGATTTTTCTTCTTTGTTTGCCTAGTGTCAGCGCCTCCTAGTGGCAAGAGCATATACCCACGGTTCTGTGTCCCCCAATGGTTCCAACAGAGAAAGTTATATATTTATATATCATTGCCTCATTGGTTGAATTTTTCTATATTGTGATTAAAATACACACAAAGGGAATAAACGTGTATAGCAAAACATGTTACTGCAATCCTTTTCTGAAATACTTCATTTTCTTGAAAAATGTCAGGGGTGCCAACATTTACGGCCATGAATGTATACCGTTACAGTTATATATGTTGCATTGCTTTTGCAGGGGGAAATACAAAGGTCTTAAATAGAGATGAGCGAACTTACAGTAAATTCGATTCGTCACGGACTTCTCGGCTCAGCAGTTGATGACTTTTCATGCATAAGTTAGTTCAGCTTTCAGGTGCTCCGGTGGGGTGGAAAAGGTGGATACAGCCCTAGGAGAGAGTCTCCTAGGACTGTTTCCACCTTTTCCAGCCCACGGGAGCACCTGAAAGCTTAACTCATTTATGCAGGAATAGTAATCAACTGCTGAGCCAAGAAGTTCGTGACGAATCGAATTTACTGTAAGTTCGCTCATCTCTAGTCTTAAATTAATATTGTCAGTTGCTTGTTGTACTTTACAAGTGAATAACACGTGAACAGAAGTGCTATAAAATTGCTACTTCAGCTATCTAAAAGGCAACCCCAAGGGCCCTATGGTTTGCTATTGATCGTTTGCTTTGTTATATTTCTCTTAAAGTACTTATCAGTCTGCACTTAACCCCTTAAGGACTCAGGGTTTTTCCGTTTTTGCACTTTCATTTTTTCCTCCTTACCTATTAAAAATCATAACCCTTTCAATTTTCCACCTAAAAATCCATATTATGGCTTATTTTTTGCGTTGCCAATTCTACTTTGCAGTGACATTAGTCATTTTACCCAAAAATGCACGGCGAAACGGGAAAAAAAATCATTGTGCGACAAAATCGGAAAAAAAAAACGCCATTTTGTAACTTTTGGGGGCTTTCGTTTCTACGCAGTGCATATTTCGGTAAAAATTACACCTTATCATTATTCTGTAGGTCCATACGGTTAAAATGATACCCTACTTATATAGGTTTGATTTTGTCGCACTTCTGGAAAAAATCATAACTACATGCAGGAAAATGTATACGTTTAAAAATGTCATCTTCTGACCCCTATAACTTTTTTATTTTTCCACGTATGGGGTGGTATGAGGACTCATTTTTTGCGCCGTGATCTGAAGTTTTTATCGGTATGATTTTTGTTTTGATCGAACTTTTTGATCACTTTTTAATGGTATAAAAAGTGACCAAAATACGCTTTTTTGGACTTTGGAATTTTTTTGCGCGTACGCCATTGACCGTACGGCTTAATTAATGATATATTTTTATAGTTCGGACAATTACGCACGCGGCGATACCACATATGTTTATTTTTTATTTTTTTTACACTGTTTTATTTTTTTATGGGAAAAGGGGGGTGATTCAAACTTATTAGGGAAGGGGTTAAATGGCCTTTATTAACACTTTTTTTAAAAAATTTTTTTGCAGTGTTATAGGTCCCATAGGGACCTATAACACTGCACACACTGATCTCCTATGCTGATCACTGGCGTGCATTAACACGCCTGTGATCAGCATTATCGGCGCTTGACTGCTCCTGCCTGGATCTCAGGCACGGAGCAGTCATTCGTCGATCGGACACCGGGGAGGCAGGTAAGAGCCCTCCCGATGTCCGATCAGCTGTTCGGGACGCCGCGATTTCACCGCGGCGGTCCCGAACAGCCCGACTGAGCAGCCGGGTCACTTTCACTTTCACTTTAGAAGCGGCGGTCAGCTTTGACCGCCGCTTCTAAAGGGTTAATACCGCACATCGCCGCGATCGGCGATGTGTGGTATTAGCCGCGGGTCCCGGCCGTTGAATAGCGCCGGGACCGACGCGATATGATGCGGGATCGCGGCGCGATCCCGCTTCATATCGCGGGAGCCGGCGCAGGACGTAAATATACGTCCTGCGTCGTTAAGGGGTTAAAGGGGTACTCCGGTGAAAATTTATTATTTTTTTTTTTCAATCAACTGGTGCCAGAAAGTTAAACAGATTTGTAAATCACTTCTATTAAAAAAAATCTTAATCCTTCCTGTACTTATTAGCTGCTGAATACTACAGTGGAAATTCTTTTCCATTTGAAACACAGAGCTGCCTGCTGACATCATGAGCACAGGGCTCTCTGCTGACATCTCTGTCCATTTTATGAACTGTCCAGGGTAAAAGGAAATCCCCATAGCAAACATATGCTTTTCTGGACAGTTCATAAAATGGACAGAGATGTCAGCAGAGAGCACTGTGCTCGTGATGTCAGCAAACAGTTCTGTGTTTCAAATAGAAAAGAATTTCCACTGTAGTATTCAGCAGCTAATAAGTACAGGATGGATTAAGATTTTTTTTAATAGAAGTAATTTACAAATCTGTTTAACTTTCTGGCACCAGTTGATTTAAAAAAAAAAAAAGCTTTTCACCGGAGTACCCTTTAATGCTTATTATTAACATCTTTTCACTAATTATAAATGTGATAAATGTGAAACAAAACACGAGAGATATTGGGGGAGATTTATCAAACTGTGTGAGAGAAAAAGTGGAGTTATTTCCCCACAGCAATCAGCTCAGCTAACAAGCTCTGGTGAAGTGAGCTGTGATTGGTTGCTGTGGGAAAATCACTCAACTTTTTATCTCAGTTTGATAAATCTGGGCCGTTGTTTTATGGTTTATGTACTAACCTGTGCACAGGCCAAGACAGACGAGTAGACCAACTAACGATAAATGAAACATTGGGAAACAGTCTATCAATATCTTTAGGAACGTACAAGTAGCACAAGAAACAAAGCAAATAAATCTCCCCCAACTTATACACACATACATATATATGAGGTTTGCAAAGATCCTCCTAGGAAATGACTTACCAAGTGATAATTCTTCAGTGATTGGTTTAGCTGTAGTGCTGGGATGTAATTTGCCCTCTGTAAATGATGTACTAAAAGGAGCTCTTGATTTTGGACACCTCCATTTGTGTGCAAAAACTTATGCAAGTAGTCCTACAATTAAAACAATCATTTAAGCTTAATGTACAAGCAAATATTCAGGGAGATAAATAAGTCTAACCACATTTTTTAAAAGGAAAAAACGGTCATCCTGTTCACACACACTAAACCCAATACATTGGGTTATATAGTGTGGGTGAGCGGGAAACCGAAGAGGGGGTCACTCACTAAAATATGTTCCTTCGGTCCGGAGATATGTACCACCGAAGATCCACTTCTATATTCTTAAATTGCACGATTGAGATGGGCCAGTCAGGTCTATTTGAATATTCATTGTCTGTGACTCCACGTTCTAGTGACATGGAGTCGCTAGTCATGTGAATGCATGCACCAACTGAGCACATACGTGACCAGTGACAAGGAATATTTAAATTATGTTGACAGGGCCTGCCTCCAGCGAGCAATTCAGAGAAGATAGAAGCATATCTTCGATGGGACATATCTCCAGACCAAAAAGGTACTTATTTTAAGCAGTGACTCCTTATCGGTCTCCTGTTCACCCACACTTTAACCCAGTGTAATGGGATTAGTGTGGGTGAACAGGATGACAGTTTTCCTTTAAGCTCTTTATAGACACTTTTGCGGCTCACTCAACAAGGGAGAGATAGGAACGCTTACTTGCTCAGAATCTGTAAAGGTGAGCTTCAGCAGGTCTTCCATAAGCCCCATTTCTTGACATGATTCATACATGTGCTTGAGTAGCTCTTCTACATTTAGTCGACTAGAGTGAAGTTTCTGCAGATTCCAGGCCTCAAAAATGTGTCTAAAAATTGTGATAGGTCTTAATATATAGCCAGTGCATATAACACATTTACTAAGAATTACGACTTTTCATTATTTAACCACTTTTCTTAGATTATAAAACATGTGCATATGATTAAAGAAGAACTCCAGCTAAAATGAACTTATCCAGAGGGCCGACCGCTGGGACGGAATCCCAGCTCTCTCAGTGAGGAGCGCACTCCATTCATTTTTATGGATGCCCAAGTGCTGTACTCTGGTCTTTTCAGCACTTAGAAATAAATGGAACGCATGCAGTCTGCAGCACATGCTCCTCACTGATCGCCGCGTCCAATCCAGAGATCAGGGGCGTCTTTCCACTGAGACCCCGCCCACGATCAGCTACTTATCCCCTATATCCTGCAGATAGGTTAATTTTTTTGTTGGAGTTCTCCTTTAAATAAATACAATAAAGATTCTAAAAACAAGTTGATATAGCATGACAGAGGCAATAAACCTTACCTGTTGGCTAAAAATACAGTCATGTGAAGTTTGACCTCTGTGCTGTTGGAAATTGGAGGCTTAATAACTTGAATATATCGCAAGGCCTGTCTGTGGTCTCCTTGGCACATTAAGGTCTCTATAATTAGATTGTGCTGCCATGTCATTACCCTACTTGCAGCTGGATGAAGAATACAATCCACAGAATTCTGGAATTGGAAGTTATGTATTTATTACTGACTTTTGCTTAAGATATGCAGAAACAGTAACCAGAAAGAAACAGAAAACGAATCAAAATTATTTGGGACACGGCAATGTTATTTTGTACTATTTGTTAGAATCTAGGCATTTGACAGTGCTTCCTTTAGGAAAAACAAAAAAGAAAAATAGCCAGCACAACTACCTAATACATGGGTGCATGCTGCTGTGGCAAATACGGAGTATACAAAAAAGAAAGTTGCAGCAGCACTCTTAGTCAATAAATGGAGGCTCTTAGTGCACTTTTTGTGTATACTCTGTATTTGCCACAGCAGCGTGCACCCGTGTATTAGGTAGTTGTGCTGGCTATTTTTCTTTTCTTTTTGTTTTTCCTAAAGTAAGCACTGTCAAATGCCTAGATTCTAACAAATAGTACAAAATATAAAAATGGGCCTCAGTAGAATCCATAGGGGTATATCTTTACTTTAACAGAAGAAGCAGGGACAAAAGTCTGACCTTACATCTAACAGAGATGGCTATAACTGAATACAGGAAATATAAAGATCTGTAAGAGAACAGCAGACTTTACCCTTTTACTTTCCATATGCAAAAAATAATAATAAACACAAATAGTTATCTCACTCTAGATCTAGCAAATACATACGGCAAAAATACCTGATAATCGTTGTGATCCAGAAGCCAAAAACCTTGAATAAGTTTTATTAGGCCACAGGGGACTGTAAAAGCCGTAGGGAATGATTCTATAGAGGAATCCGGCTTATCAGGGAAAGAGTACATCACATCCAACAAAAAATAAACTGTCTGTTAAACAAATGGTTAAGGTTCTGCAGGATATAAATAAGAAATTGCCTTGCAAATAAGCATACTTTCTCAGAAAGTTAAAAAAGTACATTTTTAATGCTTACCGTAACATCTCTCTCGGAGGATCCATTGGGGGACACACAGACCGTGGGTATATCTTGCTGACACTAGGCATACAAAAAGAAGTCGGCCCCTCCTGGCAGGATATACCCTGCCTACTGACTCTGAGCTAATCCCTTTAGTCCCAAAGCAGTAGGAGAGGACCGACAGAAAAAGAAATCCAGCAGGCGTCCGAGGGAACTAGACAGAAAGAACCGAACACAACCCCTCGGACCGAAAACCAAACCATAACCACAAAAATGGGTGGGTGCTGTGTCCCACAATGGATCCTCCAAGAAAGATTTTACAGTAAACATAAAATATCTACTTTTTTCGGTCATCTCCATTGGGAGACACAGAGACCATGGTACATACCAAAACAGTCCCCGCGGTGGGAAAAATATCTAAAACAGAATCAGGCAGAAGACTGAGCCATTGCCGCCTGCAACACCTTGCGACGCAAGCTGGGGTGCGCGGATGCAAAAGTGTGCACTTGGCAGAACTTGGTGAAAATATGCAAAGACGACCAGATGTTTGCCTTGAAGACTTGTAAGGCCAAAGCCCTATAGCGTAGCGCCCAAGAAGCCCCAACGGAACTTGTGGAATGCGCAGTGACCCAAAAAGGTGGGACCTTCTCTTTACACCGTTACGATTTCAGAGTTGATGGAACGGATCCACCACGAGATGGTCGCCTTGGAAGCCAGAAGACCCTTGCGACAACCCTCCAGAATCACAAAGAAGGAGTCACCCTGCTGGAAAGAGGTGGTGAGGGAAAGAGACCCAGAAAGCTCGAACCACATTCAGACAGACAATGGAGGGAACGCTTCTTAGAGTTGGATGGAGTCGGACAAAATGAAGGGAGAACGATCTCCTCGTTCATGTGAAAGGAGAAGACCACCTTGGGCAAGAAGGAGGGAGTTGGCCGAAAGACAATCTTGTCCTGATGAAGAGAGCAGCCAGCTCGGAGACCCTCCTAATGGAGGTAATGGCAATGAGGAAAGAGACCTCCCAAGAAAGAACGCTAAGAGAAGCGTCCCGGAGAGGTTCGAACGGAGCCTCCCTTGCGCCAAGCACCAGGTTGAGATCACAAGGAGGGTCGGAAACAGTTATGGCGGAGCTGCATGGGCCACGTCCTGCAGGAAGATGCGGACGTGAGGGTTGGAAGCTAACTGCCTCTGAAAGAGAATAGAAAGAGCCAACACTTTACCCTTAAAGGAGCTGAGTGCCAAGCGTTGATCCAGACCGGATTGCAAGAAAGCAAGAAGGCGTGGAAAGGAAAAGACAACCAGGGAGACTGACAGCCTCACACCGCTGGAAATAAGCCCTCCCAAGTGCGGTGGTAAAGCCTAGTGGAGGTAGGTTTCAGAGCCCGAAGCATGGTGCGAATCACCCCAGAAGAAAACCCCCGAGCTCTCAAAACCGCGTTTTCAACCCCCACACCGTCAAATGCAGCAACAGTAAATTAGGGTGGCAGAGAGGCACAGAGCTGCAGAAGATTGATGTGGAGGTGAACCTCCTGAGGTGACCAGCGACCCTGGACTCCTGAAACACGCCTCCCCAACCCAGGAGACTTGCATCGATCGTGACGACCTGCCAGTGGAGGGGAAAAAATCAACTGGCCCTGGAGAAGGAAGGGAGAGTGGAACCACCACAGAAGAGAATGAAGAATGAAGGGGGGCAGAAGAATCCGCCGATCCAGAGTGGACGGTGGCCTGTTCCACTGGGCCAAGATGACCAAATGAAGAGGGCGATAGTGGAACTGGGCGAAAGGGACCGACCGCATGGCCACCACCATCCTGCCCAGCACCTCCATACAGAAGCAAATCGGAACAAAAGAGGGGCGCCGTAGGTGACTGACACCCTCCTGCAGGGAGCACCGCTTTTCCAACGGAAGACAAACATAGGCTGCCGCCGTGCCGAAAAGGAGACCCAGAAAAACAAGGGACAGAGAGGGAAAAGATTTGACTTTTCCCAGTTGATCACCCAACCGAAGGCAGACTTTGTCTGCACAGTGAGATGAAGACTACGTTTTGTGACCGGGACTGAGCTTTGATAAAAAGATGATGCCATGATCTTGGTGAAAACCCGGGGAGCCATAGCTAGGCCAAAAGGAAGAGCCACAAACTTCGATATGACCTACAGGGACAGCGAAGCGGAGGAAACGCTGATGGGCAGGGAACATGGGGATGTGCAGATAGGCATCCCAGATATCCACTGAGGAGAGAAACCTCCCCTGACCCATGGACGCTACCACGGAGAACGGAGAACATGCGAAAAGGACGTAGCTGCAAAGGGGCGATTGAGTAGCTTGAGGTACAGAATGGGGCGGGCAGAGCCCCCTTTCTTGCGGAGGACAAAGATTTGAGTAGAACCCCGAAAAACGGTCCCCTAGAAGACCTGGCACAATAACTCCTTGAGCTAGAAGGGTACTTAAAGCGACCTGAAAGGCCGCCGCCAAAGAAGGGTGGGATCGGAAGAAACTATCCCGGAGAAAGGAAGCAAATTATATCCGGTAACCATCGGATATGACGTCCCGTACCCAGGTGTCCTGAACTTGCGCCAGCCAAACGTCCCGGAAAAAAAGACAGACGACCACCCACCTGAGAAGCGGACAGGGGTGGGGGGCGTCCCTTCAGGAGAAGTGAGGATTACGGTTACCAGACTTGGCCGCAAAACTTCCAGAACGGTTGTCTGGCTTCCAGGAAGGATGCACCTTGAAAGAAGGGGCTTTCCGAGAGTGGGAGGACGCCCCGAAGCAAAGGACCAAAAGGGCAGACAGGAAGCAGTCTATCAACAGATCGGAGCGGAGAGGTTTGTTCTGCGGCAGCAGAGAACTTTTACCTCCAGCAGCTTCGGAAACAATTTCATCTAGGCGTTTCCCAAAGAGCAGAGTACCGGAGAAAGGCAAAAATAGAGAAATAAAGATTTCTTCGAAGCAGCATCTGCATCCCACGCTTTCAGCCACATGGAGCGACAAATCGCAAACAAGTTACCTGAGGCAAAGGCTGTGCATCTGGCTGACTCCTAAGCCGCTGAACAAAGGAAGTCCCCAGCCTGAGATAGTTGACGAGCGAGGTCTGCCAAGTCCTCCCAAGGGGCACCTGAAAGGATGCCCTGCCGTTAGTGAGAAGCCCAAACCGTAACCGCCTTGGACACCCAAATGGAAGCGAAGGTGTGTAGCAAGGACAAACCAGCCGCTTCAAAGGCAAATTTTGCGAAGTTCTCGATCTTCTTGTCCGCCGGATCCTTAAAGGATGCTGTGTCTGTCAGATGCAGGGTAGTAGATTTGGACAGATGAGAAACTCAAGGATCTACGGCAGTTGGCACTGCCCACTTGGAAACCAGATTCGGAAGAAAGGGAAATTGAGCTTGAATCTTCTTGGAACCATGGAAACTTTTGTCCGGATGCTTCCAAGCCGCGTCCAGTAAAGCGTCAAATTCAGCATGAGAACTGAAAGCCTTGGGGGAACGCAGAGAGCGGCGAAAAGAAACTTCTGGATCAGGATCCGAAGTTCTTGGGTCCTCCAGATGAAAAATGTCCCTGATAGCTGACACCAAGCTGTCCACCAGACATAGTTGCTAGTGAGAAGTAGTCAGCAATAAAATGGAACAACCTCACCCAGATCCTGTGTCCTTTGGCTGGAGCTGGAAGCAGGCTGTGGCTGAGCTGTGTCCCGGCTGGAGCTGAAGAGGCAAGTAGCAGCTGAGCTTGAAGGCAAGCAGGCAGGCAGAGAAGGGGGAGGTGCCTGTTGCACTGACCCAGGAACAGGGTGGTCACAGTACCAGAACCTCATCCTATTGGAGCCAGAGAGAGGTACCCAGAAATTGACCCACCAAAAAAAAATAAAAAATCATTGGCCGCAGAAGAGTGGAGGGCGGACGCCCCACCAACACGCCCGTGATATGGGAAGTGGGCGGAGCTAAGTCCCAGCGCAGGCCGCAGCCTCAATTAACATGCACCCCGCAGTGCGTACATGCCCAAGAAGCGGGCGAAAACAAAAGTAAAAGCGGAGCTGACAGAGGCTGTGGGTAGGCGCTGGTGCGCTGAAAACTCTAGTAAGCAGTGCAAGCGGTGGGGGGAGGTTAAACCCCCCCCCGACATGTGCATAGAGGGAGAAAACCCTGAGGCTGAAAAACCCTACAAAAAAAGGTAGCGATCACCCCCAGGAAAATCGAGGTACAACCCCAGGCGCTGGCCGTTTTTTTGTATATCTAGTGTCAGCCTCCTAGTGGCAGCAAGATATACCCACGGTCTCTGTGTCCCCCAATGGAGAAGACCAAGAAATAATATACTCACTGTAAAATCTGTCTCATAGCCTTCATTGAGGGACAAAAGAACCATGGGTATATGCTGCCTTCTAGTGGAAGCAGCATAAAACCATGGTCACTGTGTCCCCAAATAAAGTGTCACAGAAAAAAAGACTCTTGTCTCACATATCCCTTAAGTAAGCCACCACAGGATCAGTAGGTTGCTGCTGTTGGCCAGACAAGTCCTTTGCATTTTTTCATCCAAATAAAAATGAGACCAATGCTAAAGATCTCAGTATTTCAGTTCTGGTTATGAGAAGGGATCCCCACCATATGAGGTCTATGAGCCCTTATAAAATGTATAATGATATGCATAAATTATATTTAGTTAAGACAACACCCTTTAAAAGGGATAATCAGGACTTTTTTTTTTTTTTTATATTTCTCCAAAAGCAGAGATCAAACATGCAAATGACCTAACAAAGCCATTGAAAAGTATATTTAATTTTCTTTCAAGTGCTTATTCAATCAAAACTCTGAAACATTAGGACTAGGGATGTCTCAATACAATCCCCCCCCCCCCTTTTTATAGAAATGATGGCTTAAAAAAAACTTAACAACTCACTCAGGGTTCCCATGCCATCCAGAACATAATCCTGTCTGGTTGCAGCAACATCTTTGTCTCAGCTGAAGCACAGGCTGGGGCAAAGGAAGTGAGGGAGAGATAGCTCTCCTCTGTGCTCACTCCGGTCGGAAAAAGAGGGTGTTACATTGCAACCTGCAGTGATTGGATAATCTCTTTAATAATTGCAGTTAATAATTGACATGTTTATTACCAGCAAAAAATAACCATAAATAATTGTCTAGTTCTGTACATTTATATATTTTTCTAGTCCTGCATAATATAAATGTGTATTTGAAAATAAATTCAAAGATCAAGCATATGAATTGTTTCCAGTCATGCCAAAAATGTAAAAAGGATACAATAGCATGCTTCTTTATTTCATCTGCATCTTCTAATAGGTACAAGTCTAGAAGTGCCTGCAACAAAGAAGATTTTAAATTCAGTCACCTCACGTGTACTTAGAGCCGGGAGACAAAGATCATTAGAAGTCAGTGAATGAACAGCAACATTGCGCACTTCTTATGGCTCGTTCTCCTGATCAGTATGAGTCTCAGCACACACCCATGAAAACTTTTGATGTGTCAAATGTTTTTCTAAGTAAAAGTGCCCATTTAAAATGGAAACTAAAAATGGGGAAGGAGTTTAGGATATCAAAGATTAACATGTTCTTACCAAATGAAATGTATAAAAAAAAAAAAAGGTTCATGTTTGTTACAGGAAAACCTAAAAATAACGTAAGAAACATTCAGTGGCTTTCAAACTGAGGAATCCTGATGAACGGGTTGATTGTTGCCCAACACTCTGCATCACATGACAGTGAATGTGACTTCAATGTCAGATAAAAACCTTTGAAGTAGTGGAGCCAATATCTGACAACTTTTCTTAATACCAAGCACAGAAAATAGAGATCAGTGCGCTAGATCTTTCAATCTTTGTAAATTGCCACAGCAAAAACTGAGCAGCCACCTTGAACAGTGCCACCTACGACCTGACAGTTAAGGTACTGCACCACCGCCTCATTTTATATGAATAGAGCACAGTTGCAGTTTCCTGTAAAGCATCTAGTTGGAATATACAAGCTGTAGGAAAAAATAGAAAAAGTATGGCATATCTGATAAGATATTTCAATAATTCAGAATTTAGTTAGAAAAATTAAATACTAGAAAAAATAAAAACCTCTTACATGTAATGTAGGAGGTGGATATTTGCCTGTGCCACCTTCATCTCTCTTCCACAGATGTTCAACTCTTTCTCCAAGCTGGCAAATCATGTTATCAATCATTAGGGTAGAAGCATTCCATTTACCTCTGCAGTATACGAAACAAATGGCAGTTACTCATACCAATAAACACAAACAATTCAAATATGTTGTAACAGCAACATCCGTAAAAAGATGTGCTGAAGAGATTTAAGATATTATAATGCAAATCTGTTAACCCCTTCTGTAAAAAACGTTTTTTAATGTTGTACATCTTTGCAGAAAAAACTTTTCTTATGAAGTATATTAGAAAGGTTAATTTCCATTTTATAGAAATCACAGCTTATAAAGTCATGGCTTTGTCCAAGCTGAAGCACAGGCATGGACAAAGCCCTGTAAGTGAGGGTAGGCTAGCGCTCCTCTGTGCTCTCTCCTGTCTGATAGGACAGGAGAGAGTACAGAGGAGTGCTATCAGACAGGAGAAAGCACAGAGGAGTGCTATTAGACAGGAGGAAGAGCCCGGTTGGGCTATAAACTGTTATTTTGTGCATTACATTCTACTTTTAATAAATATCCTTTTTTTCAAGTTGGACCAGTTTTGCTCCATGAGAAGTCTGCTCTTTGTGCCTTGGGGGCATTGTGCTCTGATCAGACAGGAGAGAGCACAGAGGAGCCCATTCAGACAGGAGAGAGCACAGAGGAGTCCTTTCAGACAGGAGAGAGCACAGAGTAGTCCTATCAGACAGGAGAGAGCACAGAGGAGTACTATCAGACAGGAGAGAGCACAGAGGAGTCCTTTCAGACAGGAGAGAGCACAGAGGAGTACTATCAGACAGGAGAGAGCACAGAGGAGTACTATCAGAAAGGAGAGAGCACAGAGGAGTCCTTTCAGACAGGAGAGAGCACAGAGGAGTACTATCAGACAGGAGAGAGCACAGAGGAGTGCTATCAGACAGGAGAGAGCACAAGCCCATCCTCATAGGACTTTGTCCATGCCTGTGCTTCAGCTTGGACAAAGCCATGATTTTATAAGCCATGATTTCTATAAAAAAGGAAATACATTTTTCTTATGGAGTATATTTGAAAGGTTAATGTTTTGCCAAGATGTACAACAAACAAAAAGTTTTAATAAATACAGCAGACTTACATTGAGTTGTCCCCATAACTTTAACCCCGTCAGGACCAAGCCCATTTTGGCCTTAAGGACCAGAGCGTTTTTTGCACATCTGACCACTGTCACTTTAAACATTAATAACTCTGGAATGCTTTTAGTTACATTTTTCTGAAATTGTTTTTGGGGGGCATGTTGCATTTAGGAAGCCCCTACGGTGCCAGAACAGCAAAAAACCCTCACATGGCATACCATTTTGGAAACTAGACCCCTTGAGGAACATAACAAGGAATAAAGTGAGCCTTAATACCCCACAGGTGTTTCACGACTTTTGCATACGTAAAAAAAAAAAAAAAAAAAATTTCCACTAAAATGTGTTTCCCCCCAAATTTCACATTTTTGCAAGGGTTAATAGCAGAAAATACCCCCCAAAATTTGTAACCCCATCTCTTCTGAGTATGGAGGTACCCCATAAGTTGACCTGAAGTGCACTATGGGCGAACTACAATGCTCAGAAGAGAAGGAGTCATATTTGGCTTTTTGAGAGCAAATTTTGCTCGGGGAGCATGTCGCATTTAGGAAGCCCCTAAGGTGCCAGAACAGCAAAAAAAAACAAACACATGGCATACTATTTTAGAAACTAGACCCCTTGAGGAACGTAACAAGGGGTACAGTGAGCATTTGCCCCCCACTGGTGTCTGACAGATCTTTGGAACAGTGGGCTGTACAAGTTTTCATTTTCACGGACCACTGTTCCAAAGATCCGTCAGACACCTGTGGGGGGTAAATTCTCACTGCACCCCTCATTACATTCCGTGAGGGGTGTCGTTTCCGAAATTGGGTCACATGTGGGGTTTTGTTTTTTTTGCGTTTGTCAAAACCGCTGTAACAATCAGCCACCCCTGTGCAAATCACCTCAAATGTACATGGTGCACTCTCCCTTCTGGGCCTTGTTGTGCGCCCCCAGAGCACTTTGCGCCCACATATGGGGTATCTCCATAGTCGGGAGAAATTGCGTTACAAATTTTGGGGGGCTTTTTTCCCTTTTACCTCTTGTGAAAATGTAAAGTATAGGGCAACATCAGCATGTTAGTGTAAAAAATTTAATTTTTTTACACTAACATTCTGGTGTAGACCCCAACATTTCCTTTTCATGAAGGGTTAAAGAAGAAAAAGCTCCCCCCAAACCTTGTAACGCAATTTCTCCCGAGTACGGCGATACCCCATATGTGGCCCTAAACTGTTGCCTTGAAATACGACAGGGCTCCAAAGTGAGAGAGCCATGTGCATTTGAGGCCTAAATTAGGGATTTGCATAGGGGTGGACATAGGGGTATTCTACGCCAGTGATTCCCAAACAGGGTGCCTCCAGCTGTTGCAAAACTCCCAGCATGCGTGGACAGTCAACGGCTGTCCGGCAATACTGGGAGTTGTTGTTTTTCAACAGCTGGAGGCTCTGCTTTGGAAACAGTGGTGTACCGGACGTTCTTATTGGGGGAGGGGGGCTGTGTAGGGGTATGTGTATATGTAGTGTTAACTTTTTATTTTATTTTGTGTTGGTGTAGTGTAGTGTTTTTAGGGTACAGTCACATGGGCGGGGGATTACAGCGAGTTTCCCAGCGCAAAATTTGCTGCATCTCAAACTTGCAGCGAGAAACCCACTGTAAAAGCCTCGCCCATGTGAATGTACCCTGTACATTCACAGGGGGGGGGGGGGGTGCACCAGCTGTTGCAAAACCACAACTCCCAGCATGCATGGTCTGTTAGTGCATGCTGGGAGTAATAGTTTTGCAACAGCTGGAGGCACAGGTTAGGAAACACTGAGTTAGAAACAATGTTACCCAACCAGTGTGTCTCCAGTTGTTGCAAAACTACAACTCCCAGCATGCCCAGACAGCTGAAGGGCATGCTGGGAGTTGTAGTTCGGCAACATCTTAAGGGCCAGATGTTGCTGAACTAAAACTCCCAGCATGCAAGGACAGTCAGTGCATGCTGGGAGTTGTAGTTTTGCAACAGCTGGAAGAGCACAGATTGGAGACCATTATACAATGGTCTCCAAACTGGGGCCCTCCAGATGTTGCAAAACTACAACTCCCAGCATGCCCAGACAGCCAAAGGCTGTCTAGGCATGCTGGGAGTTTTAGTTTTCAGACTCCTAGAAGCAGCAGTGAAGATCTTCACTGCTGCGTCTGAGGACCATATACTTACCTGTCGGTCCCGTCGCTGCTCGTCCACGTGGCCGGTCCCGCGCTGCTCCTCGGTCCCGCCGCTGGTTCGGGTACGGCCGCCGGTCCCCGCGTGTTCCCCCACCTATGCCACGAGCCCCCGCAGCCATCGTCCCCCGTTCTGCCCGACTTCCAGGTGCGGCCAGTGCGGGGATCTGAACTTTCACCCCAGGTCACTGTGATTGGTCCACAGGGACCAATCACAGTGATCGCTGACCAGGACCATCAATGGATGGTCCTGGGGGGGTGAAGCAGAAGTTGTCCCCTGCTGGAAACAGCGGGACTTCTGCTGGTTAACCCGTGCGATGCTGCGCATCGCCGGGTTAACTGAATGTCATTTATAAACGTCAGGATGCGCGAACGCACTGCACAACCCGGCGTTTATATATGACATTCTGCGGGAAGGGGTTAAAAGGGAAAGATAGAATTTTGATAGAGGTAATTTAACTGTTGGAAAATAACTGCATTCATACAGGATACACTGACCATGTGCTAGGATTGGCCGGGGGTTGTTAAAGGAGTACTCTGGAGCAGACTGCTCTGTCCTGCCCGTGGTGCAAAATAAAAAAAATGAAAATAAACCATCACTCACCTTCCTGGGGTCCCGCGGAGCGCCACTACAGCTGATCGGTCCTACAGTCCATCTTTTTCATACTTCCGTGTGAACGAAGCGTCACATGGCGCTCAGCCTATTATGGGCAGAGGCAGAACATCGCGGCGGCCGGTGATAGGCTGAGCACCATGTGAGGCTTCGTTCACACGGAAGTATGAAGAAGATGAACCGGAGGACCGTTCAGCTGTAGTGGCGCTCTGCGGGAACTGGTGAGTGATTGTTTATTCTCTTTTTTGTAGCCCGGGCAGGACGGAGCAGGAGTAGTCTGCTCCAGAGTACTCCTTTAATGACCTGAGTATTGAGCAAGCACTACAGTCTATTCAAACATGAAAGTAACATCAATATAAAAAAAACTACAATTTCAGAATGAAACATATGTACTCATGTAAACACTCTGCTTTGTAACTGGTACTAGAGCGTGATGCCCCCTCTTCAGGGTACTAGAGGAGGAGGCAACATTACTATCGTATTTTTCTTAGAGAATCTTTATTTCTGGTTTGAAAAACCATCACACTTCGGTGGAACTTTGTAAAAAAGGAAATCCTTGGTAAATATGGTGGTTCAGAGAGAGATATAGTATTTGTAAGGACATCACTCATTTTACCATAAAATGTATGGCGCAACCAAAAAATACTATTTGTGTGGGAAAATTATAAAGAATACCGCAAATTTGCTAATTTTGTAACGTTCCGTTTTCACGCCATACAATTTACAGTAAAAATGACATGTGTTAATTCTGTGGGTCAACACGATTAAAATTATACCCATGATGACATACTTTTCTATTATTGTTGCGCTAAAAAAAATCGCTAACTTTTTAACCAAATTAGTACGTTTAAAATTCCTCTATTTTGACAACCTATAACTTTCATTTTTCCGTATAAGCGGCGATATGAGGAATAATTTTTTGTGCCGTGATCTGTATTTTTATTGATACCACATTTGTGTATATAAAACTAAATATTTTTATTAATATTTTTAAAATAAAATGTGACAAAAAAGCATGAATTTTGGACTTTTTATTTACACTCACGCCGTTCACCATGTGGAACCATTAACATTATATTTTTTAAATAGTTCGGACATTTACACATGCAGCGATACCAAATATGAATTTTTTTCACACTTTTTGGTGGTAAATGGGAAAAAGGGACATTTTACATTTTTATTAGGGTAAGGGGATTTTTCTTTTTTTTTTTCTTCCACTTTTTATGTCTCCATAGGGGACTATTTATAGCAATCCTTTGATTGCTAATATTGTTCAATACTCGCATAGGGCATAGCACTGATCAGTGTTATCGGCTATCTTCTGCTCTAGTCTGCTCGATCTCAGACCAGAGCAGAGGAAGCTGAGGGGTCCTCCGGACGCAATTTTAGCTGATCCCCCCCAGCTGTGCCGCAGGTGATCAAATCAGCATAAAATTTAGCTGCGCTGTCGCAGATGCTGTGATCTATATTGATCACGGCATCTGAGGGGTTAATGGCAGACATTCGCGCGATCGTGGATGTCGGCCATTACCGGCGGGTCCCTGGCTGCTATCAGCAGACGGGACCTGCCGCACATGACTCGCCCATCACTCCGATGCTCACAATCATGTACAGGACGTAAATGTACAGGACGTAAATGTACGTCCTGGTGCGTGAAGTACCACCGCACCAGGACATAAATTTATGTCCTTAGTCATTAAGGGGTTAGAAGTAGAAGTAGCAGGGGGTCAGTTCCAGCAGACTACCCAAGTTCCATTTACGTCATCAGCCTCTTTATTGTGCGCCTGCGTGGTGTGCTTAGCACGGGAGTGCGGCCTCTGAAGGAGACCGTAGACGTAATGTGAATGCTCGGAATATGGGAATCTGCGGCCACAATGGGTGAGATCATCTCCGCATATAGAGCGGCAGCACTGGGTGCTATTTGCAATTATTGTACATAAGATGCATAAGACACTTGTGTGACTATATTGGGGGGCCATAAAAGTTGCCGATCATGTTTACCCAGCACTGGAGAACTTTAGAATGAGGTAACATAATTGTAGCATTGGAGCTGTTGCTTGCGCATAATATCATAACAGATCACGGTAATAATTCCTTATGTATTTGCACTAGCCTTCATTTTGACTGTAATCACAGCGTCTAATATAAGTTTAACGAATATTTTTATAAATCTGTATAATAAACTATAACTTTTTATAATGAGAGAAAGGCGTTTGAACTCATTACCAATTTGTGTAAAATCTGTTATAAAAGAGTTCCCCTGATATGAAATATGACCATTATTGACAGTGATACCTTGAGATGTATACACATGTAGCTAATAGGATACTTATTTCCTGTCTTGTGGGACTTTTGTATTTATTGTTGTATAATACTGTTCATATTACCAATGTGTATTCAAAACAAAATAACATGTTTTCAAATGTTTGCTCATTTGCCTTGATTTCTGCAACCTCACCCTTGGAAGGTATTTTGTCACTTTGTGCTCTCTGCTTTACAGATGTGGCAGTTTTAACTTATTGGTTTAATAAAACAAATGAACTGTGATGCCCCACATGAACAAATCAGATTTCTGGTTCCTGGATAGTGGTTTTCTTAAAGTGCAACTCCAGTGATGGCTCAGGTGGCAGGATATTTACTTATATTTTTAGCAGCAGCACTGTCTGAGCCATCACTGGAATTTCATTAAAAAAAAAAGAGCATAACATTTTCCCTAGAACGAAAAAAACAAACAAACAAACAAACAGTGCTCATAAAAAAGGGAATTGCATGCATGTATATCCATTTCTCATAAAAAAAATTTAAAAAATACCGGCATACAAAGCCTAATACCTAATTGGCTAAATCTTAACCCCTTCCCGCAGAATGTCATATATAAACGACGGGTTGTGCAGTGCGTTCGCGCATCCCGGCGTTTATAAATGACATTCAGTTAACCCGGCGATGCGCAGCATCGCACGGGTTAACTGGCAGAAGTCCCGCTGTTTCCAGCAGGGGACAACTTCTGCTTCACCCCCAGGACCATCCATTGATGGTCCTGGTCAGCGATCACTGTGATTGGTCCCTGTGGACCAATCACAGTGATCTGGGGTGAAAGTTCAGATCCCCCGCACTGCCCGCCCCTGGAAGTCGGGCAGAACGGGGGACGATGGCTGCGGGGGGTCGCGGGGACCTGCGGCATAGGTGGGGGAACACGTGGGGACCGGCGGACTTACCTGATCCAGCGGCGGGACAGAGGAGCAGCGCGGGACCGGCCACGTGGACGAGCAGCGACGGGTAAGTATGTGGTCCTCAGAGGCAGCAGTGAAGATCTTCACTGCTGCTTCTAGCAGTCTGAAAACTACAACTCCCAGCATGCCTAGACAGCCTTTGGCTGTCTGGGCATGCTGGGAGTTGTAGTTTTGCAACATCTGGAGGGCCCTAGTTTGGAGACCATTGTATAATGGTCTCCAATCTGTGCTCTTCCAGCTGTTGCAAAACTACAACTCCCAGCATGCACTGACTGTCCAGGCATGCTGGGAGTTTTAGTTCAGCAACATCTGGCCCTTCAGATGTTGCCGAACTACAACTCCCAGCATGCCCTTCAGCTGTCTGGGCATGCTGGGAGTTGTAGTTTTGCAACAACTGGAGACACACTGGTTGGGTAACATTGTTTCTAACTCAGTGTTTCCTAACCTGTGTGCCTCCAGCTGTTGCAAAACTATAACTCCCAGCATGCACTAACAGACCATGCATGCTGGGAATTGTAGTTTTGCAACAGCTGGTGCACCCCCCCCCTGTGAATGTACAGGGTACATTCACATGGGCGAGGCTTTTACAGTGGGTTTCTCGCATCTTGAGATGCAGCAAATTTTGCGCTGGGAAACTCGCTGTAATCCCCCGCCCATGTGACTGTACCCTAAAAACACTACACTACACAACACTAACACAAAATAAAATAAAAAGTTAAAAACACTATATATACACACATACCCCTACACAGCCCCCCTCCCCCAATAAGAAGGTCCGGTACGCCACTGTTTCCAAACCAGAGCCTCCAGCTGTTGAAAAACAACAACTCCCAGTATTGCCGGACAGCCGTTGACTGTCCACGCATGCTGGGAGTTTTGCAACAGCTGGAGGCACCCTGTTTGGGAATCACTGACGTAGAATACCCCTATGTCCACCCCTATGCAAATCCCTAATTTAGGCCTCAAATGCGCACGGCGCTCTCACTTTGGAGCCCTGTCGTATTTCAAGGCAACAGTTTAGGGCGACATATGGGGTATCGCCGTACTCGGGAGAAATTGCGTTACAAGGTTTGGGGGGCTTTTTCTTCTTTAACCCTTCATGAAAAGGAAATGTTGGGGTCTACACCAGAATGTTAGTGTAAAAAAATTAAATTTTTTACACTAACATGCTGATGTTGCCCTATACTTTACATTTTCACAAGAGGTAAAAGGGAAAAAAGCCCCCCAAAATTTGTAACGCAATTTCTCCCGACTACAGAGATACCCCATATGTGAGCGCAAAGTGCTCTGGGGGCGCACAACAAGGCCCAGAAGGGAGAGCGCATCATGTACATTTGAGGTGATTTGCACAGGGGTGGCTGATTGTTACAGCGGTTTTGACAAACGCAAAAAAACAAAACCCCACATGTGACCCCATTTCGGAAACGACACCCCTCACGGAATGTAATGAGGGGTGCAGTGAGAATTTACCCCCCACAGGTGTCTGACGGATCTTTGGAACAGTGGTCCGTGAAAATGAAAACTTGTACAGCCCACTGTTCCAAAGATCTGTCAGACACCAGTGGGGGGCAAATGCTCACTGTATCCCTTGTTACGTTCCTCAAGGGGTCTAGTTTCCAAAATGGTATGCCATGTGGGTTTTTTTTTGCTGTTCTGGCACCATAGGGGCTTCCTAAATTTGCTCTCAAAAAGCCAAATATGACTCCTTCTCTTCTGAGCATTATAGTTCGCCCATAGTGCACTTCAGGTCCACTTATGGGGTACCTTCATACTCAGAAGAGAAGGGGTTACAAATATTGGGGAGTATTTCCTGCTATTAACCCTTGCAAAAATGTGAAATTTGGGGGGAAACACATTTTAGTGGAAATTTTTTTTTTTTTTTTACATATGCAAAAGTCGTGAAACACCTGTGGGGTAATAAGGCTCACTTTATTCCTTGTTACATTCCTCAAGGGGTCTAGTTTCCAAAATGGTATGCCATGTGGTTTTTTTTGCTGTTCTGGCACTATAGGGGCTTCCTAAATGCGACATGCCCCCCAAGCAAAATTTGCTCTCAAAAAGCCAAATATGACTCCTTCTATTCTGAGCATTGTAGTTCGCCCATAGTGCACTTCAGGTCAACTTATGGGGTACCTCCATACTCAGAAGAGAAGGGGTTACAAATATTGGGGGGTATTTCCTGCTATTAACCCTTGGAAAAATGTGAAATTTGGGGGGAAACACACATTTTAGTGAAAAAAAATAATTTTTTTTTTACATATGCCAAAGTCGTGAAACACCTGTGAGGTATTAAGGCTCACTTTATTCCTTGTTATGTTCCTCAAGGGGTCTAGTTTCCAAAATGGTATGCCATGTGAGGGGTTTTTGCTGTTCTGGCACCATAGGGGCTTCCTAAATGCAACATGCCCCCCCAAAAACCATTTCAGAAAAACGTACTCTCCAAAATCCCCTTGTCGCTCATTCCCTTCTGAGCCCTCTACTGCGCCCGCCGAACAATTTACATAGACATATGAGGTATGTGCTTACTCGAGAGAAATTGGGCTACAAATATAAGTATACATTTTCTCCTTTTACCCCTTGTAAAAATTCAAAAATTGGGTCTACAAGAACATGCGAGTGTAAAAAATGAAGATTGTGAATTTTCTCCTTCACTTTGCTTCTATTCCTGTGAAACACCTAAAGGGTTAAAATGATGACTGAATGTCATTTTGAATACTTTGGGGGGTGCAGTTTTTATAATGGGGTCTTTTGTGGGGTATTTCTAATATGAAGACCCTTCAAATCCACTTCAAACCTGAACTGGTCCCTGAAAAATAGTGAGTTTGAAAATTTTGTGAAAAATTGGAAAATTGCTGCTGAACTTTGAAGCCCTCTGGTGTCTTCCAAAAGTAAAAACTCGTCACTTTTATGATGCAAACATAAAGTAGACATATTGTATATGTGAATAAAAAATTTTTTTATTTGTAATATACATTTTCCTTACAAGCAGAGAGCTTCAAAGTTAGAAAAATGCAAAATTTTCAAATTTTTCATCAAATTTTAGGATTTTTCACAAGGAAAGGATGCAAGTTACCACAAAAATTTACCACCATGTTAAAGTAGAATATGTCCCGAAAAAAAAATCTCGGAATCAGAATGATAACTAAAAGCATTCCAGAGTTATTAATGTTTAAAGTGACAGTGGTCAGATGTGCAAAAAACGCTCTGGTCCTTAAGGCCAAAATGGGCTTGGTCCTGAAGGGGTTAAAATGTGACTATGGAGACTGGTGGGAAATGGACCAAGGTATTACAAAATTTGTAGAGTAACAGTTTTACTACCTGGACAAATGTTCCAACTTTTTCCGACGCTCTGCATAGTAGTGCTGCATTAGTTGGTAATTGTAGTATGGCCTGGTCAACTGCATGGCTTCATCTGACAGAATAAAACACAGTAAAATTATACAATTTAGTTTTTGGTCATAAAAACTAAACAATTGGACTTATTGTTAAATAACATGCAGCTGGATAATACGTCTTCCAAAACATACAAAAAAATTAGAGTCTAACAGCTTACCTGGGTTATCTGGAAGAAGACCACAACGACAAAACCAAAGGACTACAGAGGCATACTGAGTTAAGAGCGTAGTTACAGAAAGTTTGTTGGTTAAATCAATCAGTCCTAATGAAGAGGAGAAAAGGAATCACAGAAGCAAGAGTTAGAATATCCTCCATAAATGCCCTTTTGGTCTTTATTGGGTCAGTCAGGAGTTGTAACACAATAGTCTTTTAAAAACCTATACAAAAAATATTTTTTTTCTACAACAGAGAAGCATGTTGTGTACCTTGTTTTGTGAGCTCTTTGGCCTCTTTTCTAAAGCAGTTCAAAACAGATGTAAGGTTACCAAGGCGTAAGTGACAGTGCTGTAGAGACTGCAGTGTTTGAGAATCAACAAAGTTGCATGACCCATCAAATAGTGGTGCACCTGCAGAATAGACAACATGTTAAGTTGCTGTACTGGTTTACCATTTATATATTTATGTGTAAGAAGCTGTGCACCTAGATATTCTAGGTGCACAGCTTGTTACAAGACAGTTATCTAAGCCAAGTCTCGTTGTCTAGCTATAATAAATTCCCTCTGATCTTTACATGACCAGAATAGTAAACAACTCTGGATATAAACAAAGGCATTTAATTGACTAACTACAAGTAGAAATTTTTACCCCTTAAGGACTGAGAGTTTTTTCCACTTTTGTTTTTTCCTCCTTACCTTTTAAAAATCATAACCCTTTCAATTTTGTACCTACAGACCCATACAATGGCTTGTTTTTTGCGCCACCAATTGTACTTTGTAATGACAGTCATTTTACCAAAAAATCTACAGCTAAAAAGTTAATAAATTATAAATATTTGTGGGACAAGATTGAGAAGAAAAAAAATAAAAAAACAACAACAACAACACCACAATTTTTTAAGTTGGGGGGGGGGGGGGGGGGAGGGGGGGGGGGGGGTGGAGTCCTTTTCTACAAAGTAAATTTTTGTTGTTAAAAATGACACATTTTATTCTGTAGGTCCATCTATCTTCCCCCATAACTTTTTTATTTTTCCACATACGGGGATGTAAGAAGGTTAATTTTTTTGCGCCATGATGTGAAGTTTTTATCGGTACAATTTTTATAGCACCCGTAGGGGATTATAACATGCAATACATTGATTGCATACACTGATCAATGCTATGCCTAGTGTTCTAGGTGCTCCATTGCTCCAGCCTGGATCTCCGGCATGGAGCAATCAATCGCTGATCGGACGCTGAGGAGGAAGGTAGAGACCCTCCTCGTGTGTCTTTTTTTTTCCCTTTTTAGATGCTGCAATCAACTTTCATTGCTGCGTCTAAGGGGTTAATACCAGACATCGTGATCGGTTATGTACGGTATTAGCCACGGGTACAAGCTGTTGCTAGTTGCCGGGACTAACCAGATATGACGCGGGGTCAGCGGGAGTAGGGCATACAGACCTGCGTCCTTACCAGGTTATAAACGGCAAGGAATTAATCAACAAACTTTAATACCTTTCCTAATCAATCATTAACCCCTTGGGACATATGACTAATTTAGTCGGTCATGGTGCCGGCTCCATACCAGGCTACTCCTAGCTGATTTCAGTAGCTGGTGGCCGCCACAAATAACTGGCATATTGCTACATTCACAGGAGGCAGGGAACAGACCACAGGTGCAGGGGCGTTACATGGGACAGGGCAGTTTTGTGCTTACGCACTTCCTCCAGCATATGTAACTTGCCGGCTATTGTAGCAATCTCAATGGAAGTTACCATAGAAACAAACACCACAAATGTGAACATATATTAAAACAGTGTAACAAGCTCATAGCACAAATAAATGGACTCCTAGGACAGTTAGTATAGGCAGATAACCGGCAAGGACCTGGGCATGGCGGTCTCCTACACTTATGCCAATCTGTTCCTAGCAATCTTTAACCCCTTAAGGACCAAGCCCATTTAATTTTTGAGTTTTCATTTTTTCCTCCTCGCCTTCTTAAATCCATAACATTTATATTCCCATCTACAGACCCATATAAGGGCTTGTTTTTTGCATGATCAATTGTACTTTGTAATGAAACCTCTCATTTTACCATAAAATGTATGATGAACCCAAAAAATTTTTTTTTTTTTTTAGGGAGGACATTTAAATGAAAACACAATTTTGCACATTTTGGAGGGTTTCGTTTTCACACTGTACACTTTACGGTAGAAATGATGTGTTCTTTATTCTGTGGGTCAATACAATTAACTCCTTGGGGACGAAGGGCGTATGCATACGCCCTCGCGTCCCGTCACATAAGGACGGAGTGCGTATCCATACGCCCTCTGCATTTCCGATCACTGCCGCTCGCCGGGCGGTGATCGGACTGGGATGCCTGCTGATATCTATCAGCAGGCATCCCGTGGCAATGCCTAGGGGGGTCCTGAAACCCCCCCCCCCCCCCCCCCCCCCCCATATCGGCCAACCCAGCAAATCGCAGATCAATTCAAACCTGCGATTTGCCGCGATCCGGGCAAATCGGGTCACTGGTGACCCGATCTCCCGGAAAATAAGACTGATCGGAGGTGTCAGAGACAGCTCCAACCAGCCTAAAGCATAGGAGCGAGGTGGCAATGTTGCCACCCCCTCCTAATTCCTGCCATTGGTCGGTCAGGCTTGACCACCAATGGCAGGAGGGGGCCAAAGGCTGTCTGGGCATGCTGGGAGTTGTAGTTTTGCAACATTTGGAGGGTAACAGTTTGGAGACCACTGTGTAGTGGTCTCTAAACTGTGGTCCTCCAGATGTTGCAAAACTACAACTCCCAGCATGCACTGACAGTCTGGGCATGCTGGGAGTTGTAGTTTTGCAACATCTGAAGTGGCACAGTTTGGAGACCACTATGTAGTGGTCTCTAAACTGTAGCCCTCCAGATGTTGCAAAACTACAACTCCCAGCATGCCCAGACAGTCAGGGATGCTGGGCGTGTAGTTGTGCAATATCTGGCCCTTCAGATGTTGCAGAACTACAACTCCCAGCGTGCCTGGACATGCTTGGAGTTGTAGTTTTGCAACATCTGGAGGGCTACAGTTTGGAGGCCACTGTTCTTCCCCAGTTGTTGCATAACTATAACTCCTTACATGCCCAGACTGTCCAGGCATGCTGGGAGTTGTAGTTCTGCAACATCTGAAGGGCCAGATATTGCAGAACTACACGCCCAGCATCCCTGACTGTACGGGCATGCTGGGAATTGTAGTTTTGCAACAGCTGTAGGCACACTGGTTGGGAAACACTGAGCCTGTTTCCTAACTCAGTGATTCCAACCCGTGTGCCTCCAGCTGTTGCAAAACTACAACTCCCAGAGTGCACTGACAGACCGTACATGCTGGGAGTTGTAGTCTTGCAACAGCTGGAGGCACATGGGTTGGAATCACTGAGCTAGAGTCTGTTTTCTAACTTAGTGGTTCCCCACCAATGTGCCTACAGCTGTTGCAAGACTACAACTCCCAGCATGTACGGTGTGTCAGTGCATTCTGGGAGTTGTCATTCTGCCACAGCTGAAGGTTTGGGGCGCCCCCCCCGGGGCGCGCCCCCCCCCCCCCCCCCCCCCCCCCATGTGAATGTACAGGGTACATTCACACGGGCGGGTTTACAGTGGGTTTCCTTCAAGAAAACTTACTGTGAACCCCTGCCTGTGTGAATGTACCCTAAAAACACTACACTAACAAATAATAAAAAGTAAAACACTACACATACACCCCCTTACACGTCGCCAACCTCCCCCCAATAAAAATGAAAAATGTCTCATACGGCAGTGTTTCCTAAACGGCGCCTCCAGCTGTGGCAGAACCACAACTCCCAGTGTTGCCGGACAGCCATAGACTGTCCTGGCAGGCTGGGAGTCTTGCAACAGCTGGAGGCACCCTGTGGGAGACTCTGTTGTAGGGTTTTGGTGGAGACAAGCCCCATCCTTGTAACCGGGTCGACCCCTACTGCAAATTCCTAATTTAGGCCTCAGGGCTCTCTCACTTCAGAGCCCTGTCGTATTTCAACGCAACAGTTTAGTTCCACATATTGGGTATCTCCGTACTCGGGAGAAATTGCGTTACAAATTTTGGGGGGATTTTTCTCCCATTACCCTTTGTAGAAATGGTAAATTTGGGGGAAAAAACCTGCACTTTAGTGAAAAAATATTTTTTTCTTCATTTACACATCCAAATTTAACGAAAAGTTGTCAAACACCTGTGGGGTGTTAAGGCTCACCGGACCCCTTGTTACGTGCCTTGAGGGGTGTAGTTTCCAAAATAGTATGCCATGTGTTTTTTTTTTTGCTGTTCTGGCACCACAGGGGCTTCCTAAATGCGACATGCCCCCAAAAACCATTTTAGCAAAACTCACTCCAAAATCCCATTGTCGCTCCTTCCCTTCTGAGCCCCCTACTGCGCCCGCGGAACACTTGACATACACATATGAGGTACTTCCATACTCGAGAGAAATTGGATTACAAATTTTGGGGGGCTTTTTCTCCTTTTACCCCTTGTAAAATTTCAAAAACTGGGTCTACAAGAACATGCGAGTGTAAAAAATTAAGATTTTGAATTTTCTCCTTCACTTTGTTGCTATTCCTGTGAAACACCTTAAGGGTTAACAAACTTACTGAATGTCATTTTGAATACTTTGAGGGGTGCAGTTTTTATAATGGGGTCATTTATGGGGTATTTCTAATATGAAGACCCTTCAAATCCACTTCAAAACTGAACAGGCCCCTAAAAAATTCCGATTTTGAAAATTTTGTGACAAATTGGAAAATTGCTTCTGAACTTTTAAGCCAGATATACACAGATATATATGAATAAAGTGTAGAGAGTTGTGCCCCATCCAAACTGCCACTGCTCCCCCCAGTAATAAAGGACCCCCTGTCCAGGCTAGCCCCATTGGACCCATGAGAAAAGCGGGCCAAAAACTGAGGGTCTCCTGCATCATGCCGGGCTACCATGTGCGAGCAAAGCGAGCAACGAGATAGGGTGACCCGGACCCATGAGGTAGGCGCTGACCGTTGGCGAGAGAGGGTTAACAGCGCATATACACAATGTCTGTGCCCCCTTACTCGCAATGGGGAAACAGTGAGCCGCAGTTCCTGAGTCCCCACCTGAAAACATGAAAGAAAATGGAATAAAAAACTAACATTCCCCAACTAGGAAAATAATAAAATATAAGACATTGGTCTGGAGAAATCCAGACCATGTCCACCTCCTTCAGACACTAAGCTTAAACTGATTACCTCAGAGCCTGGAGGCGGGTATATCCTGCTGGGGGGAGCCGACTTCTTTGTTGCCATTGTGTCATACCTCCTAGAGACAGCAGCATACACCCACGGTCTGTGTCCCCCAATGGAGCCGATAGAGAAATCTAATTTTTCAATTTACAGCCCACTGTTTATGTCAGAACCTCAACCATTGCAGTGCGAAGCACCACTTTAGGACTCAGATCTCATTGGTGCCGTCTCCCTCCTAAGCCCTGTTTTGAACCTGCATAGTGCTTTACCGCCATATATAGGGTATTTAATTATTCTGGAGAAATTGGTCTACAAATTTTGTGGAGCTTTTTTTCTCTAATTAATGAAAAACTTACTACTAAAAAAAAGTTTGGTTAATACCAGAAATTCAGTGTTACAAATCAATTCTTTAAAGCGTATCCGTCAAACAAAAAAAATTTTTTTTTATATATAACTCAGTATCTAATCCTGACATTGTAGGCTTTTATGTGTCTAGCATCTTTATTTTTTTTATTACACTTAATTTAGCTCAGTAATTGTAGCTAGTATGAATTCCTCTCAAAGGGAGGGGGCGTGGTCTCACTAAGCAGGTCTCTGCCCCCTCCCCCAGTATGCTGTCTGCTCACATCTCCCCTAGCATTAGCAAAACTACAACTCCCAGCTTGTCCTCACTGACAGTATAGGGACACAAGCTGACAGTGGGAGGATTTTTCCTCCAGCTGTGAGCCCTGCGCTCACAGCTGTCAATCAAGGAAGTGTGTCCATTATGTAGGTGATGATGCATGGACACAGCAGGACTAGTATGTGTCCAAGAAGGCAGGGGGGGCCGTTGTTTGACTAGCTTTTTCAGTATGAAATACTGAATATGTTCTAAAAAGCAATTGCAAAACCTATTGGTTTTACATGCTTTACAACATATCAAAAGTTTTTGTATCCGACAGTGCCCATTTAACTTTTACGGCCCATTGTTCAAAAAAAACATGTGAGGTGTAAATACTCACTATAACCCTTATGTTCCTTGAGGGGTATAGTTTTTAAAATGGTGTCACATGGTTTCTGCTGTTCTTGCACAGCGGGGGCTTTGTAAGTGCACACAGCCTCTTACTTCAATTCCAACAAACTTTTCACTCCAAAAGCCCAATGGCGCACCTTCTATTCTTATCATTGCAGTGCTCCTGCAGAGCAATTACATCCACATATGGGGTATTTTCTTTCTCAGGTGAAATTGCACTACAAATTTTGTGGGCCTTTTGCCCTATTACCCCCATGTGAAAAATATCAACATAGTGCAAAAAAATCACATGTGTCACTTATACGGCCCCACTGTTCAAAAAAACTGATGTGTACTCACTGTAACCCTAGTTACATTCCTGGAGGGGTGTAGTTTTCAAAATGGTGTCACATGTGGGGGGTTTCTGCTGTTCTGGCACCATGGGAGGTTTGTAAATGCACATGGCACCAACTTCAATTTCAGCAAAACTCTCTCTCCAAAAGCCCAATGGCACTCCTTCTGTTCTTAGACCTGTAGTGCGCCAGCAGAGCATTTAATATCCACATATGGGGAGTTTTCTTATTCGGGAGAAATTGGGCTTTACATTTTGGGGTCTATTTTCTCCTATTACCCTTTGTGAAAAAAGGAGATTTTTTTTTTGTACTCACCAAAAAATCTCTCTCGTAGCTTTCATTGGGGGACACAGACGGGCATATTATATATATATATATATATATATATATATATATATATATATATATATATATATATATATATATATATATATATATATATATATATATATATATATATATAGTCTCCTCCCTGGCAGGATATACCCGCCCACTGAAAGTGAGGTAATCAGTTTTGTCACAAAGCAGGAGGAGAAGCCAACACCCTAGAAAGGAATCCCGGATAGAAACCCAAGAACAGGAAGAGATTATCCGGACCAGAAATGGGTGGGTGCTGTGTCCCCCAATGAAAGCTACGAGAAAGAATTTACGGTGAGTACAAAAAAAAAATCTCCTTTTCTAGGTCGCTCTTTATTGGGGGACACAGACACTGATGGGACGTACAAAAGCAGTCCCTGGGGTGGGAAATAACCGCCAGAGAAAGGGACACAGTCCAGAGACTGAACCCCATCCACCTGCAAGGCTTGCTAGTGAGACCCTCAGCCGAGAGATAACCGGGGCCCGGAAACGGAGCATCTGGAAGCTCCACCACCCATGCAGAAGAGCCAGGAAGGAAAATGGAAGAGACATGAGATCTCTCTGAGTCTTTGAGGCCCGGTGGGCCGTAACCATCCAGGAAGCATAGAGGAAACAAGTTCCAAGGAAACTACGGAACCAGGACAGAGAGGACTAGCCCGACTGGTAAACACTGAGAAAAAGGGGGGCAACAAGAGAAAACCATGCAGCAGATTGAAGAGAATATGGCAAGAAAACGCCAAGGAGATCAACATACGCCAGGAAGAAGGGGAGCACGGAAAATGGAGACCAGAAACCTCTGGAAAAGAAAAAGGAAGAGAAGTGAAACATTCCAAAATGACATGATGCATCTGACCGATGACCCGGACTGACAAGCTTCAGGTTACAGATCACTGTCTCAGGGTTACCGCGTGAATTGGGGAGGAAGAGCGGACCCAGAGTATGACAAAGAGCCAGAACAGCAGTAAAAAGCACGACGAGTTGTGAGACAGAGGGGGCCACACTGAGACTCCCAGGGGCACATGAAGGTCAACCCAGAAGACTGGTGCTTCAGTGCCACGCAACTGACAGTTAAATGGAAGGATGGAGATACCCATCCAGGGAGTCCCCACCAGGACAGAGGAGACCAAAGGCAGGAACCATACAACAGAGTGTGACCAGACCGGCTATGGCCGAATCACACAAGACTTATAAACTCCTCCAGCAGGGGAGAGCGCCCTGGCTGGTAACCAGAAAATCGGCAAGGTGCTGGGCTGCAATAGTAAGCATTGAGCACAGAAACATAGACAGCCAAATCCCCCTAATTGCTCTTAGCTGAGCAGGGACCCAGGCAAATACCCCACCCATGAAGGGGGGGGGCTCCATACAGAGTCCCCTGATCGCTACACCCCCCCCCCCCCCTTGTAAGGGGGATTAGTGATGGTACGCCAGGTACTGTATGAGCACACTAAACACCTCCCCATGGTAACATACTGGGTGACAACATAAAACCCAGGAACTCTGTGAAAACATACTGAGGAATGGAGAAGTCATTTGTGTCCTGGAGGGACCTGAACCCGGGACACTTGACGGGAAAAAACATTACTATGAATGCAATAAAGGTGCATATGTATCAGCATAAAGCTGCAAGAGGTATGTCCCCAATGGGATGAAACCTTAGGACAGAAGCCAGATACCAAACCCCCTGAGCAATCCTGACTCCTGACTGAAGGCATTAGGGAGCTGTTGAACACACCGTGTCGCCGTATCATGCCCCTTTCCAAAATAGAGGCAGCCAGCTGCAGCAGAAGTGCGGAAATGCGATCCCATGAAGGCCCCATATACATCCCCTGAAAAAGGGGAAGGTGGGTGCCATATGAGCAGAGTGTCCAAAGCATGTAGGGAACCAGAGACTGGTACCTCACCATGGCAGTGGGGAACCAGGAAGCAGCTACACAAAACAGCAGACGTACAACAGGTGGCCGGACGTAGTGAAACAGAGCACCTACGTGTGTGCCAGAATGATGCTGGTAGCAGACCAATGGCTAGCCCTCTGTGAAAGGGGAACAGTGCTAGCCCCTGTTTCTGCGAAGGCCAACGAACCCGCAGAAAACGCCTACATCCTACCCCATAACGGCACTACAGACGGCATGCCGTAGAAGGCACAAGAGCTGCAGACACAGATGACTGATGTATGATGCAGGTGGTGCAGGAAAACATGCATATGCAGTCTGGATTACTTGGAAAAGGACAATGAAAACAGAGTCCCTTTTTGGAACCGCAAACTGAAGGCAGGTTACCGGACTTCAGCCACGGGAGCAGCAGGTAAGGGGCAGGTGACCGTCTGGCTTACTGGTATAGGAATTCCTGGAACACATAAGATGACTCATCCAGACACCTCACATTGACAGTGGCATACAAGAACCTCAGCTGTGGTATGGCAGGTATGAAGTGGGTGAACTGAATGTGGTAGGTGACCCGGTGGAGTGAGAAACCATGCAGACCACGGTCTGGCTGACTGGTATAGGGTCTCATGAAACCAACATCTGGTATAGGGTCCTGTGAAAGTCCACATCTGCGGATACCTCACATTGAAGGTGGTGCATTGGACTGCGGCCGCGGCAGATAAACGATGGATGGCGTATCGGTGTATGAAACCATGCAGACCAATGGTTAGCATGAAAAGTGAGGTACAGAAACTCCAGCCCTGTATGCAGCCGCCTCGTGATGGGAGAACAGCAGCTGAAGAACCATGCAGAACACTGTCTGGCTTACTAGTATTGGATAAGCTAAAAACCACACAGAGCACTGACTGGCTTACTGGCATAGAGTCCATAGTATATGCTGGAGACCACACACTTCACCGTCTGGCTTACTGGTATAGGGCCACACAGCCCACTGGTTGGCCAATTGAAATAGAGGCCATGCACAAGCAGGGTCACTCCTTCAGAAAACGCGCACAAGTAGTGGGGTACCGGAATCCAGCCACAGATGAGACATGTGAATGTGATTGGTGGTGGGGGGAACCATGCAGAACATGGTCCGGCCTATTGGTATAGGGGTCCTGGCACTCACAAACCTCACCCAAACATGGGATACTGGAACTCTAGCAGCAGGTGCAGCATACATGTAATTTCTGACCGGTGGTGGCAGAAACCCAACTGAATGGATTCAAATACCCTCCCAGGAATGAGACGCCAGATGGCGGAATCTGCTGGTGATTGAACATAAGGCACAGGGGTGACGAAGGCGGCTCAGTGAACAGTTCGGAAGGGTCCCTCTGCAAGAAATGTATTGGCACTGGTTGGGGCACCTTATTGGTGGTCTGCCTCGTATGGAGGGACTGGAAATTGGCCACAGGTTCAGCGGACATGGCATGGTCATAGAATGTATCCCCAGTATGTCCCATGGGAACATGCATCCTTGGCAATGACCTGCCACGGTGGGTCACATAAGGTCCCCCAAAGAGGGAAAAAGAAGTCCCAATGCTCAGAAAAGAAGTCCCAATGTACATGGTACATTCACACAGGCAAGTTTTCATCGCGTTTCCAGCTTCAAGTTTGAGCTGTGGCAAATATTCCGCCGCAGCGCAAACTGCTAGCGGGAAACTCTCCATAAACCCCCGCCCATGTGAATGTACCCTAAAAACACTACACTGACACATAATAAAGGGTAAAACACTACATATACACACCCCTTACACTGTCCCCCCACCCAACGAAAAACGTATCATACGGCAGTGTTTGCAAAACTTAGCCTCCAGCTGTTGCAAAACAGTTTAGCAACGGCTGAAGGCACCCAGTTTGGGAATCACTGGCATAGAATACCCCTATGCCCACTCCTATGCAATCCCTAATTTAGTCCTAAAATGTGCATGGCGCTCACTCACTTCGGAGCCCTGTCTAATTTCAAGGAAACAGTTTAAAGGGGTATTCCAGGGGAAAACTTTTTCTTTACAAATTTGTTTAACTTTCTGGAGCCAGTTGATGTAAATTACTTCTATTAAAAAATCTTAATCCTTTCAATAATTATCAGCTGCTGAAGTTGAGTTGTTTTCTGTCTGGCAACAGTGCTTTACTATGGGGATTTGCTTCTAAACTGGGCGGTTCCCGAGACACTTGTCATCAGAGAAAACTTAGAAAAGAACAACTCAATTTCAGAAGCTCATAAGTACTGAAAGGATGAAGATTTTTAATAGAAGTAATTTACAAATCTGTTTAACTTTCCGGAGCCAGTTAATTAATAAATATAAATATATATAATATATATATATAATATATAATATAATATATAATATATAATATAATATATAATATAATATATAATATAATATAATATATAATATATAATATAATATATAATATAATATATAATATAATATATATATATATATATATATATATTTATATATTATATAAAGTTTTTTCGTGGATAACCCCTTTAAGGACACATATGAGGTATTTCCTTATTCTGGAGCAATTGCGTCACAAATTTTGTTTAGTTTTTTTCTCCTTTTGCCCCTTATGAAAAGGAAAAAGGGTCTACACCAGCCTGTTAGTGTAAAAAAATTTTTTTGTTTTTTTTTACACTAACATGCTGGTGTTGCACCATACTTTTTATTTTCACAAGAGGTAATTTATAACACCGTTATTTGTAACACCATTTCTTCTGAGTATATAAATACCCCATATGTGGATGTAAACTGCTCTGCGGGTGAACTACAATGTTCAGAAGAGAAGGAACGCCATTGGGCTTTTGGAGAGAAAGTTTGTACGGAATTGACGGCCACGTGTGTTTACAAAGCCCCCATAGCGCCAGAACAATGTGACCCCATTTTGGAAACTACACCCCTCACGTAATGTAATAAGGGGTACAGTGAGCATTTGCACCTCACAGGTGTCTAACAGATTTTTTGGAACAGCGGTCCGTGGAAATGAAAAATTTAATTTTTCATTTGCACAGCCCACTGTGCCAAAGATCGGTCAGACACCTGTGAGGCGCCAATGCTCCCTGAACCCCTTACTACATTCCTTGAAGGGTGTAGTTTCCAAAATTAATGTATGTGTTTTTTTTTATTTATTTATTTTTTACACTTTTAGTCCCCTTAGGGGACTTTTAGGAGGAATCATTTGATTTCTCATACAGATCAATGTGGTTCCATAGAACCACATTGATATGTGTACTCTGCGCTCGATTGATAAAGCTTGGTCCTGCCAGGCTTTATCATTCTGAGCGGCGGAGCAGGAGGAAAGGTAAGCCCTCAGGCTACCTCCACAGTGGATCGCTCCACCCCACTGGACCAACAGGGATGGGATAAAGGCACCTTTAGACACTGCTGTCAGCTTTGACAGCGGCGATCTAAAGGGTTAATAGCCGCCAGCATGTCAGCTATTAACGCCAGCCCACAGCTACAGGAATTAGCTGGGGGCTAGCCAGTATGACGTGGGTTCGAGTCGGGAGCCCGCGTCATACCACCTTAACAGCACAAACAAAAATTAACCTGTACTCACCTCCCAGTGATTGGTTGAGTACATGTAAGGCTGGGTATGCAGTGTCTTGGTGCCTACTTACGTACATGTACGGCATTATGCGTTAAGTGGTTGATGAGTACATGTCAGCACTTCCATCATGGCTGAATTCCCCATAAAATTGCCGTTTCTTACTAACCTTTTCCCAAGCATTGTATAACTATTTAAACATAACATTTCTGAATCACTACCTACATACTAACAACCCAATCACCGCTGACAAAGTCAAACTGCAGGGGCACTCTCTGGAATCTAATTGCCAAAACTAGAGGGGGAGATAAAAAAAAAAATATATATATATATATATATATATATATATATATATATATATATATATATATATATATAAAAACTTACATAGTTTATCAAACTCTTTTTTCGTTAGAGCCACTTTATTCCATGTCCATTCAAGTACAAAGCGGAGGTTTGGAGCAGATCTTGGTTGCTCTTAAAAAAAACAAATTACAGAAGTCAGAACTTTGTGTAAAACAAACATTTTAGATAATTTATTTTTTATTTTACCTTCTTCAATCCACTGTTTGATACAACGAGTTAAAAGACTGATAGAGCTTGTTTCAACAGCAGCTGATAACACAGCCTGAAGCTGTTCTTCCTAAAAATAAAATAAAAGCCATATAAAAGGTTGAATTTTATATGAAGAAAATTATGTAAATATAAAAAATGAGCTTACTTGAGTCAAGCTGGAAGGCTGAACATCTGCTAGCCTTGGAGAAAGCAGACCAGCTACTAAGCACCTGTTATAACCATCGGGAATTTCTTCATTTAACGATGATCCAGAATTCTTTAAGTAGTGCAGGGTCTTAAAGTAAATCATGTAGTTTGACATTTAAAACAAGAATAGCCAACTTTGTAATTAAATACATACACTTCATAAATGCGTAATGAGTTACAGCCAATATTGTCAAAAGCTGCATATGCAATTCAGCAGCTTTCCCAGCTGATAGCACACAGCATTACATTTCAACTATTTGCACAGAACTTAGAGATGCAAGCTGGAAATCATAGGGGGGAGATTTATCAAAACCTGTTCAGAGGAAAAGCTGCTGAGTTACTGATTGTTTCTTTCATTTTTGAAAAGACCTCTGAAAAAAGAAAGAAGCGATCTGATTGGTTGCTATGGGCAACTTAGTAACTTTTCCTCTGGACAGGTTTTGATAAATCTTCCCCATAATGTTAACATGAGGCACTGCAAAGTACTCTGCTCCAGTAAAAGCAGTCTAGATTTCCTAAAAAGCTTACTGATGGTTTCCATTGACAAATGGAATAGTGAATGTAGCACGTAAAGCAGAAGTTCCTTGTGAGACCACCCACAGTGCGATTGCAGGAGGTCCGATAAGTCAAAATGGAGGTCTTTTCGCAGACTACACAAGTTGATCACTGATTGCACTGATGCATAGCACTGCAAAATGCATAGAGCTGAACAGTAACTGCAATCAAAAGACTGCTATAAATAGACCCCTGTTGGGACTTTAAAAAAAAAAAAGTTTTACCCCTTAAGGATGAAGGGTAGAGGTACGTCCTTGCATCCTGGTATTTAAGGAACAAGGACATACCTGTACTCCCTGGTCCAGTTTCCAGGGTTTGAAGCGTGCTCACGAGCTGAGCAAGCTTCATACTCCGTGGGTCCTGGTTGCTATCAGCAGCCAGGACCCAAGGTTAATGCTGGGCATCATCGATTAGGCCGATGCCCGGTATTAAAGGGGTACTCCGGCGCTAAGACATCTTATCCCCTATCCAAAGGAGGACCCTGTGATCTTTCATGCAGCACCCAGTTACCATCAGCCCCGAAGCATGTTCGCTCCGGGTCTGATGACTGCCAATCACGGGGACGGAGTATTGTGACGGCACAGCTCCGCCCCATGTGACATCACACTCCGCCCCCTTAATTCACGCTCGGCACCCTACCATAGGCTTGCATTGAGCTGATGGTAACGGGGTGATGGTAACTGGGTGCTGTGTGAAAGATCACGGGGGGGTCCCCAGTGGCCGGACCCCAGCGACCAGGCATCTTATCCTTTATCTTTTGGATAGGGGATAAGATGTCTTCGTGCCGGAGTACCCCTTTAACCCTTTAGACGCTGCAGTCATAGTTCATGCAATCACAAGATCGCATAGTATAGCCCCATATGGGGACTAATGTAATAAAAAAATATGACAATCATATGCGGTACTGCTGTGTGCGTAAATGTACTAAATATTAAAATATAAGGTTCGTTAAACTGCACGGTCGATGACATAGATGTAAAAACATACCAAAGTCCAAATTGCACATTTTTGGTCACTTCATAAACAATAAAAATATTAACAAAAAGCAATCAAAAAGTCCCATCAAGTCAGAAGGGGTTAGATCGGGGTTATATGGTTAGTTGTTAAGTTTCCATCATGAGAGGTTCCAACCAACTGTCCATAGCAAGTGGGAGAGAAATCTTGGTTCTCTTACTGATGAAGAATTGTCCACTGCACTGGCCCGTACTCCTCCTCTGTCAGAAGCTAATAGGCTCTCAACTGTTTCTCTTACAGAGTATTTAAGACTCCGGTGTTCCTGCAAAAGATCAGGGTCCAGTCTGACTCTGCCTGTCCTCCTTGTGGTATGTTAGAGGCTCATCTGGTGCATATGATTTGGGACTGCTCTCTTCTAGATAATTATTGGACTGATGTACTCCAGCTTATACGGATGGTTTATGTAGTTATGTCATCTCTGCTCCCTAAAGTATGTCTGCTAGGTCTCATAGGATGTGGGAAAGACGTGGGGATGCTGCGAGTTCTGTATCGGGGTCGGAAGCTAATTGCACCGTACTGGATCAGGCCTAACCTGGTTGAACTTGATGGACGTATGTCTTTTTTCAACCGTACTGACTATGTAACTATGTAACCCTCTGGCAATAGCTGATATGATCACTCAAATCACCCATTTAGTATGTTTGGAAAAGGGTATTATGTCAAACGCAAGGCTACTCGTAAGTTTGATGGCATATGGGGTCCCTGTGTGCAGAAGTATGCCCCACCTGATCACACGTCTTAGGTGCATGCCCAATTTGGGAAAGTTTGCTTGGGTGTAAAGTATGAGAAATGTGCAGTGTTGCTCTTTGCTTCTATGTTTTCCCCTCTGTTTGGTATGTTTGTGTGGAGTGTTGTGTTTGCCCACCTTTGCCTTGGTGCAGGTCTTTGTGTGTCTGTGGTGGGGTCCTATCTGACATGCTCCTCTTTCATATAAACTAAAATAAACTTATAAATGTATTGCACATCGAAAATGTCTCAACTATCAAAATTTGTTCACACCACCAATTGGTCACACCACATGGCAGAAAAAAAAATGGAATAAAAAGTAGGGATGCACCGTTTTCAGCTAATTGGTGCAGGGCCGAAACGAGTCACTTCACCTGAGTCCTTGTTGTTTCTTATGGCAACACAATAAAGAAGTTCCTTTTTACGACTTTGGCGCTGGAAATTCTCTTTTTTCTCCATGGTATACGGACTACCCCCGGTCCAGTCCGAGCACAGCAACAGAGGGTGAGTTGAATAACTATCTTTGCTTTGTTTAACCCCTTAAGGACTCAAGGTTTTTCAGTTTTTGCACTTTCGTTTTTTCCTCCTTACCTTTTAAAAATCATTACCCTTTCAATTTTCCACCTAAAAATCCATATTATGGCTTATTTTTTGCGTCGCCAATTCTACTTTGCAGTGACATTAGTCATTTTACCCCAAAAATTCACGGCAAAACGGGAAAAAAAAATCATTGTGTGACAAAATCGAAGAAAAAACGCCATTTTGTAACTTTTGGGGGCATCCGTTTCTACGAAGTGCATATTTCGGTAAAAATTACACCTTATTATTCTGTAAGTCCATACGGTTAAAATGATATCCTACTTATATAGGTTTGATTTTGTCGTACTTCTGGAGAAAATGATAACTACATGCAGGAAAATGTATGTTTAAAAATGTCATCTTCTGACCTCTATAACTTTTTTATTTTTCCACGTACAGGGCGGTATGAGGACTAATTTTTTGTGCCGTGATCTGAAGTTTTTATCGGTATCATTTTTGTTTTGATTGGACTTTTTGATCACTTTTTATTCATTTTTTAATGGTATAAAAAGTGACCAAAAATACGCTTTTTTTGATTTTGGAATTTTTTTGCGCGTACGCCATTGACCGTGCGGTTTAATTAATGATATATTTTTATAGTTCGGACATTTACGCACGTGGCGATACCACATATGTTTATTTTATTTTTATTTTTTTTACACTTTTTTATGGGAAAAGGGGGGTGATTCAAACTTTTATTAGGGAAGGGGTTAAATGACCTTTATTAACACTTTTTTTTTAACATTTTTTGCAGTGTTATAGGTCCCATAGGGACCTATAACACTGCACACACTGATCTCTTGCACAGATCACTGGCGTATATTAATACGACTGTGATCAGTGTTATCGGCGCTTGACTGCTCCTGCCTGGATCTCAGGCACGGAGAAGTCATTCTTTCGATTGGACACCAAGGAGGCAGGTAAGGGCCCTCCCGGTGTCCTGTAAGCTGTTCGGGATGCAGCGATTTCACCGCAGCGGTCCCGAACAGCCCGACTGAGCAGCCGGGTCACTTTCACTTTAGAAGCGGCGGTCAGTTTTGACTGCCGCTTCTAAAGGGTTAATATCGCACATCGCCGATGTGTGGTATTAGCCCCGGGTGTGGTATTAGCCCCGACGCGATATGATGCGGGATCACGGCGCGATCCCGCTTCATATCGCGGGAGCCGGCGCAGGACGTAAATATACGTCCTGCATCGTTAAGGGGTTAAAAAAAATGTAGCATTGCAAAAGTGGTACTGTAGCGGTAATGTTTGTTTTCTTTTCTTGCAGGCCAGGCACAATGGAATTAAAACATTTTTCACAATACTAACCCTTTAAGCACTCATTTTCACAGAAAAATCTATTTTGTTAAAAGTAGAACGGTAACAGACAAACATGTTAAATGGGCAATGTCAGATCCAAAAACTTTTTATATATTGAAACTGATGAAAAACTAAAAGACCTTTTGTAATATGGTTGCTTAACCCCTTAAGGACTAAGCGTTTTTCAGTTTCTGCATTTTAGTTTTTTCCTCCTTACCTTTAAAAATCATAACCCTTTAAAATTTTCCACCTAAAAATCCATATTATGGCTTCTTTTTTACGCCACATCTACTTTGAAGTGACATTAGTAATTTTACCCAAAAATCCACGGTGAAACGGGGGAAAAAAATTGAAGAAAAAAGAATGCCATTTTGTAACTTTTGGGGGTAACTTCCGTTTCTACGCAGTGCATTTTTGGGTAAAAAGGACACCTTATCTTTATTCTGTAGGTCCATACGGTTAAAATGATACGCTACTTATATAAAATTTTGATTTTGTCGTACTTCTGGAAAAAATCATAGCTACATGCAGGAAAATGTATACGTTTAAAATTGTCCTCTTCTGACCCCTATAACTTTTTTTATTTTTCAGCATTTGGGGATCTATGAGTGCTCATTTTTTGTGCCGTGATCTTAAGTTTTTATTTAGTTTTGATCGCTTTTTATTTATTTTTCTATGGTATAAAAAGTGACCAAAAAGCCAGCAATTACTCACCAGTAATTCTATTTCCTCGTAGTCACGACTACTCCACCAGGAACAGGAAACCTAGAGTTCAAAAAGGATGCACATCCCTCTCTGCCTCAGTGAATTACCAAGACTTAAGAAGCATCCTACATAAGGTTAGGCTGCTTTCACACTCTGAGCATTCATCCGTTATTAAACGTCTGTTTTCTGTGTAAAAACGGACGTTTAATAACGGATGAAATAACGGGTGCTAATGGATGAATATTCATCCGTTAAGAACAGTTATCCCTCATGTATGGCCGAACACCTGCCTTCAGACTCCCACAGCCTGAACTACTACTACTCCCATCATGGAACAGACTTCTTTCCATGATGGGAGTAGTAATTCCCTGGCTGCGGGAGTCTGCAGACAGCTGGGGAGGCTACATTAGTGTTTTTACTACAACCCCCATCATGGAACATGTTCCATGATTGGGGTTGTAGTACAGGGGCTGAGGAATTGATCGCACCGGGTTTCACTTCTTAGACCTGATGTGATCTGAAGTTATGAAGTAGGGGAGCGGGCGGCAAGATCCGCAATCCTGCGATGTATCAGTGTGCTTTAACTTTAATTTTTGAATCCCCCGCGGGGAGTTCTGAATGGCCGGTTCCGAGGAGCCATTCAGGGCTCTCAGTTGGAGATTTAAAAATGAACATTGTGAGTAGCAGGGGCCATATCTATATTAAAAGCGCTGTGGGGGGGCAAGATATATAGCGCTGCAGGGGGGAAGGGGCAGACATATAGCCTATATATCTAGCCCCCCAGCAGTGCATTAGATATGACCCCCGCCTGCGCATTAAATATATACCCCCGCAGCGCATGTATCTGTGCCCTCGCAGCGCTTCTATATACATATGCCACTGCAGCGCTATATGTGAAAAGCATTCTAGCAGCAGCATCGGCCACCCGATACTGCTGATAGAAATACTTTTCATGCATAGTGCTGCAGCGGCATATGTATATAGAGGCGCTGTGGGGGGGCAGATAACGCTATATGTCTGCCCCCCCCCCCCCCCATATGAATGAAAAGTATTTCTATTAGCAGCGCATAGTGCCAGCTCTCGGTTCTATGCGCTGCTAATAGAAATACTTTTCATTCAAATGGCAAAAGGGGTATATGTATATAGAAGAGCTGTGGGGGGGGGGGGTCAGATAACGCTATGTGTCTGCCCCCCAGCTCTTCTATACACATACCCCTGCCACCATATGAATGAAAAGTATTTCTAATAGCAGCACATAGAGCACTATGCGCTGCTAATAGAAATACTTTTCATTCATATGGCGGCAGGGGTATTGGTATATAGAAGCACTGGGGGGGGCGGGGCAGATAACGTTATATGTCTGCCCCCCCCCCCCCCCCCCCCCCAAAGTGCTTCTATATACATATACCCCTGCTGCCATATGAATGAAAAGTATTTCTATTAGCAGCGCATAGTGCCGGCTCCATGCGCTGCTAATAGAAATACTTTTCATTCATACGGCAGCAGCGGTATATCAATATAGAGGCACTGGGGGGGGAACACTATGGGGGAGATTTATCAAAACCTGTGCAAAAGGAAAGTTGACCAGTTGTCCATAGCAACAAATTAGATTGCTTCTTCCACTTTGCAGAGGCCTTGTTAAAAATGAAAGAAGCGATCTGATTGGTTGCTGTGGGCAACTGGGCAACTTTTCCTCTGGACAGGTTTTGATAAATCTCCCCCTGCCATATGAATGAAAAGTATTTCTATTAGCAGCGCATAGAGCCGTCACTATGCGCTGCTAATAGAAATACTTTTCATTCATATGGCAGCAGGGGTATATGCATAGAGAAGAGCTATATAGCATTATCTGCCCCCCACAGCGCTTCTATATACATATGCCACTGCAGCGCTATGTATGAAAAGTATCTATCAGCAGCATCAGGCGGCCGATGCTGCTGCTAGAATGCAATTCACATATAGCGCTGCTGTGGCATAGATATATAGAAGCGCTGTGAGGGCACATATACACATATACATGCGCAGGCGGGGGATATATATTTAATGCGCCGGTGGGGGTCATATCTAATGCACTGCTGGGGGGCTAGATATATAGGCTATATGTCTGATGCCCCCCCCCCTCTCTGCAGCACTATATATCTTGCCCCCCACAGTGCTCTTTGGCCCATGCTACTCCCAAAGTTCATTTTTAAACCTCCTGCTGAGAGCCCTGCTCGGCTCCTCAGTACCGGCCATTCAGGGCTCCCCGCGGGGGATTCAAAAATGAAAGTTAACACACACAGATCCATTGCATGGTTGCAGAGCATTCTTCTTCCGTCACAACTAACAGCCGTTATTCATGACGGACTATGACGGGTTATAACTGATAATCAAATAATACCAGAGACTTTAATGGGATTGTTTAACAGCCGTTTAACAGGGCTTTTCTAACGGACGTTTGGAACGGATTAATTTTTAAAGCGTGAATGCAGCAATAGAATACAGCACTATACACAACAAATGTATATAACATTTTTTTTTTTTTTTTGGCAACACCACAGTGAACACACCACATGTGAGAAGAATAAGAAAGAGGGTGGGAATAGTATGTGATGCTGTTGTGACTAAGAGGAAATAGAATTACCAGTGAGTAATTACCGGCTTTCCACCCAGTCACGACAGCACCACCAGAGAGAATACCAGAGAAGAACTAGGGAGGGATCACCACCTGAAGAATGTTGCGCCCAAAAGCCAGAGGATAGTCAGCCCTGAGCCTATAGTGCCGAAAAAAGGTATGTGGGGACGACCAAGTAGCCGCCCTACAGATTTGAGCAATAGAAGCGCCTCTTTTCTATGCCCATGATGAGGAGACTGCTCTAGTAGAGTGAGCTCTCAGGTTGGATGGAGGAGACAATCCTGCAGAGGAATGAGCTGCAACAATGGCCTGCCTAACCCATCTAGCATTAGTATTTGCTCTGACACTATTTCCCCTATTTGGACCTGCAAACTGAACAATTTGTCTGACTTCCTAAAATTTCTGGTACTTTTTAAATACTCTAACACATCTGCGGACATCAAGCATGTGGAACAAATTTTCACCTTCTGAAGATGGATTTGCACAGGACGGATGGACAACTTCTTGAGATAAATGTAAAGAAGACAAAGGCTCAAAAGGACTCCTGCAGAGAGGGTTAAGCACCAGAGTAAATCCCAAGGAGAAACAGCTGTTAAACTGAATAGCTGCATTCTGGTAACAGACTTACAAAATCTCCCCACGCAGGGATGGTTAGCAATCTTCTGGCCATATAATGCCCCTAGAGCAGCTACGTGTACCTTGAGGGTGGCAGCCCTTAATCCTTTCCAAAGTCCTTTTTGTAAAAAAAAAAATAATAATTCAAGAATAAAAAGGCATAATTTAGCCTGACCAAATAAAAATCGGATGAGTCTGAAAAAGACAAACTTTTTCCAAATTCTAAAATAAAATCTTTGTAGTCACTGGTTTTCTACTGTATTGTAAAGTGGATATAACCGCATCTGACAAGACCCTTGGACTTCAAGATTATCCTTTCAAGAGCCAAGCCGTCAGATGAGGGTTGCGGACATCTGGATGAAGGACCAGGCCTTGGCTGAAAAGATCCTGGATTTTCAGGAGAACCCAGGGATCTGCTAGAGACAGGAGAACCATGCCCTCTGTGGCCAGAATGGGGCGATTAAGATGACTGTCTCTCTGCCCTCTGATTTTTCTTATGACTCTGGGAATTAGAGCCAGGGGAGGAAAGGCGTAGGCCAAGTCCCAATCCTAAGTTTGAGAAAGTGCGTCCACCGCTAAGGGACTGTCTGCTGGACTCAGGGAAAGAAAGTCTCTGGCCTGTCTGTTGAGCCTGGCAGTGAAAAGATACACTTGAGAGGTTCCCCATAGGGCTGTGATCTTGATGAATATTTTTGGATTCAACCGCCATTCCCCTTGAAGATCGGTTGTTGTTGTTGTTGTTGTTGGCTTAGAAAGTCTGCCCTGAAATTGAGATCCCCTTTGATATGCACTGCAGAGATTGTTTTAGATGGGATTCTGCAAAGGACAAGCCCTGAAAAGACAAATTCAGAATGGATGGCGTTCTCATAGTTCCCTGTTTATTTAGGACAGACACAGTGGTGGTATTATCCGAGAGTGGAAATGGGCCCAGGGGACTGCTGGGATGGGTGCTGTGAACAAACATAAAACTGACATTCCATTCCTAATAGATATACAGGGAGCCGTAATAATCTACCTGACTGAAGAGATAATCTTCTCTCTTAGCTGAAGGGAGAAAAGATTTTTGTACTGAAGAGTCAAACAAAAAGCCCAAAAAACTTTGAGAAGGGATAAGGGAGGATTTTTCCCAACTAATTAGCCAGCCCAACTTATGGAGGATATCAACAGTGCGGGACAACTTTTTTTTACTTCAACTTCTGATTCGGCTAACAGCAGAAAATCATCTACACAGGGAATAAAAATCCCTTCTCCCTCCCGAATATAGGCTGCCATTTCTGAAACTATCTTTGTAAAAACTCTAGGAGCAATGGCTAAACCAAAGTGCAGGGCACAAAACTTTAAATGAAGGAGTTGAGAATTTACAACAACTGCAATGGTTAAATATTTCTGATAATCTGAGTGAATAGGGACATGAAGGTATGCATCTTTTAAATCTAAAGACATAAAACAATCCTTGAAACAAAAAGGTTAACTGTGGATTTTATTGTGTCCATTTTAAATTGATTATAAATCAAATAATGATTCAGAGGTTTAAAGATTAATATTCACCCTGAATGTACCATTTGGTTTTCCCACAAGAAAAAGTAGAATAAAACCCCAAACCCTGTTCTTGTGGGGGTAAAGGAACCAAACCCCCATTATCTTTAAGGGATAATACTTCTCCCTTTAAAGAAGGCTGACCTGAAGGTCCTGGAGGGGATTTAGTGACCAAGAATCGAGTAGGTGGTAAACTAACAAAATCCAGACAGACCGTCTCGAACACTTTGGATTATCCAAGAACTATTTGAAGTTTTTGCCCACTCTGGAAAAAATTCCTTAAGTCTGCCACCTACTCAGAGATCCAGTCATTGGGGGTCAGTTTTTTGGTGGACGTGTTAGGCTAATTGAACATAAGGCCACTCCCCTTACGACAAAACTTCCACTTTTTAGAAGGATCTCTATTTTTATTCTGACCACCTCTCTTCCTTTAAAGTGAAAAGGCCTATTTTGTCTAGGAGGCTAGGAAGATGGAAACCCCATGTTCCTATCCCCAGCCTTGTCTAACATGTCAGAGAGGAGAGAACCAAACAAAAATTCTCCCTCACAGGGAATGGCACATAACTTACTTTTTGAGCCATTTTCCCCAGACCAATTTTTTATCCATAGCACTCTTCTAGCGGAGTTAGTAAGTGCTGCAGGTCTGGCGGATAACCTTACTGCGTCTGAAGATGAATCTGCCAGAAAAGCAGAAGCTTTTTTAATTGTAGCCATTAAGGAAAGAGTCTGCTCTTTGGGCACATCATTTTGCACAAATGAAGACAACAGTGATACCAGCGACTGGGGTTTTAGAGTGGCCCCTGCAGTCTCCCAAGGCCTTTTGAGAAAAATGTCCTTTTCTGTGCATAGGGTCATTTAAGGTACCTAAGTGCTCAAATGGTAAAGACCCCTTCCTGGAGACCTTGGAAACTGCCATATCAATCTTAGGAGGGAGATCCCAATACTTAGTATCAGCCTCCGAAAAAGGATATTTTCTTTTAATTGCCCTAGGAATGAAGTTTTTTTTAAATTTTTTTTTATCCGGAGTCTCCCATTCTTTCTTAATTGAGAAATGGTTCTATGAACCAGGAAAACTCTACGTTTTCTTTCTTCTAGGCCCTCGAACATCATGTCTTGAATAGACTTCTGTTCTTTAGTCTCCTCAAGCCCCATGGTGGACCTCACAGCCTTAATCAATTGCTCAGAATCCTCCGACAGAAAAAGAGGCTTTCCTGACAAGCCATCCTCCGATGAACGGGAATCATCCCCTGTAGGGAATATATAACTATATATAAAACCCATAGTATAAAAAGTTTAACAGCCCAATATCAGATAGAAGGAATACCTGAATAATAAATAATTCCTCCTTAATATCACCAGGGACAGAAGGGGCCTTTACCGGCTGTGGAGTGGTAATTACTGGTAGAAACTATTTAAGGACTGACTATCTGGCTCTCAACCATGTATTGCATCTGCATAATCAATAACGGGGATTCTTAAATTTAACACAAATTTAATTAACAAGAATTTTATTTTATTTTTTATTTTATTAATAACAACTGCACCAATGATACTATTAATACAAGCTGGGCAGTTCGGCTTAGTATAATCAGGCGTTAATGCAATCTTACACATAAGGCATTCCCTATGTTTAGTCCACTTTCCTAGGATTAGCCTAACAATTTGATTAACAAAGAGGGAAAAAAAAGGACCGAAAAATTAAAATAAATAAATAAAAGAGCCATAAGACCCTCCGCAAGAAATAGTAATGTGGACGCAATCTTAGAATCCGCAGAGTCCCGCTTGGAAGAATCATCTCAAATGGAGCTCATCTTCCTTCACACTTATCTCTCCTGGAGGCCAGAAGCTGCAGCTTCAGCATCCAGACGGTTGTCCTACATGCAACGGAGGCATAGCAGAAGAAAAGATTGCCTTTTTAAATCTGCCACCCTGGAAGGCCCTACTCCAGGCTTCCTGCAGGAACAGGAAACCACTGAGGCAGAGAGGCATGTGTGTCCTTTTTGTACTCAAGGTTTCCTGTTCCTGGAGGAGGAGTCTCTCTCTCTCTCTCTGGTGGTGCTGTCCAAACGGGGTGGAAATACGCTATTTAAGACTTTTTTTTTACGTGTACACCATTGACCGTGCTGTTTCATTAATATATTTTTATAGTTCAGACATTTACGCACGCGGCGATACCACAGGTTGATATTTACTTACATTTTTTTTATTTAATGGGAAAAGGGGGGTGATTCTGACTTATTAGGGAAGGGATTAAATCACATTTATTAACTCTATATTCACTTTTTTTTCCCAATGTTATAGCCCCAATGTTATTTCCTACACTGATCACTATCATGTCGTAACATGGCATCTATCAGTGTTATCAACTGCTCCTGCCTGGATCTCACAGGAGGCAGGTAGGGATCCACCTCGTGTCCTGCAAGCTGTTCCTGACACTGGGTCGGTCTCGAACAGCCCGACTCAGCTGCTGGGATGGTTTCGGTTTCACTTCAGACCCTGGGCCAACTTTGATCGCCGCGTCTGAAGGGTTAATACCGGGTATCACCGCGATTGGTGATGTCCGGTATTAGACTCGGGTCCAAGGCATTGATGGCCCCGGGACCAACCCAATATGATGCAGAGTCAACGCGTGACCCCGCGTTATATTGCGGGAGCCAGCACAATATGTAAATGTATGTCCTGCGTTAAGGGGTTAAAATTTTAGGAATGTTTAACGAAGAAAAACGGCTCCTGGAAATCCTACCACTAGGGATCCTTTATACTTACTGGGACACTAACCAGTCCTGCAGCAGCATCAGTTTGTCCATGAGCCATGGACAAGAAATGGAAAAGAGGAGATAGCTTCAGAAGAGACGCTGTCTCAACGCGGCGCTGGACACAAACGGCCGTTTGTGTCAAGCGCCACGTTAAGCCAGCGTCTCATCTGAAGCAATCTTCTCTTTACCATTGTTTTAGCCGGAGGGCTGCAGACACATTAACATCATACGCTCACCATTGCTGTGTATGTGGTTACAAAACTACACCAGGTGAGCAGCTTATACAGTTTTTTTTACAATTTAACTGTCCTCTTATCACACCACGAGGCGCTGTTACTTCCTTTTTTCAGATGGACAAGAAAGGACTCCTGGATAAGGCTGCATAAGCAGACACAGTACTCCCCTCCGACCACCACAAAGGATTGCCATGGCCCCTTCCACTAAAAGGATTTCTAACACTGTAAGCTAATGAAAAATGGTATTTTACAATAAATATAGGTGATCGAGGCATAAAAATTTGATGTACATGGTCAGCGATTAGATACTAATTATTTTTTTGGGATTGACAGTTACGCTTTAAGATGGGTATAATTTTAATCGCATTGACCCACAGAATAAAGAGAACATGCCAGTTTAACTGTAAAGTACAGTGCGTAAAATACAAAACCCAAAGATGGATACCATTTTTTTTGTTTTGACAGGACTTTTAGAATGCTTTTTTATAAAAAATTATTCTGATACATCATGAGATTAAAAAAAAAAAAAAGTAGATTTTTTTATACTTACTGTAAAATTTCTCTCAGACTCCATTGGGGGACACAGGAACCGTGGGTATATGCTGCTGCCACTAGACAACAAAAAAATAAAAAAAGGAAGTTGGCCCCTCTTAGCAAGATATACCCTGCCTACTGGCTCTGAGCTAATCAGTCCCAAAGCAGTAGGAGAGGACTGACAAGAAAACAAAAGGGTTGTCCGAGGTAAAACCCCAGACAAAACTGACCGAATGACCTCACCGACAGACAACCTACCCCCAGGTCAGACTAGCAACCAATGGGTGGGTGCTGTGTCCCCGAGAAAGATTTTACATTAAGTATAAAAGAAGAATAAAAAAAATAAAAAAAAAACACGACTTCTCGGTCATCTCCATTAGGAGAAACAGGGATGTCCCAAAGCAGTCCTCAGGGTGGGAGAACAGGAATTCCGACAGAAGGGAATAAGGTGGAAGGCAGAGCAACACCTTGCGGCCAAACCCCACGTCAGCAGATACAAAATTGTGCACTTAGTAAAACTTGGTAAACGTGTAAACCGGCGACCTCGGGGCCACCTTACACACCTGCAAGGCCAAAGCCCAGTTCTGGACCGCCCAGGAGGCCCCGACGGAACGGGTGGAAGGAGCCATGTCCTGAAAGGGCAGAACCCTCCCATTACTGCGATAGGCTTCTGCGATGGCAGTCCGATCCGATGGCAGACGATGGTCGGGAATCATTTGCGCCTGCCTTCAGGGAGGACGAACAGCGGGTCATAACACCAGGACAAGAAGGTGAGCGAGAGATAGGCCTGTATGGCCCTAACAATGTACAATTTATGGAGAGAGCACTCCTTACGGTGGGACGGGCCCAGGCAAAAGGAGGGGTGAACGATATCCTCATTCAGATAGAAAGTGGAGACCACCTTCGGCAGGAAGGAAGGAAGGAAGGAACTGGCAAACTGAAGACAGCTCACCCAGATAGGAACACCAACTGTGCGCGGACCCGCTTCTCAGGAAACAATCTCAAAAAGGAAAGATGTCCAGAATTCGGGTGAATACTCTGATGCGTTTCACGCTTTCGCGCTTAGTCATAAAGTCTAATCGTGTATGTGCAAGCCTAAATAAAGTTATACCCTGTTTGCACTTCACCCGAATGCTGGACATCTTTCCTTTTGAGAAGGAAAAAACTGGCCCGAAAGACAACCTTGTCCTGATGAAGGACCAGGAAGGGGGAACGGCAGGAGAGCCGCCAATTCCCACACCCGCCAAATGGTGGTAACAGCAATAAGAAAGGCTACCTTCCATGAAACGAAGCGAAGGGAGACTTCCCGGAGGGGCTCAAAGGGGGTGCCTTGCAAGGCGCTGAGCACCAGATTCAGATCCCAGGGCGGGGTGGGAGACCTGTACGGCAGAGCTGTGTGGGCCACACCCTGCAAGAACATGCGCACACGAGGGTTGGACGCCAAGGGCCACTGAAAAAGGGAAGGGAATAGAGAATTGGGGTGGTAGCAGGGACCCTGCAAGAGTAGATCAGGGTGATCCTGAAGGCGCACGGGGGCATCCACAACGAGGCGGATGACATCTGCGTACCACGCGTGGCTGGGGCAATTCGGAGCCACAAGAATCGCCTAGATGCCCTCCGCCTTCATCTTCCTCACGACCTTGGGAAGGAGAAGAGATCGGGAAGGGAGAAGGTGGTCCAGAGAATGGCTAGCAAGGCCAGGGCCAGAGGATCGCAGGACCTGGTGACGGAACGGGGAACCTACCGGTTTAGGCAGGAGGCAAAGAGGTCATCACAAAACACCTCCGGGTGGAAAGACTACTCTCTGGGGTCAGCCGAGGTGCGACTCAAAAAGTCCGCATCCCAGTTGTCCACACCCAGGATGTGGACAGCTGTGATGGAGGGAACCTAGCATTCCGCCCAGAGCAGGATCCTGGATGCCTCTGCCATCGCCAGAGAGCTGCGGGTGCCACCCTGGTGGTTGATGTAAACCAACATCATGGCATTGTCTGTTTGCACCCGAACTGGGTGTCCCCGAAGGACCGACTCCCGGACAGAGAAAGATGGCCCTAAGTTCCAAGACGTTGATGGAGAGGTGGGTCTCCCTGGGGGGGGGGGGAACCAACGGCCCTGAACCGTCCAATCCTGAAAACTCGCCCCCCAGTCAAGGAGGCTCGAGTCTGTCGTCAAGACCTGCCAGCGAAGCAGCAGGAAAGAACGCCTCTCCTGGAGTAGCGGGGAGGTGAGCAACCAAAAGGAGAGACTGACGCACGCTGAGGGGCAGGAGAATTCGGCATTGGAGGGACCGTGGAGACTTGTCCCTCAGAGGCACCTTGGTGAAGACCCTGGGAGCCGTGGCCAGCGCGAAGGGCGGAGCCACAAACTGAAAGACACCTGCAGGGGCGGCAAAGCGGAGAAAACAACTGGTGAGGCAGGAAGATGGGGATGTAAAGGTAAGCGTCCTGGATATCCACCGAGGACAGGAACTCTCCCTGATTCACGGACACTGAACGAAGAGACTCCATGCAGAAATGCTGCAGATGCAAATGCTGGTTGAGCTGCTTCAGATCGAGTATTGGCCAGACTGTGCCTCCTTTCTTGGGAACGATGAAGATTCGAATAGAATCCCAAAAAATGTTCCTGAGGTGGAACTGGAACTATCACCCCCTTGGCTAGAAGGGTGTGGAGCACGGACTGAAAGGCTGATGCTAGGGAGGGAGAACATGGGGAGCGGGACTGGCAGTTTGTGGTAACCTGGCTCGGCAGTAAAGCGGGCCGAATGCTTATCCAACTTGTACGAGATGTACGAGTCTTGAAGGATGGTGCCTTCCGAGCCTGCGAGGCTGCTGGACTGTCCTGCCAGCCAAGGCAAAGGACTGAAAGGAAATGACTTGTGGCGGGAACCGGTGAGGCGTACTCTATTTTGCGGTAGTAAGGAGCTCTTTCCAACTGTCGCCTCAGAAATAATTTCATCCAGGTGCTTACCACAGAGACAGGCGCCTGAAAAGGGCAGTTCCCAAAGGAATTTCTTGAAAACAGCGTCGGCATGCCAGGCCTTCAGCCACAAAAAGACCAGGTTCCGGACACAAAGACTCCAGAGATGCTGAGCACAGGTAGTCCCCGGCATTGGAGATCTGGAGTGCCAGGTCTGCTAAGTCGCCTGGAGGGGACCCGGACAAAATGCCTTGACGAAGTGTGGGAGCCCAAGCCGACAAAAGCTTTGACCACCCAGGTGGAAGCGAAAGCGAGAAGCAAGGTTGACCCTTCTGCTTCAAATGCGAATTTGCCCAGATTCTCAATTCACTTGTCCAACAGAACCTTAAAGGAAGCCGCGTCCACCAAGGGAAGGGTATTGGACACATGGGACAACGGAGGGTCCACCATAGGTGGGGCAGTCCATTTCAAGACCAGGTCTTGGGAAAATGGAAACATTGCCCAAAGCTTTTAAACTTCTAAGAAGCGTCATTTAGGATGCTTCCAGGCTGCATCCAGCAGCTCGTCGAATTCAGTGTGAGGACTGAAGACCTTAGGAGTGCGGCAGAAGAAAACTTCTGGGGCTGGGTCCAAAGTTCCAGGGTCCTGCAGATGAAAGGTGTCTGATAGCTGACACCAAACTGTCCACCATGTCCGACATGCCTGACAGTTCCTCTTAATCCAAAGGCGGAACTGACTCCACATCCACCAGTTCCCCTGGAGACCGGGAACATACTGTAGGGGTCCTTAGGCCGAGGTGTAGCAAACCTGGAACAACGAGCAGGGGACCGGAAACGGCCTCTAGGGGAGCGGCCACGGAAGCAGGGGGGGGTGGCTGGAGAGGGGGAACCGGAGCGGCAAAGTGACAACACAAACAAAATCGTTGGGGGAGGAATCGGAAGACAAGACACTAGGGCGCTTGTGAGAATGCCGTGCGGATAAGTGAGGGGAGGCAAGGAGGACCGCTCCAAAGCAGACAAGCCAACCAAAATAAAATAAAAAATAGGAGCAAGCTCACCCAGGTTCCCAAGTCATGAAGAGAAGAAGAGGAGCAGTCCTCAGATGTCAGAAGCAGTCACCCAGCTTCTGAGGAGAAGAGGGAGTGGGAGGAGCCACTGCCGGGCATAGGAGTGGGCAGGGACACCAGCGTGGTACAGGAGAGCGCCGCTATTTTCAAGGAGGAAGCGGTTCCAGGGTTAAGCCACTATTGGAAAGGAAGGGAGGCGGTGCCAGGGTTATGACTCCCAGAGCGTGCGCACCCATGGGATAGGACGAGCCTGACCCCCTGGTGTGCATGCTGATGCGCCATTGGTCCCAGTAGCCGGAGCTCTCTGCCTTAGAGCATGCGCCGCCTACCCGACATGAGAGTGGAGCTCGTGCCCAGATGTACAGGCTGGTGCCACAGCCTAAAGTTAGCATGAAGCCGCTATCCCAGCTGCCCTGCCGGGAGACTGGCGGGGTCAGAGTGCAGTAAGAGCCGCGCAGCATAGTCCTGGCACAAGGGGAGACCGCAGAGAGTAAGTACTCACCTCCCGGTGTCTTCAGCCAGCTGGCACCACCTGCATAAACCCATAGAAAGACGAACAGGGGAAATAGGGGGACCAGGACCCAGGGTACAACCACCTTGTGCTTGTCTCTGGCGAGAAGGGGTTAACAGCCCATACTTTATGAATCGTGCCCCATCATTGCATGTGAGAGAACAGGTAGTGCCATGCTCCTGCCTCCCAACCCTAAAAAGAAAACAAAAAAGAAGAAAACTCAAACTAGACGTCCCTAGCTAGAAAATAATAAAAAGGAAAAAGACCAGGCCTGGAGAACTCCAGACCTGTGTCTGCCTCTCACTGACAATAAGCTCAAACTGATTAGCTCAAAGCCAGTAGGCGGGGTATATCCTGCCAGGAGGGGTAGACTTCCTTTTTTGTTCCACCTAGTGGCCGCAGCATATACCCACGGTTCATGTGTCCTCGACAGAGAAATCAGTATTTTTGGTGTTTGGTATTTATTATACACACACACATCAAAATTTGTCTCAAAACAGTTAACATTACCTCTTTTTGAAAGCCAGTGCACGTGAAGTGGATAACTCCAGAATTCAGCAAACAAGTAGCATCTTCAATATGACATGAAAAAAGAAAAATTTAAATTGTTAGAAAAGTATTTTAAAAAGGTCCACATTGAAACATCCTTACTTCTTTGCAACTTTACGAGAATCTGCCAGGTCCCTGAGGGCCCACACACCAGCCCTTGGTCCTAACAGGTAAGAAGAACAGTGTGCTAATGCCATTGAAAGTACAAGTGCATATTAAAATATTTATCAAACATTGCATGGCTGCAGTGCAGAGCTTGTTTCAGTTCTGGAATCTCCCTTAAAGGGGTACTCCACCCCTAGCATCTTATCCCCTATACAAAATATAGGGTATAAGATGTCAGATCGCCAGGGTCACGCTGATGGGGACCCCCAGGATCTCCGCTGCGGCACCCCGCTATCATTACTGCACAGAGCAAACTCGCTTTGTGCATAATGATGGGCAATAAAGGGGCCGGATCATCGATATGTTATGGCTCCGCCTCCCTCAATACATGTCTATGGGAGGGAGAGTGGCGGCCATCACGCCGCATCCCGTAGACTTGCATTAAGGGGGCGGGCCGTGACGTCACATTGCTCCGGCCCCTGTATCGCCGGTCATTACGCACAGAGCGAGTGTGCTCTGTGCAGTAATGACAGCTAGGTGCCGCAGCGGAGATCCCGGGTGTCCCCAGCAGCGGGACCCCGGCAATCTGACATCTTATCCCCTATGCTTTGGATAGGGGATAAGATGTCCTGGGGTGGTGTACCCCTTTAATCCCAACCTTGCTATTGTTTTGTGGTTGATCATAGTTATATAAAATATATACACACACATAAATTTATTAAGCGCAAACACACATTACACTTAAGCTTAGCTGATTTTGAACATGACAAATGCTCTTTAAGCACAAGGAATATAGCTGAACTTTTTACAAAAGCAAACCATAAACAAATGAAACCATACCAAAATTATAGGTGCTTGGAAAAAAGAATTGCTCTGGAGGTGGATACGAAGGTGGAACTCCTCTACTCAGACTACGCTCATGTACAAGAATGTCAAATATGGCGTCTTCAGTCATGTTTGTCAAAGCTTCTAGAGACCAGAACGCAAAATATGAACAGTTTCTGAGAAACTGACCAGGCCTGTGAAATGGGACAAAAAAACAATGAAATGGATATGATATAGACATGCATTAACTGTTATTCCTTTCAAGCCCCACACCCAAGAAATAAAACTGCACCTCTCACCTCAAAGAATCGGGCATCTGTGCTTGATACCAACGATTTATATCAAACACTCCCATGTAAACTGAAGGCTTATTTTGTCCATAAGTATTAACTTGCCAGCTAAAAATTGACACACTGGTATCAGGTGATGAAACTGAAAGAAAAACATGATGATAGTTTAAACATATGCATAACCACCATTACAACTACTAACATATAGAATGCACTGAAAACATTTCCCTTTTTCTCAGATAAGTTAGAATTATCAACCTGTACCAATGACTGTCTCCAAGTCACCATAAAGTGTGCACCATCTACTGATACTTGGTGGACTTTACTATCTCTACAGATACTGAACAGTCTGTGGCAGGATTTACACACCATGTAACAAACTACATTCCCTAGCAAGTCTTATTAGAATCCACGTTAGTGTAGCTTTGCGCGTGTTTTTTTTTTTTTTTTTTGTAATCATGCATCGAAAAAAGATTTTGCCGAGGGGTTAGCCAAGGCAAAAAAGGTTGGAAACCACAGGCTTAGCAAGAAGCTTTATGACGTCCACACTGGATAACTTGTGTCCTGCCCCCTCCTGTCTGCATTTGTACACTTTACTCTTGCCCCACAGCGCTTCAAGGCTACCTTCCCTTACCAATGGCAGACTACTTCTCTTAAATGGTCACTCATTAAAACAAATTTTTGCTATTGCATTCCTTATGGTAAATTAATATTTCTACTATACTTTGTTAAAAAAAAAAAAATTTAGTTTTCTATGTTTTATTTGCGCTTAAAAAAGCTCAAGAGCACATTTTCCCCCATAGCCTACACAGACTTAGGACCAAAGCCCAAACACAGGAAATGCCGCCTGGAGTGCTGAGGGGGGTGTGTCCAGCCTCATCTAATCATAGCTCCTCTTAACTGCCATATGCTGTTGGTGGGACACACCCACTCAGCACTCCAGGCTGCACTTCCTGTGTTTGGGCTTCGGTCCTAAGTCTGTGTAGGCTATGGGGGAAAATGTGCGCTTGAGCTTTTCTAAGCACAAACAAAACATAGAAAACTTATTTTTTTAACAAAGAATAGTAGAAATGAGTTTTTCTTGTCCTCCCTATAAAGATTTTCTCGTAGCCTTCATTTGGGGCACAGATACCATGGGGTATTATGCTGCTGCCACTAGAAGGCTGACACTAGGCAAAAAAAAGTTGGCTCTTCCCAGCAGGATATACCTGCCCACAGGCACTGAGCTAATCAGTTATGTCACATATCAGTAGGAGAAGCCAAACAACAAAAGGAGAAATTGTTCGAAGGACACCAGAAAACAATAACAGGCAACACACAACCTGACCAGGAACCGTAAATGGGTGGGTGCTGTGTTTCCCAATGAAGGCTACAAGAAAGATTTTACCGTGAGTACAAAAGATCTCCTCTCGGTCGCCTCATTAGGGGACACAGATACTATGGGACGTCCAAAAGCAGTCCCCGGGGTGGGAAAAACAATGCCAAATAAGGGAAGGTCAGGCCAGAGACTGAGCCATAACCAGTCACCCAAGAAAGAGGTCAAGGCTCAAAGGAAACAGAAACCTGGCTACCAACCATCAGACAGCCCCCACAAAACATGAGGGGCGAAGCAGGACTAACTAGAAGGAACTGAGCAGAGAACTGGGGTCCAACAGCCAACCAGATAAACAACAAACGGTCGCTTCTGAGGCCTGCTGGGCCAAACATGGCCTGGCAGGAGCAGAACACACCCCTGAGAAAAAGAACCACTGAGGCCTGGGCTAAACACTGAAGAGAGAGATAAGAGAAGCTCTAATGCAGAGATTCAGCGAAGCAAGACAAACATGGCGAGGAAATGCCACTTCCAGAAAATATGCCGGGGAGGCATGAAGGGAGAGCCCTGACAGAAGGCTAACGCAACTGTGGGACAGAGGCTGAGGGGAAAGAACAGTAGAAAAGCAGCTGAGCACGCTCACCCAGAAGGCAAGACTCAGAAGGCGGATACCAGAGCTGCTAGAACGGGACGAAGAAGAAACAAAACTCATGAACAGACCAGAGCACCTGAAGAAAACGGCCAGAAGGAAAGCTAGGACAAAATGCACCCGCAGAACACCCGAACCAAGAGGGTTAACTCAATTCTCAATCCTAGGCCACTCCGCTCAAAGCCTGGCAGAGGAGAACTCAAGAGTACTCCACAGTGTCACAAAAGTGAAAAACATGCGACAAGTGGACCACGCATGTGGAGACACCCGAAACAGCCAGACTGGGCAACCAAGCCCCTAACCCCGAGACCCTACGATCCGGGCACCTCCCACTCCGGAGAGAGAAGGAGGAATGCAAATAGACCGGAGGGAAGGAGCGGAGCCATCCAGAACACTGGAGTCGCCACCCAGAGAAGCAGAGGAACCCATGTCCAGGAAGAAAAAGGAGGGTCCCTGGAGTCCCAACCAGGAGAGGCAGAGAACCTCAAGCCAGAGCGAACATTCCAGCTGAGCACCTACATCGGGGCAGGACATGGAGCGGGAAAGAAAAGACCGTCACTGCAGAGAAAAGCAGGACCGGAACCTAACCAAGCCCAGGACAAACTCCCAGGATGGTGGAAGCTCGAGGAACAACCACCTTGGAGCACAAGGCATGGAAAAGCCACCTGGCCGAGAGCCCAAGGCAAGGAAAGCCTGAAAAGGCAAAAGACCGACAGGGAGGGACCAGAACGACTCCGGGGCACCAGAGAAAAGTGACCCAACCTTAGGGGAGAACTGCGGCCAGGACAAAAAGGCAACCATGCCATAGCACTCGTAGACACAAGAGACTAGGATATAGCCAAGGTCGAGCAAGCAGGGAATTTCAATGTGGAAACTGATTGGATGACCGAGAGAGGAACATCCAGAACGACAGATACCGAGAGAAAGACCATGGGGAGCGAGATGGCGACCCATCCGAAGCAACAAGGCGAGGAAGAGAAGACCTGACCAGGGCGCGGGAGGGTGACCCCCCCCCAGACTGGAGGGCAAGCACAGGAAAACGACAAACTCCTAAAAAGGAGGAGGGACTTGCCCCAGCTAAGACTGAAGAGGAGCCCTGGGGAGCCTGAGGCGACCTGAGCAGAGAGGCCTGAAGGGGAAGGCCTAGAGACACTAAGTAGAAAAAGTGCTGGAGTGTAAAATAGAACTGAGCCCTCACATCCAGAAGGAAAACACAAGGACCACCAGGATGGCTGCCAAACAAGGCATACCCATAAATGTGAGTGACGCTAGGGGCTAGAGAAGCAGAGGTATAGACCTGGCAAGAACCCACTGAACCTCACCCAGAGCAAGAGGGGAGAAAAACCATGAACTGCCCTGGCAGGAGCAACAAGTGCCCCTGCGTAAGCTTGGACAGCGACAGCCACAACAAATCATTATCTAGCAAAACCCTGCCAAAAGAAGGAGATCGAGGGCATGAGAGAAATAAAGGGACCCTCCGAAACGAAGGTCGGAGGGAAACGATGCAAAGGTAGGAGCAGGAGTTGTACAAGACCTCCAGACGTGTCTGCCTCCTACGGACACTAAGTTAAAACAGATTAGCTCAGTGCCTGTGGGCGGGTATACTTTTTTTTTGCCTAGTGTCAGCCTGCTGGTGGCAGCAGCATAATACCTATGGTATCTGTGTCCCCCCATGAGGCGACCGAGAATTTTTTTTAAATTTACCATAAGGAGAGCAATAGCAAAAATTTGTTTTAATGAGAGTTACCACTTAAACCCTTAAGGACCATGCCCATTTTAACCTTAAAGAGGTACTCCGGTGCTTACACATCTTATCCCCTATCCAAAAGGTATTATATATATATATATATATATATATATATATATATATATATATATAGCTATCACACCCCTCCCGCAGGCTTGCATTGAGGGGCGGAGCGTGACGTCACACGGGGGCGGAGGCGTGACGTCACACGCCGACGGCCAACCGTAATCAGACCCGGAGCGAACACGCTCCAGGGACCGATTACAAACGGGGTGCCGCGTACATGATCACGAGCGTCCCCAGCTGCTGGACTCCCGCGATCAGGCATCTTATCCCCATTCCTGTGGATAGGGGATAAGACGTGTAAGCACCGGAGTATCCCTTTAAGAACCAGGGCCAATTTTATTTTAGCATTTTTGTTTTTTCCTCCTCGCTTTCTAAAACCTATAACTCCTTTATATTTCCATCTACAGACCCATATAAGGGCTTGTTTTTTGCGTGACCAATTGTACTTTGTAATGAATCTTCTCATTTTACCATAAAATGTACAGCGAACCCAAAATATTTTTTTTTTGGGAGGAAATTTTAATGAAAACCACAATTTTGCACATTTTGGAGGGTTTTGTTTTCACACTATACACTTAACAGTAAAAATGACATGTGTTCTCTATTCTGTGGGTCAATACGATTAAAATGATACCCATGGCTAGATACTTTCATATTTTTTTACCACTTAAAAAAAAAAATCTAAAACTTTTTGTACAAAATCAGTAATCTAAAATCGCCCTATTTTGACAACCTATAACTTTTTCATTTTTCCATATATAGGGCGGTATGAGGGCTCATTGTTTGCGCCGTCATCTGTACTTTTTATCGATACCACAGTTGCATATATAAAACTTTTAGATCATTTTTTATAATTTTTTTTTAACCTCTTCAGGACACAGGGCGTATGGATACGCCCTGCAATCCGAGTCCTTAAGGACCGAGGGCGTATCCATACGCCCGTGGGAAATCCGGTCCCCACCGCTAGCCGGTTGGGGACCGGAGCCGGATGCCTGCTGAAATCATTCAGCAGGCACCCTGGCACATCGCCCAGGGGGGTCCTGAGACCCCCCCATGTCTGCGATCGGAGAAAATCGCATGTCAATTAAGACATGCGATTTTCTCCCATTCCGGGCCGATCGGGTCTCTGGTGACCCGATCACCCGGAAAATAGGGCTGATCGGAGCTGTCAGCAACAGCCCCGATCAGCCTAAAGGATAGGAGTGAGGACGCAAAGCTGCGATCTACTCCTATCCCCTGGCATTAGTCAGAACGGAGGACAGGGCTCTGGGAAGAAGATGGAGACCGTACCTGCAGGAAAAGATGCCTGGGGATCTGGGATCTTCGCTGGAGCCTGCTGGATCCTAATCAGGTAGGGAATCGACAGTGGGGGGGGGGGGGGGGGGGGGAATTGAAAGTGAAAGTAAATCGATCTTTACTGTGGCAACCACTAGGGGGGCCAAACCAACTCCCAGCATGCCCAGACAGCCAAAGGCTGTCTGGGCATGCTGGGAGTTGAAGTTTTGCAACATCTGGAGGGTCACAGTTTGGAGACCACTGTTACAGTGGTGCCCAAACAGTAGCCCTCCAGATGTTGCCAAACTACAACTCTCAGCATGCCTCGACTGCTCAGGCATGCTGGGAGTTGTAGTTCTGTAACATCTGTCCCATCAGATTTAGCAATTTTCATGACATTTTTGAAAATTGCTGCTCTACTTTGAAGCCCTCTAATTTTTTCAAAAAGCAAAAGTATGTCCATTTTATGATAAAGTGGACATATTGTGTTTGTGAAGAAATATAAAATTTATTTGGAATATCCATTTTCCTTACAATTCGAGAGCTTCAAAGTTAGAAAAATGCAAAATTTTCTAAATTTTCATGAAATTTTGGGATTTTTCACCAAAAAAGGATGCAATTAACGCCGAAAATTTACCACCAAAATAAAGTAGAATATGTCACGAAAAAATTATCTCAGAATAAGAATATTCGGTAAAAGCGTTTTTGCGTTATTAATTCGTAAAGTGACGGTGGTCAAAATTGAGAAAAAGGGCTCAGTCCCCAAGGTGAAAAAGGGCTGCGTCCTTAAGGGGTTAGATAAAATGTGACAAAAAAAAGCTGCATTTTTGGACTTTTTTTACGTTTACACCATTCACATACCAAATATGTTTATAAAAAAAATTTTTACGCTTTTTGGGGGTAAAATGGGAAAAACGGACAATTTTCATTTTTATTGGGGGAGGGGATTTTTCACTTTCACTTTTTTGTTACTTTTTTTTTCAAATTCAAAAAAAGGATTTATTAAGAGCATAAATCGGTGACAGAACAATCAGTGAGTACGATACAAAATAAACAAGGTACAAAAAGAAAGTCCAGCAGCCAGGGGAGGCCCAGTGGACAGAAATACAATAACCTAGCACAAACCATGATTTTACTTTTTCTTTTTACATTTTTCAACTTTTATTTTACACTTTTTATGTCCCCATAGGGGACGATCTATAGCAATCATTTGATTGCTAATACTGTGCAGTGATATGCATTGGACACAGAACTGCTCGGTAATATCGGTGATCTACTCTGGTCTGCTCGATCTCAGGCCAGAGCAGAAGACCCCGGGAGACGGCCGGAGCCAGGTAAGGGCACCTCCGGCTGCCATGCTGGATGATCGGATCGCCGGCATTGATCACGGCATCTGAGGGGTTAATGGCGGACATCCGCGCGATCGCTGATGTCGTCCATTACCAGCGGGTCCCCGGCTGCTACTAGCAGCCGGAACCTGCCGTGTATGATGCGAGCACCTTTCCGATGTTCGCGTTCATACACAGGACATAAATGTACGTCCTGGTGCGGGAAGTCCCGCCAAACCAGGACGTACATCCACGTCCATGGTCGTTAAGGGGTTAAATACCTAGGCATCCATCTAACTAATACCTACTACTCCCCCATATAGGCACATAAACTACTGTCTAAATGGATACACCTTCGTTCTTTGGACAGATTTTAGCAGTTAAATTGATTTTAGTACTTACCTGCCAGACAGTAATGGACATGCTTAGGAAGGCTCAGTGATTGCCTTGGAGCAAAACGGCTATGTTCTAAATCAACTATAACTTTGTGCCTATCTTTTTGTGAACTGGCCATTTCCTGTTAGAGTTTCCTCCCTCAAACTACAAGTCCAATAATTCCTTTTAAGTATGAGGTCATTTTTCTCCATCCCACACATCAGCCACCTCATCCATTAAAACAAATGTGTCATCCCTTCAATGCAATAGACCAGTGTTTTCTAACCAGGGTGACTCCAGCAGTTGAAAACCTACAATTTACTGCAGAATGATATCCCTCCCACCCAGCAGTCGCTACACCCATTGAAGAAAAGGCAGGCTCCCTCTGAACAAATGACTAGTGATGCAATGTCTCGGGTCTTACTGCAACCTGAGAAAACTGACATTTTGTATGCTGTAGAAAGTCAACATTGGGCCAAAGATTACAGAAGAATTGCCAGACCACCAAACACAGGTACAGACTATTATGAACTACACTAACTTTACGGTCCCTGTAGCATAGTCAAATAGAAAAAAAAATCCTGGAATACCCCTTTAACCCCTTAAGGACTCAGCCCATTTTGGCCTTAAGGACTCAGACAATTAAATTTTTACGTTTTCATTTTTTCCTCCTCGCCTTCTAAAAATCATAACTCTTTTATATTTTCATCCACAGACTAGTATGAGGGCTTGTTTTTTGCGCGACCAGTTGTCCTTTGTAATGACATCACTCATTATATCATAAAATGTATGGCGCAACCAAAAAACACTATTTTTGTGGGGAAATTAAAACGAAAAATGCAATTTTGCTAATTTTGGAAGGTTTTGTTTTCACGCCGTACAATTTATGGTAAAAATGACATGTGTTCTTTATTCTGAGGGTCAATACGATTAAAATGATACCCATTATTATATACTTTTATATTATTGTTGCGCTTAAAAAAAAATCACAAACTTTTTAACCAAATTAGTACGTTTATAATCCCTTTATTTTGATGACCTATAACTTTATTTTTCCGTATAAGCGGCGGTATGGGGGCTCAATTTTTGCGCCATGATCTGTACTTTTTTTTGATACCACATTTGTATATAAAAAACTTAATACATTTTTTATAATTTTTTTTTAATAAAATGTATTAAAAAAGTAGGAATTTTGGACTTTAATTTTTTTTCGTTCACGCCGTTCACCGTACGGGATCATTAACATTTTATTTTAATAGTTCGGACATTTACGCACGCGGCGATACCAAATATGTCTATAAAAAATGTTTTTTACGCTTTTTGGGGGTAAAATAGGAAAAAACGGACGTTTTACTTTTTTATTGGGGGAGGGGATTTTTCACTTTTTTTTTACTTTTACTTTTACATTTTTTTACATTTTTTTTACACTTGAATAGTCCCCATAGGGGACTATTCATAGCAATACCATGATTGCTAATACTGATCTGTTCTATGTATAGGACATAGAACAGATCAGTATTATCGGTCATCTCCTGCTCTGGTCTGCTCGATCACAGACCAGAGCAGGAGACGCCGGGAGCCGCACGGAGGAATGTGAGGGGACCTCCGTGCGGCGTTATGAATGATCGGATCCCCGCAGCAGCGCTGCGGGCGATCCGATCGTTCATTTTAATCGCGAACTGCCGCAGATGCCGGGATCTGTATTGATCCCGGCACCTGAGGGGTTAATGGCGGACGCCCGCGAGATCGCGGGCGTCGGCCATTGCCGGCGGGTCCCTGGCTGCAATCAGCAGCCGGGATCAGCCGCGCATGACACGGGCATCGCTCCGATGCCCGCGGTTATGCTTAGGACGTAAATGTACGTCCTGGTGCGTTAAGTACCACCTCACCAGGACGTACATTTACGTCCTGCGTCCTTAAGGGGTTAAGATGGCTGTTTTACCTAAGCTTTTATATATGTTCAGACCCCACTTTTCCCAGCCTTCTTAGGGATGGCATCTGGATTACCAACTATGTATTTTAGCTGTGCTAGCTTTCCAACATTTTAGAAATGTGTGTCTTTCCTTCTTCCTTTTGAATGTATACAGGTGGGCATATAAGAAATCATAGTGAGGGCTTTTATGTGTTTCAGTTCGCTTGTAGAAAGTAAGTTTCTTAAAGGAATCTTGCAATTAAGTTATACCCTTGAGTGGAAACACGAAGAGGTTAATATATGTCCTACCATGCCGAATGTTTAACCACATAGGGACCCAGGGCGTACAAGTACACCTTTGCTCCCTGGTACTTAAGGACCCAGGGCGTACCTGTACGCATGTGGGAATTTCGGTCCATGCCGAGCGGGGACCGGACCAGGGTGACTGCTGATATCTATCAGCAGGCACCGCGTGCAAATGCCCAGGGGGGTCATCAGACCCCCTCCCATGTCGCAGATCGCCGCAGATCGCGGTGAATTCACACCGGCGATTTGCGCCGATTCCGAGTCCTTTGGGTCTATGGTGACCCGGAATATAAGGGGGATCGTGGTTGTCCAAGACACCCACGATCCCCCTGAAGGGATAGGAGTGAGGTGGCAGGGTTTTTTGCTATTCTGGCACCATAGGGGCTTCCTAAATGTGAGATGTCCCCAAAAAACATTTCAGCAAAATTCACTTGCCAAAATCCCATTGTTGCTCCTTCTCTTCTGAGCCCTCTACTGCCCTCGCAGAGCACTTCACATACACATGAGTTATTTCCTTACTCGAGAGAAATTGGGTTACAAATTTTGGGGGGCTTTTTCTATTACCCCTTGTAAAAATTCAGAAACTGGCTCTACAAGAACATGCAAGTGTAAAAAAATGAAGATTTTGAATTTTCTCCTTCACTTTGCTGCTATTCCTGTGAAACACCTAAAGGGTTAAAACGCTGACTGAATGTCATTTTGAATACTTTGAGGGGTGCAGTTTTTATAATGGGGTCATTTGTGGAGTATTTCTAATACGAAGGCCCTTCAAATCCACTTCACAACTGAAAAACTCTGATTTTGAAAATTTTGTGAAAAATTGGAAAATTGCTGCTGAACTTTGAAGCCCTCTGATGTTTTCCAAAAGTAAAAACATGTCAATTTTATGATGAAAATAAAAAAGTACACATATTGTATTTGTGATTCAATATATAATTTATTTGGAATGTCTGTTTTCCTTACAAGCAGAGCACTTCAAATTTAGAAAAATGCTAAATTTCCAATTTTCTCATCAAATTGTGGAATTTTTCACCAAGAAATGATGCAAGTATCGACAAAAATTTACCACTAACAAAGTAGAATAGGTCATGAAAAAACAAATCTCCGAATCAGAATGAAGGTAAAAGCATGCCAGAGTTATTACATCTGACAGTGGTCAGATATGCAAAAAAAATATATACGGGTCCTTAACCCCTTAAGGATCTAGCGTTTTTCCGTACTTTCGTTTTTTCCTCCTCACCTTTTAAAAATCATAAACCTTTCAATTTTGCACCAAAAAAATCCATATGAGGGCTTATTTTTTGAGCCACCAATTCTACTTTGTAATGACATCAGTCATTTTACCCCAAAATCTACGGCGAAACGGGAACAAAAATCATTGTGCAACAAAACTGAAAAAAACTATTTTGTAAATTTTAGGGGCTTCTGTTTCTACGCTGTACATTTTTCGGTAAAAATGACACTATCTTTATTCTGTAGGTCCATACGATTAAAAGGATACCCTACTTATATAGGTGGATTTTGCCGTACTTTTGGAAAAAATATCTACCGTATATGCTCGAGTATAAGCCGACTGAATACAAGCCGAGGCCTTTAATTTCACCCCCCAAAAAACTGGAAAAGTTATTGACTCATCTATAAGCCTAGGGTGGGAAATACATCATCCCCCCCCATGTCATCATCCAGACCCCCGTCATCATCACCGCCTGTCAATCCCTTCATCAGAGGTCTTCAACCTGCGGACCTCCAGATGTTGCAAAACTACAACTCCCAGCATGGTTGAAGACCACTGCGGCCTTAGTCATCATCCAACCCCCCCTCTTTTGTTTTGTACTCACCTCCCCTCAGCGGGAAGTTAGTGTGAGCTGGATGGGCCATCTATGCTGCAGGTGGGGATGATTAGTCGATGTGGGCTGTCCATTTTCACCGGGGGGCCCTCTTCTCTGCGACATTGCCTTGACAACGACGCACAGAGACTTTCATGCGAAACGTGCCTGTGAGTCGTCGTCAAGGCAACGTCACTAGTCCAGGACCAGGACCGGAGCGGAGAAGAATCTACAAATCTGTTTAACTTTCTGGAACCAGTTGATTTATAAAGAAAGTTTTTTCACGGATAACCCTTTTAAAGGGGTGGTTCAGGGGTGGTCAAGTAGCAAACCTCTCTTGCCAATGCATTTCACCCCTTAAATCACAGGGGCTCATCAGGGATAAGAGGAAACCACAGTAATCACAATAAATTAAGATATGGTGTACCACATAGAGAATACTAAAATGTTGCAAGATAACAGATAAAGGTCCAGAGAAATAAAGACTTGTTGGTGACTGTCACCGTCAAAAAGCAAGGTCAAATGAGTACAGGAACAAACAATACTCAATTTAGGCCATATCACAGCATGAATCTCACACACACACAATAATATCGATAGATAGTGTGGAGGCAGGCGTAGAGCCTGAAGGTCAGACTTGGAGCTGTAGATGAGCTTTACTGATATGAGATAATTTAAAGCCAACCGCTAGTAGAATAAGGCAAAGGATTAACTTTTCAAAGATATGACCTCACGTGATTATGACCTCACAGACTCCCAGTGATAACATGGATGAATGATAATTGTATGGCGGTGATATAGAACCTTCCAGATGACAAGTAAAAGTAACACTCATGTCCCCTAAGGGAAGGGGGGGGGGGGTTCCCTCTCTGATGGCAGCTAAAATAGACCATCTATGGATAAGTGCCAGAGTTAGGGTCACCTAGCCAGCTGGACCTGTATGATAGTGTCCCATCAGAGAAGGCTGGTGTTGTCATGTGTTGGTGTGTATCATAGGCCACGAGGACGCCATTTACATGGAATATGGAACCTTCCAGATGACAAGTAAATGGCTTATGATGCACACTAACACTTGATGACAACACCAGCCTGCTCTGATGGGACACTCATCATACAGATCCAGCTGGCTAGGTGACCCTAACTCTGGCACTTATCCATACATGGTCTATTTGAGCTGCCATCAGAGAGGGACCCCCCCTTCCTTAGGGGTCATGAGTGTTACTTTTACTTGTCATCTGGAATGTTCCATATGACCCACCGTACAATTATCATTCATCCATGTTAATCACTAGGAGTCTGAGGTTCTAATCACATGTGAGGTCATATCTTTGAAAAATTAATCCTTTGCCTTATCCTACTAGGGGTTGGTTTTAAATTAGCTCATATCAGTGAAGCTCATCTAAAGCTCCAAGTCAGGCCTTCAGGCTATACGCCTGCCTCCACAATATCTATCGATATTGTGTATGTGTGAGATTCATGCTGTGATATGGCCTTAATTGAGTATTGTTTATTCCTGCACTCATGTGACCTTGCTTTTTGACTGTGACAGTCACCGACAAGTCTTTATTTCTCTGAACGTCTATCTGTTATCTTGCAACATTTTAGTATTCTCTATGTGGTACACCATATCTTGATTTATTATGATTACTGTGGTTTCCTCTTATCCCTGATGAGCCCTGTGATTCAAGGGGTGAAACGCGTTGGCAAGAGAGGTCATTCTATCCCTCTCCCCATTTCCACACTTAGGAAGTAGGAGTGTTCTATGTATTAGTACGTGTAGGTTAGGGCATCAACTGTACCCCTATCCCCAAATGTTGCTAGTGTGTACCCCAATTATTATTTCAATATTAGTAAAAGCTAAGTTTTAAATTCTAATTTTCATCTAAGCCTTATTGGTGTTCTTCCAGTTGGTTCTATATTCAATATATTTTAAAACAAGGGCACAGTATTACAGTGGGTCCTGGTACCCCCACTGGTTGCCAGAAGTGAGTTTACCACTCTTCCTTTGCAAACTGCTCCATGTCTCTTATTGGAAGGGTGCCTTTTCCCAACAGCATTTTTATGATCTCTCTGGACTCATTGCTGGCAACTTCAGAACTCTCCAGTGCTTTGTTGCCATCCATTTCTGGGTGCTTTTTGACTTATGGTTGGGGTCATTGTCCTGCTGGAAGATCTCAGAAAAACCCAGCTTTCTGACACTGGGCTGTACAGTGAGACCCAAAATTCGTTGGTAATCCTCAGATTTCCTGATGCCTTGCACACATTCAAGGCACCCAGCAGCAAAACAACCCCAAAACATCATTGAACCTCCACCATATTGCACTGTAGGTACTGTGTTCTTTTCTTTGTAGGCCTCATTTCATTTTCCGTAAACAGTAGTATTGTTGAAATTGATTAAAATGATTCTGATGACTGATCGATATATTAATACGTATATGCCATTGCTAATGCTGCAGAAAGATATTTGTTACCTACCCTTATCCTATATATCAGCTTGCTATTTGCTTGTAACTAAGATGAGGACATTGGGAGGATGCCAGAAGAAGCAAGATAAGAAGAGGTTGAAAGTTGGGAGACAAAATATTTGAAGAAATATAGACTGTGCAGAAGGACAGATATCTCAGAAATTTTCTTGTAGAATAAGGAGAAGGATAAGTGAACTATGGCCAAAAAAGTGAGACAAAAGAGACAGCGCTCCATCGTATAATACCGTTGTTGCACAGAGAAATTATTAATGGTGAGTGTTGCTCTTACCCCAATGGGTTACACTTCACCAAGTGCAACAATGGATAAAGGCGTAGAATATAAATAAGGTGTCAGGCAGCCACTCCTCATCTCAATAAAATGTGACAACAAACAGGAAAAAAACTCCAGGATGTGGACAGGATGCACGGGCGCTCAACAACCAGGTAACAGGATAAAAAGGTTTATTTTCCCATAATGCAACGCGTTTCACAGCACAGCTGCTTCATCAGGCATGGTTGGGTAGGTTCACAGCACACTATATATAGTTCCATTAACCCTTTCAGGATCAAAACACCTGAAGGATTGTACATTTATAACATACTATTACAAAAATAGCAAGTACCGTATATCCCGGCATATAAGACGACTTTTTAACCCCGAATTTTCTTCTGAAAAGTCGGGGGTCATCTTATACGCCGGGTACTGGGGTCCGGCATAGGAATACCTATGATTATCTGCCCGGCCCGGCTCCTGTGTGCGGCTGCAGGCGGGGGCCGGCCATAGCATGTAAAAACTAATCACCGATACTAAAAACCAGGGGGCCTCCAGCTGTTGTGAAACTACAACTCCCAGCATGCCCTCACCAGCAAAGGCTGTCCAGGCATGCTTGGAGTTGTAGTTTCACAACAGCTGGAGGCCCCCTGGTTTTTAGTAGACAGTATTAGTTTTTACATGCTATGGCCGGCCCCCGCCAGCAGCCGCACACGGGAGCCGGGCCGGACACAAAAATAAGTATTCCTATCCCAGACATCCTTGTGTCCGCCGGTCACTTACCATTCCCTGGCCAACGCGCGTTCTCCTGCGATGATCCTCCGGTCCTCCGCCTCTATGGTTGTACGTCAGTGACGTCCCGTGCGCACAACCATAGAGACGCAGGAGGACCGCAGGATCATCGCAGGATAACGCGCGTTGGCCAGGGAATGGTAAGTGACCGGCGGTGCGTTTTCTTCAGTGTTCCGGTCACCGCCCCCCCCGGTACTGGCACCTCCTGCTATGGTCCATAGGCCATAGCAGTAGATGGTGACCCGGGCCGGAGGAGCAGTGACCAGATCACAGTGGGGGCAGTACAGACATACAGCCTCCAGCCATAGACTTTATATGGCTGGAGGCTGACGCTGTATGTCCCCAGGGGGGGAAGCTGACAACCTAATGTGGGGGGAGCTGCCCACTATTATGGGGGGGAGCTGCCCACTATTATGGGGGGGAGCTGCCTACTATTATGGGGGGGAGCTGCCTACTATTATGGGGGGGAACTGCTTACTATTGTGGGGGGAACTGCTTACTAATGTGGGGGAGCTGCCTACTAATGTTGGGGAGCTCCCGACCTAATGTTGGGGAGCTGGCAATCTAATGTGGGGGAACTGCAACCTAATGTGGGGGAACATGCTGCCTACCTAATGTGGGGGTAACTGTACTGCCTACCTAATGTGGGGGTAACTGTACTGCCAACCTAATGTGAGGGAACATGCTGCCTATCTAACGTGGGGGGGGAACTACAAGGTTCTGTACATCGCAGTAGGAGGGGTAGTCTTATACGCCAAGTATATCCCAAACGCTACATTTTAACTGTAAAAGTTGGGGGTCGTCTTATACACCCAGTCGTCTTATACGCCGGCATATACGGTAAATAAAAAAATAAAAAAAAAATAAAAAATATATATAATATATATATATATATATATATATATATATATATATATATATATATATATATATAATATATATAATATATATATAATATAATATATATAATATATATAATATATATATAATATAATATATATAATATATATATATATAATATATATATATATATATATATATATATATATATATATATATATATATATATATATATATATATATATATATATATATATATATATATATATATATTACAAATGGAACACCATAAAATGTATATATGTCAACCTCCACGTAAAAGGAGAAAACATGTCAAAATTTAAATTAAATAAAAAAATAATAAAAATACTTTTGAGCTTGAATACATAAGCAATTATCTCAAGAGAGAATCCGCAACCCAGTCTATAGATAAATATTGTATGGAAAATACTATTTATTTATAAAGTATTGAAGTGCGCATCCGACACCATTCGATGCCCACAACAATACAAACTGCACCATGTGAACATGGACCAACCTGAACAGGTCCGATTCCAAGTAAAAGTAAAAAAGATTTACATTTATTTAAGAGCATTATAGGGGAAGGGGGATACTCATTATTTGTAGTGTCGAAGCACGCATCAAAGATCATCCCAAACCCGCATCGAAACAAACTGCTCCATGTAAACATGGACCAAAATGAGCAGGTCCGGATCCAAGTCGGAACATAATGAAAAGGGGTTGCATTAGTTGAAGAGCATTTTGCTCCATTCAATGTAAAAATGTTGAGGCGTGTATTGAATGACATCGATGCACATATCGGCACAAGACGCACCATGTGAAAAGTGATCTAACCAAATTTAAGGTATTGTAGATAACTCCAACTTATTAAAAAAGTGTATATCCCATAATGAAAGCATAACCATTTGTGTGATATGAATGTACTAGGAAAAAAGAGCCCAATGTAAAAATACAGAAGGATTCTCTATTAATTAATCTCTGAAACCTATTTCTGGTTTGAGATGAAATCATTTCAATGATCATAAGTTTTAAAACCTTAAAATTACTGTCATGGTGTAATGTTAGATGTCGAGATATACTGTGCAGCATAAATTTGTGCTGCACATTAAATCTGTGTTTATTCATGCGGGACCGCACGGTTTGTATCGTGTGGCCCACATATTGCAAACCACAAATGCAGGTTAGCAAAGATACAGCATATGAGCTATCACAATTTTAGCAATCCCTCACCTCATATCTCACCATTCTATCTTCATTATAAAAAGTGTCAAACAAAATTAATCTGAGACATTTTTTATGGTTGCAAGGATATGTACCTCTAAGTTTAGTCTCAGGTTTGTCCTTCCCTGGTGTCCAAACTGTTGGTAATGATCTTAATTTACTGGGGACCATCAGGTCACGTAAATTATTCCATCTGCGGAAAGTTAAACTTGGTTGGGGGGGGTAACAATTTTTTGAGGACCGGATCATCCAAAAGGATGCTCCAGTGTTTATTCAATGTTTTTTTGATGTTCTTAGTAGCACAATTGTAGCTAGCGATTAAGTTATATTTGAAATTGTTAGCAATTTTTACATTTGGTAAAGTTGGATAATTACCTGTAGTATCAATCTGTTTCGATTGAACTACAACACCTGATTCATTCCTTTAACCCTATTAAAGGCATCAGACAATAATGTCCTGGGGTAACCTCTGTTTAAAAACCGCTGCTGTAGGGTTGAGGCTTGTTTATTAAAATCCATATCCAATGTGAAATTTTTTCTCACTGGCCATACGGCACATTGCGTATCCATTTTGGAAAATGGGCGCTATTGAAATTCAGTAGACTATTGACGTCTACTGACCTAAAAAAAAGTTTCAGTGACTATCGGGTCATTTTCTGTCTTCTTGATGTGTAAGACCAAAAATTCTATGTTATTAGATGAGAAATGTAATGTACATTTTAGACTCCAATTATTGGAGTTAATCTCCCTAACAAACTCCTCCGCCTCTTCAGGGAACCCAGACCAAATAAAGAATAAATCATCTATGAACCGCCTAAAAAATAAAACATAATGGAAAAGGGGGGACTGTGCGATAATTAGGGACTCAAAGCGCCCCATGACCAAATTGGCATAGCTGGGGGAGAATCGAGTCCCCATCGCACAGCCCCTCCTTTGTCTGTAAATAATATTGTCAAAATCAAACACATTATGTTCGAGAATGAACAACATAGCTTCAATGAGAAATTTTGATTGTATAACTGAAAGATCCGGATCTAACTGAAAAAAAGATTCAATAGCTTCTAATCCTATGGATGTGGTAATGTTTGAATATAGTGCACATACATCTAGTGTAAGAAAAGAAAAGTGAGTGGGAAGATCTAAAGTGCTAATTTCTCTAATTCATTGGGTAGATTCCTTCAGATATGAAGGAATTTGTAAAACATAATATTGTAAAAATAAATCAATATAGTGAGACAGATTACAAGTAAGAGAACCAACACCAGAAATGACAGGACGTCCGGGAGGATCAGTGATAGATTTGTGTAATTTAGGAAGATAATAGAAAGTAGGAAGAACATAATGATTGATTTAGTCAAGAGCAGATTGTCCGATGCCTTTATTAGATTTTTATATTCCAGAAAATACAGTGGAAAGGGGTCCATAGGTAAACTTTCATAATATTCAGGTGTCTGCCAGAATTCTTAAAGCCTCCTTTATGTAGTCTGTACAATCAAAAATAGCAACAGCCACCCCTTTGTCCGCAGATCGGATAATTATAGAAGAGTTATTACGTAACAACCTAATTGCTGTCCTCTCTAGGGACGTCAAATTATCTGTTTTATATGATGGAGAAATCTGTTCTCGAATACTATTAAATTCTTTCGACACTAGAGAGTAAAATGTTTCTACATGTGCACCTCTATGATGCAATGGATAAAAAGATGAAGTCGGGGTCACCTTAACATGTCTTGCTAAATCCGGTGGATTAGATACAGAGTCTCCAACTGGCTCAGACGGAGTCTCTGTATCCCTATTCACCAGAGAAAAATGGCGTTCCAAAGTTAATTTCCGTATAAATTTATTTAAATCCAGGAAAAGCTGGAAACTATCAGGTAATGCACTAGGGCAAAAAGACAAACCTTTATTCAATAATTTAGATTCATTAACTGTTAGAGTATAGGATGATAAATTAAAAATTCTCACACTAGCAGGGCCATCACAAGGTGGCACAACCTCTAATACTGGTTTCTTTTTGGTTCTGTATTTCTTTTTTCCTCCTCTACATCCTCTGTAGCGAGTTTTCTTTTTTGGGAACTCGCCACTAGAGGTGGGAAATACTTGGTTATTCTGTTCGAGATGGGGAATCTCCCTGTCGCAGTAGTTACACTTGCAGGACATGGATCTAAAAAATCTTTCTAAACCGATTCATTACAAGATTGATATAGTGTGTCTCTAGAGGCCAAAAGGTCCTCTGCTTGGTTCTCTATTAAAGTGTTGACATGTACTGTTAAAAGTGAAGTATCAAAACTCAAATCACTATTGGAGGAAATAACCGATAAGTCAGACAATTCTTGGGGTTGCTGGTGTAGTTTGTTGGATGTGTGAATGACAGGGGTAGATAGAGATGGACAAAGTCCTTCACGTGTGACGTGAATTAGGGATCGACCGATATCGTTTTTTTTTTAGGGCAGATACCGATAATCGGTGGAGGTTATGGCCGATAGCCGATAACTTATACCGATATTCCGGTATAAGTTATCGGCTATTTATCCCCCCGCGACACCACTGCAGATCATTGATTTAAAGCGGGCGCTTTAAATCAATGCACTGCAGTGGCTTTTGCGGTGCCATAGATAGATCGCCGCCGCTTCTCTCCCCCTGCCTGTCCGGGGGTCTTGAGTCCTATCACCGCCACCCGCTCTGCGCCCTCTACCGCGGCGCCGCGGCGCACCCCCCACCGCCCCGTCTCCATTGCCTCCCCCATCCCCGGCTTTATAATTACCTGTGCCCGGGGTCCACTCTACATCTGGCTCCGGTGGCATCCTCCTGAGCTGTCACTGTGCGCACTGACAGTGACGTCACGTCGCGCACATCACTCGTCATTGCGCACAGCGTAACGCAGGACGCAGCAAGAGCCAGAAGTAGCGGAATTCTTGTCAGCAATGACTGTCTGCGTGTTGGATGATGGATTATGTGCAGAATTAGTCTGAGCATGAGTTTTTGTGTGAGTGAATGGTGTAAAGTTTTTATTGAATTGGTTATTAGTGTTTTTGTTTATATTCATATTGTTATTTTGATTATTATTATTGTTGTTTGGGTTGCGATTAAACTTCGGCCATCTACGGACCATTTCCACAAGCATAATCGTTTTTGTCCCTATTAAACTTGTGGACTTTTTTATTAATAGTTTCAAACTCAAATTTTTTTAAACAGTTAAAAACAAAATTGTTTAATTTTTTTAATTCTGGATAAGCACTGTACTTCCGAAGTTCATCCCGAAGAGAATGGGCATTGTCCGATAGCTTTAATAGGGTTAAAGGAATGAATCATGTGTCGTTAGTTCAATCGAAACAGATTGATACTACAGGTAATAATCCAACTTTACCAAATGTAAAAATTGCTAACAATTTCAAATATAACTTCATCACCAACTACAATTGTGCTATTAAGAACATCAAAAAACATTGAACAAACACTGGAGCATCCTTTTGGATGATCCGGTCCTCAAAAAATTGTTACCCCCCCAGCCAAGTTTAACTTTCCGCAGATGGAATAATTTACGTGACCTGATGGCCCCCAGTAAATTAAGATCATTACCAACAGTTTGGACACCAGGGAAGGACAAACCTGAGACTAAACTTAGAGGTACATATCCTTGCAACCATAAATAATGTCTGTTGTCAGATGATTAATTTTGTTTCTGACACTTTTTATAATGAAGATAGAATGGTGAGATATGAGGTGAGGGATTGCTACAATTGTGACAGCTCATATGCTGTATATTTGCTAACCTGCATTTGTAGTTTGCAATATGTGGGCCACACGATACAAACCGTGCGGTCCCGCATGAATAAACACAGATTTAATGTGCAGCACAAATTTATGCTGCACAGTATATCTCGACATCTAACATTACACCATGACAGTAATTTTAAGGTTTTAAAACTTATGATCATTGAAACGATTTCATCTCAAACCAGAAATAGGTTTCAGAGATTAATAGAGAATCCTTCTGGATTTTTACAATGGGCTCTTTAGCCCCAGCAGGATTGAATGAAATTATTGAAAATACTAAAAACATTTTGACTTCAAAATATCAGTGGCCATCCCTCATCTCAAATTTTTTCCTAGTACATTCATATCACACAAATGGTTATGCTTTCATTATGGGATATACACTTTAATAAGTTGGAGTTATCTACAATACCTTAAATTTGGTTAGATCACTTTTCACATGGCGCGTCTTGTGCCGATATGTGCATCGATGTCATTCAATACACGCCTCAACATTTTTACATTGAATGGAGCAAATGCTCTTCAACTAATGCAACCCCTTTTCATTATGTTCAGACTTGGAGCTGGACCTGCTAATTTTGGTCCATGTTTACATGGTGCAGTTTGTTTCGATGCGGGTTTGGGATGATCTTTGATGCGCGCTTCGACACTACAATCAATGAGTATCCCCCTTCCCCTATAATGCTCTTAAATAAATGTAAATCTTTTTTACTTTTACTTGGAATCTGGTTTGTCCATGTTCACATGGTGCAGTTTGTATCGTTGTGGTTAGAGATGAGCGAACTTACAGTAAATTCGATTGGTCACGAACTTCTCGGCACGGCAGTTGATGACTTTTCCTGCATAAATTAGTTCAGCTTTCAGGTGCTCCGGTGTGCTGGAAAAGGTGGATACAGACCTAGGAAAGAGTCTCATAGGACTGTATCCACCTTTTCCAGCCCACCAGAACACCTGAAGGCTGAACTAATTTACGCAGGATAAGTCATCAACTGCCGAGCCGAGAAGTTCGTGACGAATCGAATTTACTGTAAGTTCGCTCATCTCTAGTTGTGGGCATCGAATGCGCACTTCGATACTTTATAAATAAATAGTATTTTCCATACAATATTTATCTATAGACTGGGTTGCGGATTCTCTCGAGATAATTGCTTATGTATTCAAGCTCAAAAGTATTATTTTTATTTTATTTTTTATTTAATTTTAACATTTATGTTTTCTCCTTTTGTGTGGAGGTTGTCATATATATATATATATATATATATATATATATATATATATATATATACACACACATTTTATGGTGTTCCATTTGTATTATATATTTTTTTATTACTTGCTATTTTTGTAATAGTATGTTATAAATGTACAATCCTTCAGGTGTTTTGATCCTGAAAGGGTTAATGGAACTATATATAGTGTGCTGTGAACCTACCCAACCATGCCTGATGAAGCAGCTGTGCTGTGAAACGCGTTGCATTATGGGAAAATAAACCTTTTTATCCTGTTACCCGGTTGTCGAGTGTCCGTGTATCCTGTCCACATCCTGGAGTTTTTACCTGTTTATTGTCATATGGCCAAGAAAGGAATGAATGCTTAATACGCAATACTCCAATAACCAATCAAAAATATAACATGATGATTTTGACGTGATAACTAACCTCCCTTTTTGTCAAATTTAAAAACCACTGTACTTCCGTATAATAAACAGAACTCTTTTGGACAGCTCCTTAGCTTCCTGCTGAGAAGGAGTTTTATACCAACTTTTTGTCTGGTGTGTATTCCTTGTGTCGACACTCAGCAGTCACGCATATTTTAAGGCCTAAACTGCAGCCAACCTTGACAGTATGATGTGCTTTACCAAAAAGCTCTATCTTGGCCTCATCTGTCCACAAGATGTTTTCCCAGAAGGATTTTGGCTTACTCAAGTTCATTTTGGCAAAATGTAGTCTTGCTTTTTTTTTATTTTTTTATTTTTATATAATTTTTTTCCTGCTGACATAGCGTTTAATTTCATTTAAATGTCGACTGATAGTTCGCGCTGATACTAATGCTCCCTGAGCCTGCAGGACAGCTTGAACATCTTTGGAACTTGTTTGGGGCTGCTTATCCACCATCCGGACTATCCTGCATTGACACCTTTCAATTTTTCTCTTCCGTCCACGCCCAGGGATATTAGCTACAGTGCCATGGGTTGCAAACTTCTTAATAATGTTGCGCACTGTGGACAAAGGCAAATCTAGATCTCTGGAGATGGACTTGTAACCTTGATATTCTTGACAATTTTCCACAATTTTGGTTCTCAAGGCCTCAGACAGTTCTCTTCTCTTTCCGTTGTCCATGCTTAGTGTGGCGCACACACAGACACACAATGCATAGACTAAATTAACTTCTCTCCTTTTAACCTGCTTTCAGGTGTGATTTTTATATTGCCCACACCTGTTACTTGCCCCAGGTGAGTTTAAAAAGGAGCATCACATGCTTGAAACAATCTTATTTTTCCACAATTTTGAAAGGAAGCCAATCATTTTGTCCAGCCCATTTTTGGAGTTTGGTGTGACATTATGTCCAATTTGCTTATTTTCATCCCTTTTTTAGTTTAGTTCCAATACACACAAAGGGAATAAACATGTGTATAGCAAAACATGTGTTACTGCAATGCTTTTCTGTGAGAAATACTTTTTCTAGAAAAATTTCAGGGGGTGCCAACATTTACGGCTATGACTGTATATTATATATACACTGTTTCCCCACCGGGGTGCCTCCCCCTGTTGTACAACTGCCAGCATGCCCAGATAGCCTTTTGCTGTTCAGGCATGCTGGTAGTTGCAGTTTTGCAACAGATAGAAGCATCCTGGTTTGGAAACACTGTGGCCCAGATTTATCAAACTTTGTGAGAGAAAAAATGGAGGGATTTTCCCACAGCAACCAATCACAGCTTAGCTTTCACTTTACCAGAGCTCATTTAAACACACCCCAGCAGCGTTTCCCCAACCAGGGTGCCTCCAGCTGTTTGAAAACTACAACTGCCAGCATGCCCGGAAAGCAAAAGGCTATCCAGGCATGGTGGGATTTGTAGTTTTGCAACAGTTGGAGGCACCCTGGTTGGGAAACACTGATGTTAAGAGAAGGGGACATATTCTAAAGCAACATTACATACTTTGTTCTACAAAGCATTCAGTGTTCTAAAGAATTCTTTACCATTATGCAGAGTTGAGTTTCTTGGTTCGGCACAGGTTGCTGCTCCAGCACTACTGATTCTAGCTATGTAAGCAGTGTATGCTTACATAGCTAGATCATCTTTCAATGGAGCTAGGGAAGCAGGGGGAGAGGGAGGGAATTCAGATAGGTGGGGATATGCATAATGGGAGGGAGCTGGGGTGTCATCTATTATAATTTTCTGAGTGTGGAGACCAGGAGCTAGCAGGAAGTAGGACAGAGGCATCATGGGAGCTGTAGTCTTTTATACTAATCTCCTCACTGCCTGTCTGGAACTTCGGGTGGCAATAGCAGGAGAATGGCTGGACCGATTTGGAAAAGTAACCTTGCTGGCTAGAAGGGTGTCCCAGCTGTTTATCTACTATAGGTGCCTGTAGCTAGATTACAGGGAGAGGTGGGGATTACAGTTCAGCCTAGTGGCTGTCAATCAGGGGAAAGAGGAGGGGACCAGCGCACAGAAGAGCGACTAAGTGTGCTGGGCCATAGAAGCAGGGGGGACCTCCAAAACCAAACTTGCATAGATCTTCAAAATCTGACATCTCTGTGCTAGAGGGGTGCATTAACTGAGAGGCATGCCATTCAATGTCAAAAGCCTTCATACTCTAAAAACCTGTAAACACCAATAAAAGACAAAATGAAAAAATAATTTTTTATAATAAAACAAACCATCATGGAGGCCATCTTCTCTTTCACTATGAGAACGAAATTTTTCTATGGTCTGACAGCCCAGTAACCTCATGCTGTTTGTTTGACCTCTCAAAAACAAAGCATTAGCTGAAAGATCCAGGTTGTATCTTTCCTCACAGTATTCAAAGTTCTGTAAGAAAATAAAAATATGTGTAAAGAACAATATAGGTTAGAGGTCCTAGTGTGCCAAATCACAGCCTTTGTGTACTCCAGAATCTAGTATTTGTGTATAAACAGGCTTTTTTCAACCATACTAATTACGTAACTAGAGGTAGAAAGACGTAACTTAAAATGACATTCAGCTTTCCCCAGGGCAGGATAGGAAATTAACATGATCACTTGCTATGGACACCACAGACCTAGAATGTGCCTTTTAACATTAGTACATAAATCACAAGCCATACAAAAAAAACCTACCTCATACATAATTTGTCCAGATGGTAAGCATTTTCTGTCACCAAAAGCCAGTTGCAGCAAGTAAAAGCTTAAATCTCTGCCACTATAATATAAAATAGATGGAGACAAATCAACCAGGAGAAAGGTATAAAGACAATGGTCCAGATTTTATTTATCTGCCGGAAACCAGGTGTCTGGTTTTGGCAAAAGCAACCAATCACAGCTCAGCTTTCATTTTACCAGTCCTCTAAGAAACCTGAGCTGTCATTGGCTGCTATTGGCAAAACCAGACATTTAGTTTCATGCAGAAATCTGAGCCAATATATGCATTTGTCTTTTCTAGTGTGGAAATGTGAAATATATTATGGATGTGTGGCAGTTGCAGCAGTTAAATATCCCTTAAAAGGCTTGTCAAAAATGTACCTTTAAGAGAAAAAAATAATTACCTTTGACTTGTTTGAACCACCCAGAGATAGCAGCAGTTCCGTGGGTCATTTTCAGGTTCTTGAAAAGTGACTGAGTACACAGGGACTCTGCCCCCTTCAACTTGAACATGGTATCTATATAAAAAAAAAAAAAAAAAAAATAATAATAAAAATATATATAAATTATATATTTATATTTATATTGTGCCTTGTTCTAAATATGCTAACCAATATTTAAAAGTGCATGCTCATATTTGCTTTGACAAAATAGATGCTTCAAAAAACTCAATTTCAAGCTGTACTAAGCTGTACTGTTATTATACAGCTCTAATTACTCGATTCATTAAAAGTTATCCAGATGAAAATTTGAAAGTTCCCAGGGTAATGGTAAAAAATTTGAAAAATAATGTACTATTTTGCCATAAATCATCATCTGTCTTGCTGCTAAAAGCTGCTAGAAAATGCTGCTAATCCAGGGGTCACAAACTGGTGGCCCACCAGATGTTGCAAAACTTCAACTCCCAGTATGCCTGTACATGCCCAGACAGCCATTTGCTGCAGCTAATAGCAGTTGGGAGTTGAGGTTTTGCAACATCTGGAGGGCCACCAGTTTGAAAACCCTGCGCTAAGCTTTTCACTTAAAATTGACTGGGTGTGCACCTCTACTGCTCCCAGTTGTCTGTTCTGAACGAAGGCAGGAAGGTACATTTATTTTTATGTTTTACTGCTACCCTGAGCCCTTTTCTCTAGGCCTGTTTAACTGCTGTAAGAATTCAACAGTAAACACTGGCTAGATGTTTGTTGCACTCCAAAGCAAAAAAGTTAAATATTCTACACTGTTTGGGTTTAGTGAATTTTTTTTTATCCAAAAGCATTATATTGAAGGCAAAACTTTTTTTTATTTATTTAAGAAAAAAAAGGAATAAAAAAAATGATCCAGTTGCCCATAGTAATCAATCAGACTGCTTCTCTTATTTTCCAGAGGCCTTTTTACACAGGTTTTCATACATTTCTAAGTGTTTTATTCAGGTCATGTAATATATATGTGCACTGGGGGGAAATGGGAGAAAACATTTTAGTAGGGAAATCTGTACATAGATTAAAGTGCTTCAGTTTCTTCATAAAGGATCCTTGGATGATGTACTGTAGGCGCTTTTGGGATACAATTACGATTAAAATCTTTGTCTGGATATTATTAAAATTTACAAAGCACAAATAGAAAAAATTTTTATTAAAACATATCACATTACTTACTCTCGTCTTAAAGTTTTCATGTTCCATAAAGATAGGTACCCATCAGAAAATCCTACAGCCAGCTGGTTGGTTCTACTTATATAGTTGACTGTGGTTACCGTGGTTCCAGATGGGGCCAGTAACTGAAGACACAAGTGCCGTCTCTCTCTGTTAGCAGCTTCTCTAAGTTTAGGGATTTCTGCTGGAATCCCACTGATAACTTCAAGGTCTATAAAATAATAAAGTAATGAGTGTCAGTAACAACTTATTGAATGATAAAAGTGGGTTTAAATTCTATTACTTTCTTCAAAAGTGTTAATATTGTAAGCAGCATGCAGTACAGCAAAAGCTGCATAACTCCCGAGAGAGAAATAATATAGCTTGTGGTGCTACACTGTTTCCTTAACTCCCACTTACCTTTATGGAAGTTAAAGTGCATCTGTTACCTCCATTTGAGAGCTGCACACCTCAACATTTAGGGTTTTAGAAGATGAGACAAGGAGGTAACTTTACAAATTTATATTGCAACTTTTTTCAAATCCAGCTTAACTGGAGTCACAGCAGCACACTTCCTCCCGGGCGCCGGGTGAGAGTCAGGGCAGGGAGAAGGCATGCCACTGGGACTAAGCTGGCCTCAGACTGTTTGGCTGGATACGAAAACAGCTGCAACAGTAAATAAAGGTCTTAACCCATCTCCTTATGCCCTAAGGCTATTTTCACATAGCAGAGTATATTAATTGAGGAAATTTGACCGTGTAAACATAGCCTCACTGTTGAGTGTTCATCCCTACCTAGAGTGGAGGTGACAGATGCACTTTAAATACACTGTCTCAACCACCCCCTCCTCCAATACTACAGTAATTAGTTAAAGTTAGAACAACATTTGGGGAGATTTATAAAAAATCATGCAGAGAAAAAAAGTTAATCAGTTACCCATAGCAACCAATTAGATCACTTATTTCTAGGGGTAATTGGTCAACTTTTTATCTGCAAAGCATAAGGCTATCCTTCATATAAGATAGGGCCCGGGACTATTCATAGTATTCAGATTATTAGGCAGACTAGATGGGCCAAATGGTTCTTAACTGCCGACACATTCTATGTTTCTATGTTTCAAAGGTTTTGCTATATCTCCCCCATTCTTGGGTTCCGAGCTACTTATGTTTGCAGCAACCAGGTGAACTTTTCAGGTATTTAGTCCTGATTCAGGCAAGCACATCCAGGGTCGGTGCAAGGGATCCCGCAGAGTTCAAAGCAAGCTCCTGCAGTAAGAGAATAGAGCTACATGGTCCTGTGCTGTCACTGCAAACTGAGTTTCCTGTGTGTGGCTTCTGCATAACGCTGCTGGACACTAAAGAAATCACTGGAATGAGCGCACACCAGCAATTTGATAATGAAAATACAAAAATGTCCTTATTACACATTAATTCATATAAAGGGAAACATTTAAAAACAATTAAAATAGTCCAAAAAAGAGCATAGCACAACCCTGGGGAAGGGCCATGAACCCCCTCCCACAGGTAAGTGACCCCGTCTATAAGGGGTGGATGCCTAGTGACCCCGCAAACGTGAAGCAGTGCGCGTGAAACGTGAATGACTGTGTGATATTGGTATTGCCCTAATTATGACTTGTATTTATAGTGAAGGGAGAGACTCTTAGCACAACACCCCTGAGGAAGTCGCTTTGCGACGGAATGCGTGGGGCTCTGGAGTGACCCCGTCCTTTTCTGATATCGGATGTCCATCTCTGTCTCTCGCCTAAGTATTATTCAGCACTTTACTTATTGTCACATTTATTTTTCTATGCTTGAGCAGGACAGGTAATTGGGACATAGTGTTACTATTTGTCATCATTGCACTGTGTGTTTATTATAGACGGGGTCACTTACCTGTGGGAGGGGGTTCATGGCCCTTCCCCAGGGTTGTGCTATGCTCTTTTTTGGGCTATTTTAATTGTTTTTAAATGTTTCCTTTTATATGAATATGTGTAATAAAGAATTTTTGTATTTTCATTATCAAATTGGTTGTGTGCGCTCATTCCAGTGATTTCTTTTGTGTCCAGGTGTCATGTATGCTTTTTCACTGGAGCTGCACCCCCATACTTAAGATGTATTTAACGTATACATGAGTTGAGCCCCCCTATATCTAATTGTAGCTGCATAACGCTGCTCACACAGAAAGAGGAACCGCGGGGGAACGATGGAAAGGGGAGTGGTGTTTTTCTTTATTTTTTCTCATTATTGGGTCTGCAGTATGAGGGCAATGTGAGGAGACATGGCTGGGGGCAAATAGGATGCAATATGAGGGGCATTGCTAGGGAAAATATGTAAGGGGACATGGCTGGGGGTAATAGATTTCAGCACCTTGCAGATCACCTAGGAAAAATATAAAATCCAAACAAATCTCATACTTTGTTTTTTGTAAAAGTAACCCATTTTCATTTGGAAATCTGTTTAAGTTTCCAACTTTAAAGCATTTGTTGAGGGCATTAAAGTATTTTAGGTCTGCTTATTAAGTTTCTATTATTAAACCTTATTTACATACTATTTTGGCTGAAATTATTTTGTGTGCCAGGGCCAATTGATTATGCTCCTGTTTTAGTCCCTTGGGGAAGTTTATTTTTTTTTTAATATAATTTCCATACCCCTGTGGAATATCCAGTGGATATACCATAAACATTGAGATAGGTATATCCCTTTTATACACTTGGAACTTAACACAGTCTGTTATTATTGTAAAAAAAAAAAAAAAAAAATTAATTATGAAGTAAAAAATACCTGATGCCTCCAGTTCATCTTGATTGCTAGAAATATCATCTAGGCATAAATCAATAAGAAGAACATGTCCGACATCTGTAACCACAGCTGCAACACCAAAGAACCATCTTAGACTCTGGTGTAAATGCTGAGTGCTTGCACTGGCTCCTCCATCACTTATTAAGGGTTCAATAGCAGTTACCTAAAATTAAAAAAAAATTAAAAAATTTGGTTTAGCAAAAAATGCTTTTTGACAAACGATTATACAAATTAAAAGTTTTGAAAGACATACCGATCCAGGTAGCACAACTGCTTTAACTACTTTCGAAATTCCAATATCATACAAGCAAAGAATACTGCCTTCTGCTTCAACAAGGCCCACAAGTAACCCTGTTTTCTTCTGCCAGGAAAACTCTTTGACTGCCACAACGGTAGGAGGTCTTTCAGTCACTGTGCTAAAACAATATGCAGAAAGTCTTTCACTTGTTACAGAGTTGGTTACTTCCAGCTGGGGTCCACATGCTAGCCAAGCTAGCCCGGCTCTGCCTATATTAAAGAGAAAATAAATATATCAATTTCACTGAAACCTTTGCTTTTTTGTAAAATAAATGGGTTGTCCAGCAAATGACACCTTATTCCCTATCAACAGGATAAAGGATAAGTGTCTGGTTGCAGGGGATCTGACTGCTGGGACCCTTGCTCGAGCGAGTGCTGCAGAAAACAAGTGCGTCATTCATTTCACTGAGAGTGCGCAGAGACCAGAGTGCTGTACTTGGTATCTCCGGCGTTCCCATAGACGTGAATGGAGTTCGTGCCTTCTACAGCACACGCTCCTCTCAGATAGGTTGCTATTTAGATCATGGGGGGAAACCAGCGGTTGGACACTTATTCCCTATCCTGTGGGTAGGAAATAAGTAATCTTTCACTGGACGACCCCTTTTTACTTTCTAACTTTTATAGTTCTCTTTAGAGGTGAGCGAACTTACAGTAAATTCGATTCGTCACGAACTTCTTGGCATTTAATGACTTATCCTGCATAAATTAGTTCAGCTTTCCGGTGCTCCGGTGGGCTGGAAAAGGTGGATACAGTCCTAGGAAAGAGTCTCCTAGGACTGTATCCACCTTTTCCAGCCTACCGGAGCACCTGAAAGCTTAACTAATTTATGCAGGATAAAGTCATCAACTGCCGAGCCGAGAAGTTCATGAAGAATCAAATTTACTGTAAGTTCGCTCATCTCTAGTTATCTTACCTGTGGTAAATTTTGCACGCAATACAGATTCCAAGTTAATTTCATCCTCCCGAAGAGCTTCTATTGTGGTCTCTGGAAATTGCAGCAAACTGCTAGTTACTTGTGCAGCAAGATTTTGCATCTTATTTTCCTTTTAAAAAAAAAAAAAAAAAAAAAAAAAAAAGCCATTTTCAATATACGAATAGTAACTATATGTTCACACATACTGGATTTGCCTATAGCAAGTCAAACATTTACTAGAGGTTGGTTATCAGATATTTGACCCATCTAATGAAGCTGATCTGCAATTTTTTTTACATGGAAGTATCAAGAATTAGTGGCATACTGCTTTTTGCATTGGCACGAAAAAAAAAAAAACAAAAAAAAAAAACTGTGTAGATATTTTTTCCTGACTCATGTGCACAGGGTTACAAAAACCCCATTCACGTTTTTGATAAAAATTGGAAGTGAATTTTGGAGTGGAATACAGAAAGAAATACTCAGACCTTGAACAGCCTAAGGCTGTGGTTAAACATGAACTGTGTATTTCAAACAGAAAGTATAGACAGGACATATACAACCATAAATCACCATATCGAATACAGCTGCATGTCGCCCCAAAAGCTTCCACTGTAAAAAAAATTAAAATAAATAAAAAACCCTACAGAAAAAAATCCAAACCCCCTTGAACTTGTTTACTGAGTCAGCCAACACAACATAATGTGGCAGAGAGTTCCAGTCTCCTTGCCCTTACAGTGAAGAATTCCCATCTGTGCTGGTGTAGAAACCTTCTTTCCTGTAGAGGATGCCCCCTTGCCATGGTTACTGGCCTAGGTATAAAAAGATCACTTGTAGATCTCTCTATTTTGTGCATTCCATTGCACCATATTTAATTTTTTTCATAAATATTCCTATTGCTTGCTAACAAACCATTCAGATATTGCACTGTTCAGTAGTGGCCATATTCTTTTTCAAAATACTGCATCTGCACTCACTTAGTTATGTGTAGACAATAAGATAAAATGGAATACAACTTTTTGAGGTATTTTCACCTTAGTGACTACTTATTGCTAGGATATGCTAATACCACTTTCCCCTGCATAGCAGTGTTCCCAGTCACTCAGCTGTGCAGAAAACTACAGCCAACCCAATGCACTAGAAGGCTACGTTCCCAGGGCAGAATTTCCGTGCAGGATTTTGCATAAGAATTGATTTCAATACAATTCAACTGCACTGTGCAGAAAGCAGAATTTCCACGCCCGCAGTTTGCAGAATGTCCGCACGGAGATTCAGTGCAGCAGTAATTCAGTGCTGCAGCCCCTTTATTCTCCGGATGATGGGGTCCCACACTGATCATGGGGTGATGACATACTAGTGACATGCCATCACTTTATGACACTGATCACCATTTAAAGGTTCATACAAACTTCCACAGCATGCAAAATAGACTTCCTGTAGCTCACTTTTCGGCTTTGCTGTGTAAACCAAAATACTGTCCATAAAGTCACAATCATTCCAGCTGCCATAAAGTAGCATAGTACTGTAAATGCAGAGATTAAAATTGGTGAAGGTGAGCAACTGCTGCGGATGACCCCCTTATTTCACATAAAATAATTCTTGTGTTTCCCTGTGCATTCTCACATTAAGGCCTCTTCCACAATGCAGTTCCATGCTACATTTAACATGCGGCATCAAGAGACACAATTGCCCTCATTTACTAAGATTGTAGGTTATCGGTCTGTCTTTTTTTTGTCCTCTGCTGTTTTCCATTGGTTATTTACTATTTTATCTCACGGAGTGTATTTTTTTGGCGCAATAATTGGAAGGGACAAAAAACAAACAAAAAAACAACGAGTGAATAAAAAGCAGTGGCTCTTCTGGTCTGTGAGGAAAGAGACCACACCACCCAAACCAGCCATGCGCAGGGAACATGCAAGGATCAGGCAAACCTTATTTTTTTTATAGTACAAACCCATAGTTTTAGTAAAGAATTGAAAAAAATTATTTGGGTACACTTAAGGCATAGCTCAAATTTTTGACAAAAGATAATACATTTCAGATAAAAAATTAAAGTTGTACTCCGGTGGGAAACGATTGGCAAATTATTTATTTAAAAAAATCTAAAATCACCCCATGATTTATCAGCTGCTGTACGCTCCAGAGTGAGTTGAGTTTTTCTTTTCTCTCTGTCACACCACCTCCCATAGACTTGCATTGAGGGGCGGAACATGACGTCACACAGGGGGCGGAGGCGTGACGTCACACGTCGCCGGTAATCAGACTGGAGCGAACATGCTCCGGGGACTGATTTTAACTGGGGTGCTGCGTGCAAGATCACGGGGGTCCCCAGCGGCGGGACCCCCGCGATCAGGCACCTTATAAGATGTCTAAGCGCCGGAGTACCCCTTTAACTGCGTCTTTTTTCAAAAAAGGCGCAAAAATATTGTGCAAGCGTTTAAAAAAAAAAAAAATTATGCATACCACCTCTGCCTTAGAAATTGACATCCTACAACAAGTTCTAATGTGATTTTTCATTTGTGCAAAATTTATCAAAGTCTTGCGCCGTTTTAATAAATTTGGCCAATGAAGCCAAAACACAGCATAAAAAAAGCTGTGAAGTGACTGCACACAGACTCATTCATAAATCACCCCAATGTGTGTAAATATATACAGTAAGTCAAAATAGGTGATTTTATTGTGATGCATAACAAGTGACGAAAGCAGACACCCAGACTAAGGGCTCGTTCACACAGCCGTCTGCCCCCGTAAATTTATGCCCGTTCTGCAATCTTTTTGATATATTTTTTAAACAGGTTGCAAACGGCTGTAAAATAATCCCATTGATGTCAATGGGATTTTTTTTTTTACAATCCTTTATCAGCCATTTGCACCCGTTTCCTTCCTGTTCCGTTTTTTTGACGGGGAAAAAACGTTGCATTCAGTATTTTTTCACCTGTCAAAAAAATAACGGCATGGAAACTAATATTAAAAATTTAACATTGAAATCTATGGCAAACGGATGAGCGTATATTGTCATCCGTTTGCACACAGTTTTTAATATTCATTTTTCAACAGTTATTACTTCTGAGCATGATCAGAAGGAGTGAAATCAGCAAACTCTTGCTGCGCTGTGGGACTACTACTACTCCCATCATGGAACAGACTTGTTTCCTTGATGGGAGTAGTAGTTTCCAGGTTGCTGGAGTCTGGTGAGGCTAGATAAATGCTCATACTACTAGCCCCATCATGGAACAGAGTCTGTTCCATGATGGGGGTTGTAGTACATGGGCTAAGGGATTGATCGCACTGGGTCTCACGTCTGAGACCCCATGCGATCAAAAGTTATTAACCAGGGTAGTGGGTAGCATGGTCCGCAACCCTGCAATGTAGATCGTGTGTGTGTTTTACTTTCATTTTCAAATAACCCGCCTGGAGCCCTGAATTGCCGGCACAGAGGGGCCATTCAGGGCTCCCTGTTTTTTTTTTTTTAAAGGTCATTATTACGAGGATTGTAATGTTGCACTACACTATACTGTGTTCCCCGGCTGCCCTGATGTGCTTCCGGGGGGAATGATCTATAGGTAGTGCATCTGTGAATAGTATACTATCAGCAGCACATCATGCTGCTGGCCGGGAAAGGCAGCGCAATGCAAGCATTGCGCTGCCTTTCCCGGCCAGCAGCATGATGTGCTGCTGATAGTATTCTATACACAGATAGCGCTGCAAGGGATTTATGTATGCACTCGCTGGGGGACATATGTAATTGCAGTGGGGGGGGGGGGCATTATACATAGCTAGAGCAGCGGGGGGCATTATACATAGCTAGAGCAGCGGGGGGCATTATACATATAGCGCTATATGTTTGCCCCCCCATTGCGCTAGCTATGTATTTTTCCCACTGCTGCGCTACCTATAGATCTTGCCCTCCTGCAGCGCATAAGGGCAGCCGGGAAACGCAGCGCAATCTTTCCCCGGCTGCCAGTGTAGTGAAACATTACAATCCTCGCTAATGACTTTAAAAACCCCGCTGAGATATCCCAGCGGGATATTTAAAAATTAATGTAAAACACACACGATCTACATCGCAGGGTTGCGGACCATGCCACCCGCTCCCCTGGTTAATATCTTCTGATCCAGGGATGTGGAAATCCTATCGCCCGACGCACGGGACATGTAGTTCCGGGCATCGGGCAGGTGAATTTTTCATAGATTTAGCCCTGTATCGGGCAAGCAGGGACAGACCGACGTCCCCCTTATTTTTCTTTAATGCCGGTGTGAGGCGCAGGAGCGGATGCAAGTGTGCACCTCACACCGGCGCTCAGGGTGTATGGAGGGGGCGGCGGCCACCAGCTGATTTCAGTAGCCGGGTCCGCTGCTCAGAGCCCTCCACGTGCGGGAAAAAAAAAAATCAAACTATGGCTCGGTCATCGGTCCTCCCCGCTGTAGCTTCGGCAAACTTGCTCCTCCCCGCTCTAGCTTCAGCAAACTTCGGAGAGCAAAGGGGAGGGGCGGTCCGATTTTTTCACCTCACACCGGCGTGAGGTGAAAAAAATCAAACCCATGAAAAATTCGGCCCACGAGCGGAGAGGAGCGAGGGCAGAGCCATGGATTTGATTTTTTTACCACACGTCTGCCGGAGATGATTAAGCCCCCCCCTCCTCCCGGAGGATGGAGAGCTGCATAATACAAGACGACAGGGGGAGAATGAGGACGTACACAGCTCCTCCCCTCCCCCGTACACGGTTCCTCCCCTTCCCCTGCTCTGTCTACACAGGACCTCACTTATCACGGGGAGGTTTCAAGTTTGCATGGGGGAAAATACTGAGCAGTGGGAAGGGAGAGGACGTGTGTGTGTGTGAGGAGACATACTGCACGGGCTGGGGTTTTCACCTCACACCGGCTCAGGTGTTGTATATGTATGTAATGTATGATTGGGGGGGGTGTATCAGTGGCAGGTGTATGTATGATGTGTGCATATGTATGGTGTGTGTGTCATGTGTATATATGATGTATGTATGTGTACGGTGTCTGTGTGATGTGTGTCTGATGTGGGGTGGGCAGCGGCAGGTGTTTGTATGATGTGTGCATATGTATGGTGTGAGTGTATGTGTGATGTGTGTATATGTATGTGTGATGTGTGTATATGTATGTGTGATGTGTGTATGTAATGTATGATTAGGAGGGGTGTATCAGCGGCAGGTGTATGTATGATGTGTGCATATGTATGGTGTGTGTCTGGTGTCTGTGTGATGTGTGTCTGATGTGGGGTTGGCAGTGGCAGGTGTATATATGATGTGTGCATATGTATGGTGTGAGTGTATGTGTGATGTGTATGTGTGATGTGTGTATGTAATTTATGATCTGGGGTGGGCAGCGACAGGTGTATGTATGATGTGTGCATATGTATTGTGTATGTATATATGATGTGTGTATGATGTCTCTGTATGTGTGATGTGTGTATGATATGGGGTGAGCAGAGGCAGGTGTGTGTATGGTGTGAGTGTATGTAAAGTATGATGTGGGGGGGGGAGGAGCGGGTGTATGTATGATGTGTCTGTACATATTATGTATATAATGGATGATGGGGGGGGGGGGGGGGGGAAGCAGCAGCGGGTGTATTTGTGTCTAAGTACGTACGTACGTATGTAATGTATGATATAGGGGGCAGTGGCCAGTATATGTGTATGTATGATATGTGTATGCATGTATGTATGTTTTGTACAGGGTGGACTGAGAAGTGTTGCCGCCAGTTGTGCTATCTAATTTTTTTAAATTTATTTTTAGTGGCTTCTGGCCACTCGCAGTAAATTGCACCCCCAGAATCCCGCCCCCTTCATACTCGCCCGCAGACCAAGAGCCCCACGGATGCACGTAAACACGCCCGAACAAAAACTACAACTTCCAGCATGTTGCACCGTAACCTAAACTGTAGAACTATAAAGTGTAACATGCTGGGAGTTGTAGTTTTTGTTCGGGTCAGCTGCATCAGGTCATGCTGGGTGTTGTAGTTACTAACTGCAACTCCCAGTATTCCCCGACACAGCATATGGCTCTGCAGCTGATATGAACCAAAGCTACAACTCCCAGCAGATTACACAATAACCTTAACTGTACTACTATACAGTGCAACATGCTGCAACACCCACACAACAATAGGCTGTATCAGGGCATGCTGGGAGTTGTAGTTATCTAGTAACTAAATGAAACTTTCAGCATTTTCTGACACATAAATTAGAGTAAATAAAATGCACCACACAAACTGGAGAAGCAGACCCCCCCCCCCCATTAACACAGCGTTGGACAAAGCATCCATGTATAAGTCCCTATGAAGACTGAAAAATAGTGCGTATATATGTGAATGAGCCCCTTTCCTAATAAAAGTTCTGACAATAAATGGTTCCGATAAAAACTACAGATCACGGCACATAAGATTACCCTCATACATCCCTGTATATGGAGAAATTGGAGTTATAGGGGTCAGATGGGGGGGGGCTTGCCTCTGGTGTAAAAGGAGCTATCTACAGCTCTCCGGCCGCTAATAGCCTGGCATGCTGCGATCACCGTGGCCGCTATTAAACCATTAGATCACCGCTGTCTAAGTTGACAGCAGTGTCTAAAGGGATCTTATAACCATCCCTGGTGATCTAGTGGTGGGGATCGTACTATTTTGGTCGAAATTATTTTATCTACCAGGACAAGTAGATTGTGTTCTGCTTTAGTCCCTTGGGCAAGTAGTTTTTTTTATTTTTTATTTCCACACCCCTGTGATCACATTAGGTCTCAGAAGTGAGACCCGGTGCATTCAATCCCTCAGCCCCTGTACTACAACCCCTATCATGGAACATACTTTGTTCCATGATGGGGGTAGTAGTACAAGCACTAATCTAGACTCCCAGCCGCCTGCAGACTCCCGCAGCCAGGGAACTACTACTCCCATCATGAAAAGAAGTCTGTTCCATGATGGGAGTAGTAGTAGCCCCGGCTGCAGGAGTCTGTAGACAGCTGATACTAACTGATGCAAACGGATGACACTAAATGGCATCACTTTGCACCCGTTAATAGAATGGTCCGTTTAGGAGGCAATAACGGACAAAATCTAGACGGGGACAACGGCTGTGTGAACTTAGCCTAATAAAGATCACACTACTACACTACAGAAGCATTGGCTGATAGGTGACTGTCAGGGCAAGGTGCACACTGCCTGCTGGAGGGGCAGCGAGTAGATCAAGACATCAAATGTCCCAATGCATTAGCAGCATTAGGGCAACGATTCCCTACTTTTCAGGGCATGACGGGAGTTGCAGTTCAGCAACAGGTAGAGCCACAATATGGGGAACATACATGGGGCAATATATATATATATATATATATATTAGTGATTAAATCTGGATTACTTTGGCACTTTATGTTCTTAAATAAACTCCCTAGTGCTGGGTTTCCCAACCAGCGTGCCTCCAGCTGTTGCAAAACTACAACTCCCAACATGGCCGGACAGCCAAAGGCTGTCTGGGCATGCTGGGAGTTGTAGTTTTGCTACAGCTGAAGGCACACTGGTTGGGAAACCCAGCACTAGGGAGTTTGTTACTGCAGAGGACTGAAGGATGTCTGTGTAGCTCAGAGACTCGAAGGAGCCAGAACAGAGGGATTTCCTATATAGTGGAGGCCTGAAGAGAGGTCCCGGCAGTCTGACGAGTCTCTCATGCCTGACAGTGCATGGCAGCGCACAAGGACTACACGAGAGGACAAGCTGCGCTTCCCCGGGCCACAACACACATAACAAACGAAGCACAACAGGCTTCCCGCTCACCGTTAAGACTATCTAGCAGCAGCCGCCTCGCATATAGTTTCTAACGCCAATGTCACACTGCTAGCAGGCCTGTTACACACACGGGAACATCACGGCCACCATCTCTGCAACGAAAGCTCCGCCTCTTCCGGTTCCTGTATTCGACGCCACGACGTAAGGGAAAAGTTCTCCGCAGAGCATTGCGTGACGGCGGAAGACCGGGGCGTGTCTTCCGAAGTGTTGTTTGATTGGCTCGTTTGGTTTGAGGGGGCGGGTTCTGTCGTAGGGACGTCAAAGAGTGCGTCGTCCCGCTAAATTAGAACGTTCAAATCACAGCAATGGCGGGAAATCGTCATTTGTATGTGGGCTGTCATTAAATAGGGCGGCTGCTAAACTTGGGATGGAACATCTCATACGTTTATTTAGGGTTTACCGTAATATAAAACCAGGTAATTATATAGTAGTATATGGGTCATGGTGTTAAGGACTCAGGGTTTTTCAGTTTTTGCACTTTCGTTTTTTCCTCCTTACCTTTTAAAAATCATAACCCTTTCAATTTTCCACCTAAAAATCCATATTATGGCTTATTTTTTGCATCACCAATTCTACTTTGCAGTGACATTAGTCATTTTACCCAAAAATTAATGGCAAAACGGAAAAAAAAATCGTGTGACAAAGTCAGAAAAAAAAAAACGCCATTTTGTAACTTTTGGGGGCTTCTGTTTCTATGCAGTGCATATTTCAGTAAAAATTATAACTTATCTTTATTCTGTAGGTCCATACAGTTAAAATAATACCCTACTTATATAGGTTTGATTTTGTCGTACTTCTTTAAAATGTCATCTTCTGACCCCTATAATTTTTTTATTTTTCCACGTACAGGGCAGTATGAGGACTCATTTTTTTTTTTTTTATCGGTACGATTTTTGTTTTGATCACTTTTTATTCATTTTTTAATGGTATAAAAAGTGACCAAAAATACGCTTTTTTTGGACTTTGGAATTTTTTTGCGTCTACGCCACTGACCGTGTGGTTTAATTAATGATATATTTTTATAGTTCGGACATTTATGCACGCGGCGATACCACATATGTTTATTTTTTTATTTACACTGTTTTATCTTTTTTTATGGGAAAAGTGGGGTGATTCCAACTTTTCCAATTAGAATACAGGAATTTAGGTGCGCTACTTTGGTAGATGTAAAGAATGACATTGGCTAACCCTCAAAACTGATGTTAAAGGACAACTGCAGCGGTATGACACTTATCCCCTATCCACAGGATAGGGGATAAGTGTTTGATTGCGGGGGGTCTGACAGCTGGGACCCCCGCTATCTCCCTAATGGGGCGCCGCCATTAGCACTCATGGTGAGCGCTAAGGCGCGTAGCGTCGACCTAGAGGTCGATGGTGACGCCCCGACTCCTCCCTGTCCCCATACAGTTCTATGGGGGAGACGGGGAGGCACGAACGCTGCCTCCCGCCTTTCCCATACAGGGATGTGGAATTTCTATCGCCCGACGCCCCGGACTAGCAGTTTTGGGCGCCGGGCAGGTGAATTTGTCCGGCCCTTAGCCCGGCTTCGGGCAAGCAGGGCCGGACCTGACCTGACAAGTGCCGCGGCGATCTGCAGTCTGTATGGAGCGGGCACCCATCTCCTGCCCGCTCCATACTCTGCAGCCTGTGTAGCAGAGCAGGGGAGATGAGAAGCTGTGTATGTGTCTTCTCTCCCCTGCTCTGCAGACGTGCGGGGGGAGATGAAGGGGGCGTGGCTTATTTCTCCCCGTGCAGACCTGCGTCCTCTGCCTTCACTCCCCGCACGTCTGCACGGGGAGACTGTATGCGGCACTCTGCAGTATGTATGGAGCGGGCTCCGGACTCCTGCCCGCTCCATACTCTGCAGCCCCCGGCTGTTCTCAGTAGCCGGGGGCCGCCGCTAATAGCCAGCATGCGGCGATCGCCGAAGCTGGCTATTAACCCTTTAGATCGCCGCTGTCAAAGCTGACAGCGGCGTCTAAAGGGACATGTGAACGCTCCCTGGTGGGCTAGTGGGGTGGATCGCCCCCCGCAGCGCGATCGCAGGGGGGCGATCCACTATGGAGGTAGCCGGAGGACTTACCTCTGCTTCCTCCAGTCCCAGCTCTGTCATTGATAGAGCCAGGCTGGACCAGGCTCTATCAATGGATCACAGAGCAGACAGATTAATTGAGTTCAATAGAACTCTATTCATCTGTCTGAGGAATCGAATGATTCCTCATATAAGTGTAATAAAGTGTTAAAAAAAAATCATAATAAATAAAAGTTTGAAAGACACACATTAACCCAGTGGTCTTCAAACTGTGCCCCTCCAGATGTTACAAAACTACAATTCCCAGCATGCCAGGACAGCCGTTGGCTGTCCGGGCATGCTGGGAGTTGTAGTTTTGCAACATCTGGAGGGCCACAGTTTGAAGACCGCTGCATTAACCCATTCCATGTTAAAAGTTCAAATCACCCCCTTTACCTATATAAAAACATGTAAACATAATAAAAATAAACCTATTCGTTATCGTTTCGAGCGTAATTGTGCAACCTATTAAAATATAACATTACGTTTCCGTACGGTAAATGTAAAAAAAAAAATACCAAACCACAGATTTGAAATTTTTATAATATCCCATAAAAAAAAAAGTAAAAAAGCGATTAAAAAGTCAGATGAATACCAAAATGGTACCGATACAAAAAACAGATTATGGCGCAAAAAATGAGCCCTCATACAGCCTGGTATGTGGAAAAAAAAATAAAGCTACAGGGGTTAAAAAATGGCAATTAAAAAAAATTAGAAAAAGTCCAGAATTAGTAAAACATGACGTAAACGATACAAATCTGGTATTGCTGTAATCAGGCGGCCTAAAGTATAAAACTAACATGTTACCTCAACCACAAGGTAAATGGCGCAGAAAAGAAAAACCACCAAATCTGCAAAATTATCTTTTACTATTTCAATTTCACTTCCCTTAATATATATTTATATATTTTTAGGTTCGGAGAATATGTTATTGAAAAATTAAAAGGTGTCATTATAGTAGGTAGTTATGGCTATTATAGGGCGAGGAGGAAAAAACGAGAGCGTAAAAGCGAAAATTGGCCGGACAAGTGGATCGTCATGAGGGACAAGTAGATTTTGCTCCATTTTAGTCCCGTGGACAAGTAGTTTTTTATTAAATTTCCACACCCCTGTGTATGGAGGAGGCGTGCCGGCTGCAACGTCATGCTGTGGCCGGTACGCCCCCTGCACAGGACAGCCGCGGCCCCGTACAGGAGATCACAGGGGGTCCCAGCGGTCGGACCCCCCACGATCAAACACTTATCCCCTATCCTGTGGATAGGGGATAAGTGTTAATCACGCTGCAGATGTCCTTTAAAATTGTGACATTATCCAGTAATTGCCCACTGGCCCCTGGTTTTGCTTATCACGCACAGGTAGGTTAGTGTTAGGTCCCGTGCCACTTGAGAAACCTTGGCATTGGAGTGTGGGCTCAGGTATGTCCTCCATACGATTAAAATGATACCCTACTTATATAGGTTTGATTTTGTCGTGTCTATGTTTAAAATTGTCCTATTCTGACCCCTACAACTTTTATTTTTCCATGTACAGGGTGTATGAGAGCTAATTTTTTTGCACCGTGATCTGAAGTTTTTATCTGTACCATTTCTGTTTTGATATGACTTTTTGATCGCTTTGTATAAAAAAAAAAATTATGGTATTAAGTGACCAAAAATATGCTATTTTGGACTTTGGAATTTTTTTGCGCGTACGCCATTGACCGTGCAGTTTAATATTGCCATGATTGCCATGGCTATTGCCATGATGTAATGTAAGTTGTTGCTGTCAGTGTGCTGTATACAAAAGTCCACCACAGGAATGCATGTTAAGGCTGGGTTCACCCTACGTTTTCTCCCATACGGGAGCGCATACGGCAGGGGGGAGCTGAAACCTTGCGCTCCCGTATGCCTTTCTATGCGCTCCCGTGTGTAATTCATTTCAATGAGCCGGCCGGAGTGAAACGTTCGGTCCGGTCGGCTCATTTTTGCGCTGTATGCGCTTTTTCCCCCGACCTAAAACTGTGGTCAACCACGGTTTTCGGACCGGTTGTAAAAGCGCATACAGCGCAAAATTGAGCCGACCGAACGTTTCACTCCGGCCGGCTCATTGAAATGAATGACATATGGGAGCGCAAGGTTTCAGCTTCTCCCTGCCGTATCCGCTCCCGTATGGGAGAAAACATAGTGTGAACCCAGCCTAAGACAGATTTTCTTTTTTTTCATGCTCTACAATGCCCTTAAAGTTTTTCAACAGTGCCACGACAGAGGTTGCTGTGTCCATGAGGAGAGCAGGGGGTGCAAGGCAGGAGATTGCAGGGAGTCCCTGTGAAAAGGGGATAAGAACTTATGTACCAGGGTTCCCTTTTAAGGGTATGTTCACACTGAGGAATTGGAGAGGAATTTCCACGAGTAATCTGCTCGCTTTTTCCTCTCCAAATCATTCAGCAGTGAAAATCCCCATAGAGCTGTGCAGAATTTTTGCCCCTCAGTTCACACTGAGGAATTTCCTCAAGCAGAATTCTGACGAGGAAGTCTGTTCCGCTTGAAGAAAGAACATGTGCTTTCTTTCAGGCGGAATCAGCGTTGTTCCCCCATGTTTTTTTTTTTTTTTAGTCAGAAGCATTTCCACGCGGAATCCGCGTGGAATTTCCGCATGAAATTTTTTTTTTTCATGAATAGAAATACTTGATACTCCTCCTCCGCATGAAACCTGCATTTCCGCACGATATCTCTGTGAGTTCTTGTGGAAAAGTAACAATATTTTGAGGCAGAAAATTTCTGCTTGATTTCCGCCCCAATTCCTCAGTGTGAACATGCCCTAATGATCCACCGGGTCCTGTTGTCTCTCATGGACCTGGTTTGTTAATCTGCACCTTTCATTTTAATGCGCTTCATGTCTCCTTGAGACTACGATTAATAGCAGTCAATGTACCTCTGTGCCGACTGCTGGCCTTTTTCTGTAGTCTGCTGCATCCCCGCTTGTCACAAAAAGGGGCAAAAAATCAAACAGTGAAGTGGCTTAGGCTAGGTTCACACTATGGAATTTCTGGGCAGAATTTCTGCCGGAGATCAAGCCAGCGAGGTTAGGACCGAGCAGACTGCATTGCTGCCCCCATAGACTGCAATGCATTTCTGGGTGGATCTTTTGGGAGATCTGCTCAGAAATGCATTGCCATCTATGGGAACAACAATGTAGTCCGTGCGGTCCTAGTACCGCCGGCTAGATCTCTGACAGAAATTCCACAGTGTGAACCTAGCCTTATTGTGGAGGTGAAGAAAGACATGCCCCCAGCCAGGACTGACATGTAATCTCTGTCTTGGCCAGGTGGACCCTGCAAAGGTAGCGATGTGTCAGAAGATGAAGTGGCTGGCCGGCCGGCCAGCCAGCAAGAACTGCTGCAAAGAGAGACAATGGGGCAGACAAGGTAAACTATGGGGGAAATTTAGAAAATGCTGTGCAGAGGAAAAGCTGACCAGTTGCCTATAGCAACCAATCAGGTTCCTTCTTTAACCTGTTGGGGACATAGGACGTTTGAGAACGTCCTCGGTCTAGAGTAGTTAAGGACCGAGGACGTCCTCAAACGTGCTAGCAAAAACAGATCACTGCCGCATTCAGCAGGCATTCCCTGACATTGCCGAGGGGGGTCCTGAAACCCCCCCTCCCCCCAAGTCGGCGATCACCACAAATTACATGTGAAATCGCACCAGCGATTTGCGGCTATTCCGGGCTAATCGGTTCTATTGTGACCCGACCAGACCGGAAAATGGCGATGATCGGGGTTGTCATAGACAACCCCGATCATCCTAACTGATAGGAGCAAGGTGGCACCCTGCCACCCTGCTCCTATCACCTGTGATAGGCCGTTCTCTTGTGAATGGCCTATCTCAGGCCGAGGTCAGGGTTAACTTCCCCTGGTCTCCCCGCCCCGAGGCGTGAGGGAGACCAGGGGAAGAAAGAAGATGGCGGCGGGTACCGGAGGGACCGCGGTACCTGGATCTCTGGAGGAGCAGCGGTGGCAGGGAGCGGAGGACAAGGAGCGGCGGCGGATCGTTGGTGGGTAAGTGGACGGCGGCGGCGGCGTTGTTAGTAGCAACAGTGAAGATCCGGTGATCTTCAATGTTGCTGCTAACAGTTTGAAAACTACAACTCCCAGCATGCCTAGGCAGTCTTTGGCTGTCAGTGCAGGCTGGGAGTTGTAGTTTTGCAACATCTGGAGGGCCTTAGTTTGAAGACCACTGTATAATGGTCTTCAATCTGTACTGTTCCAGATGTTGCAAAACTACACATCTCAGCCTGCCCAGCCATGCTGGGAGTTTGTTCTCTAACATCTGGCCCTTCAGATGTTGCAGAGCTACAACTCCCAGCATGCCTGGACAGTCTCAGCAGGCTGGGAGTTGTAGTTTTGCAACATCTGGAAGAGCACAGATTGGAGACCATTATACCAGTGGTCTCAAAACTGTAGCCCTCCAGATGTTTCAAACCGAAACTCCAAGCATACCCAGGCCTACTGGGAGTTGTAGTTCGGCAACATCTGGCCTTTTCAGATGTTGCCGAGCTACAACTCCCAGCATGCCTGGGCAGTCTCAGCATGCTTGCAACATCTGGAGGGCTACAGTTTTGAGACCACTATATAATGGTCTCCATTCTGTGCTCTTCCAGATGTTGCAAAACTACAACTCCCAACATGCCCTTCAGCTGTCTGGGCATGCTGGGAGTTGTAGTTTCACAACTGGAGAGACACTGGTTAGTAAACATTGTCTGTTTCCTAACTCAGTGTTTCCCAACACGTGTGCCTCCAGCTGTTGCAAAACTATAACTCCCACCATGCACTGATAGTCCATACATGCTAGGAGTTGTAGTTTTGCAGCAGCTGGAGTTCCAACTACAACTCCCAACATGCCCTTGGGTAGTCTGATCATGCTGGGAGTTGTAGCTTTGCAACAGCTGGAAGCACATTTTTTCATAGAAAAAATTAGCTTCCAGCTGTTGCAAAACTACAACTCCCAGCATGCATGGTCTATCAGTGCATGCTGAGAGTTACAGTTTTGCAACAGCTGGAGACACACGGGTTGGGAAACACTGAGTTAGGAAACAGACAATGTTTACTAACCAGTGTCTCTACAGTTGTTGCAAAACTACAACTCCCAACATGCCCCTACCCGTGTGACTGTACCCTAAAAACACTACACTAACACAAAATAAAAAGTAAAAAACACTACATATACACATACCCCTACACAGCCCCCATCAACAATAAAAATGAAAGCACTGTTTCCAAAACAGAGCCTCCAGCTGTTGAAAAACAACAACTCCATGTTGTTGGGAGTTTTGCAACAGCTGGAGGCACCCTGTTTGGGAATCACTGACATACAATACCCCTATGCAAATCACTAATTTAGGCCTTAAATGCACATGGCGCTCTCACTTTGGAGCCCTGTCGTATTTCAAGGCAACAGTTTAGGGCCACATATGGGGTATGGCCGTACTCGGGCGCACTACAAGGCTCAGAAGGGAGAGTGCGCCATGTACATTTGAGGTGATTTGCACAGGGGTGGCTGATTGTTACAGCGGTTCTGACAAAAGCAGAAAAAAAAACACCCACATGTGACCCCATTTTGGAAACTACACTCCTCACGGAATGTAATGAGGGGTGCAGTGAGAATTTACACCCCACAGGTGTCTGACAGAGCTTTGGAAAAGTGATCTGTGAAAATGAAAAATTATATTTTTCATTTGCACAGCCCACTGTTCCAAAGATCTGTCAGACACCAGTGGGGTGTAAATGCTCACTGTACCCCTTGTAACATTCCCCAAGGGGACTAGTTTCCAAAGTGGTATGCCATGTGGGTTTATTTATTTATTTTTTTTTTTTTTGCTGTCCTGGCACCATAGGGGGCTTCCTAAATGCGACATGCCCCCCCCAAGCAAAATTTTCTCTCCAAAAGCCAAATGTGAATACTTCTCTTCTGAGCATTGTAGTTCGCCCACAGTGCACTTCAGCTCCACTTATGGGGTACTTCCATACTCAGAAGAGATGAGGTTAAAAATTTTGGGGGGTCTTTTCTGCTATTAACCCTTGCAAAAAATGTGAAATTTGGGGGAAAACCAACATTTTAGTAAAAAAAAAAAATTTTTTTACATATGCAAAAGTCGTGAAACCCCTGTGGGGTATTAAGGCTCACTTAATTCCTTGTTACGTTCCTCAAGGGGTCTAGTTTCCAAAATGGTATGCCATGTGTTGTTTTTTATTTATTTTTTTATTTTATTTATTTATTTATTTATTTTTTGCTGTCCTTGCACCATAGGGGCTTCCTAAATGAGACATGCCCCCCAAAAACCATTTCAGAAAAACTTACTCTCCAAAGTCCCCTTGTCTCTCCAAAATCCCCTTGTCCCGCCTTCGCTTCTGAGCCCTCTACTGCTCCCGCCGAACACTTAAAGGGGTACTCTGGCGCTAAGATATCTTATCCCCTATCCAAAGGATAGGGGATAAGATGCCTGACCGCGGGGGTTTCGCCGCTGGGGCCCCCTGTGATCTTCCACACCGCACCCCGCTAGAATCAGCCCCCGGAGCGTGCTCGCTCCGGGTCTGATTAATAGCGATCCCAGGGACGGAGCATAGTGACATCACGGCTCCGCCCCGTGTGACGTCACGCTCCGCCACTCAATGCAAGCCTACGGAGGCAAGCCTAAAGTAAACATATTGTATTTGTGAATAAAAAAAAAAAAATGTATGTGGAATATCCATTTTCCTTACAAGCAGAGAGCTTCAAAGTTAGGAAAATGCTAAATTTTTCATCAAATTTTGGGATTTTTCACCAAGAAAGGATGCAAGTTACCACAAAAATTTACCACTATGTTAAAGTAGAATATGTCACGAAAAAACTATTTCAGAATCAGAATAAGTAAAAGCATTCCAGAGTTATTAATGTTTAAAGTGACAGTTGTCAGATGTGCAAAAAACGCTCTGGTCCTTAGGGTCATAATGTGCTCGGTCAACCAGAGGTTAATTTTTAAAAAGGCCTCTAAGTAAAAGAAGCAATCTTATTCGTTGCTATGGGCAACTGGTCAACTTTCCTCTGCACAGGTTTTGATAAATCTCATCCTATGTGTATTACAAAAGTAATAAACTTTACAGCAGGGGGCCATTACTATAGAATATTAACTGGACTACCCCTTTTAACTATTAAATTCCACAGGTGTATAAAATCCAGCACCTACCAATGCAGCCTGTCTTTACAAAATTTTTTGGAAGAATATGTTCGAAAGACGAGCACTATTTTTTATTTTTTTTTTCCGCCGCTAAACTCCTGTGAAATTACCGAGTCACCGACTGACCCCATGCAAGCGAATGGGTTCCGTCATGACCTGGTAGTAGCCATTTGACTTGGGTTGGAAAATCGGACCCTTAGCGGGTCAGATGCAAACGGACATGTGAACCTAGCCTTAGGATGTCGCTTCAGCAACATGTCAGTTTATTGAATCACTTCCCTCCTAGTTCTTCTATGATCACCTGTGAGTGATATTATTGAAAAGTGGAAGTTTTTAAGAACCACAGCAACTCAGCCATGAAGTCAGGACTAAGCAAAAAATTAGAGAAAAGCATGAGGGGAGATTTATCAAGAACTGTGCTGAGCAAAAGTTGCCCATAGCAACCAATCAGATGGCTTATTTCATTTTTCAGAGTCCTTTTTAAGAATGAAAGTGATCTGATTCATCCGGTTTGTCATTTGTATATGTTTTTAGTTTTGTTATGGATGGATATTTGCTCTGCAGCCTGCTCACTTCCCTTGCTTTTCTCTCCCTAACAGGGGATGTGTCTATGAGCAAGCTGTATCTACACATGTGATCACTAGAACCCATTTGTTTTCCCATCTATTGATGTGTGGTTAAAACAAAACTTTATTATTTGCCTTTAGGAACAATTAAAAACCTCAACCCGCAGGTGAGCCTGCATGATCCTCTGTGTGTATAGTGTGGTAGCTCTGGACTGCAGCCATAACCCTCATGATACATTCACTTTGTTGCACGCAGTGGCACCCTACAAGCTTTTTTTTTGCGCATACCAGGCTGTAAGAGGGCGAATTTTTTTGCACCATAATCTGTTTTTTGTATCGGTGCCATTTTTGGTATTGATCTTACTTATTAATTATTTTAACTTTTCTGGGGATATTATAAAAATATCAATTCTGTGGTTTGGTATTTTTTTACATTTACCGTACGGGATACATAATGCTATATTTTAATAGCTCGTACATTTACGCACGAAGCGATACCAAATATGTTTATTATGTTTTTATATAGGAAAAGGGGGCAATTTGAACTTTTAACATAAAAGGGGTTAATGTGTGTCTTTTAAACTCTTATTAAAACTCTGGGGGGGTGGGGTCAGGCGATCCACACCACTAGCCCCCCCAGTGAGCATACACATGTCCCTTTAGATGCAGCTGTCAGCTTTGACAGCGGCGATCTAAAGGGTTAATAGCCAGCCACGGCGATCGCCGCATTCTAGCTATTAGCAGTGGGGGCTGCAGAGTAAGGAACAGGAGTCCGGAGCCCGTACAGACTGCTGGCAATTAGTGGCGGTTAGAGGTGGAAACTTGCGCCCCGTGCAGACTTGTGTCCGCTCCTCCCCTCAGCTCTCCGAAGCTAGAGCTGTGTGGAGAGAAGGCAGAGGTCGCAGGTCTGCACGGGGAGAAAGAAGGCAGAGCAGGGGAGATAGGACGTACACAGCTTCTCATCTGCCCCCCCTCCCCTGCTCTGCATTCGGAGGAGGCAAGTTTCCACAGCCGGGGCTGCAGTGTTCGGAGCGGGCATGAGTCGGGAGCCCGCTCCATACAGACTGCAGAGCGACGCTTGTCAGGTCCGGCCCTGCCGGGCAAAGGGCCGGAAAAATTCACCTGCCAAGTGCCCGGAACTGCATTTCCTGGACGTCGGGCGATAGGAATTCCACATCCCTGTTATGTATTATAGTTTATTGTACCTTTTAATAAATGTACCATGTGTTACCCAGGAGGTACTTGTGACCAGCTGACCCCAAAGGTGACCTATGGGCTTCCTGCTAGTCTCCCCCATATAAGCCCTGGGGGGAGCTAGCCTCTTTCTCTTTGAGCTCTGCTCTCTTTTTAGCAAAGTTGCCACTTGTTTTTTTTTGTTTTTTTTGCAAAACGCCTATTGGGCTTTTTTGGTCAAAAAAACGCAGCGGCCAGATGTTAGCTGTAAATCACGTAGCTGTAATTCCACTTAGTGTTTTTTCACTTTGGCGGTTTTTTTTAATCCTTTTGGAATTTTTTCACTTTTTTTGCATTTTTTTTTCAGCTCCTTGGCACTTTGAAAAAAAATGCTGTATGTCGCTCAAATCGGCGTTTTTAGTCACAATAGTTATGTTTTGCTCCAATAGAAGTCTATGGGAGTGAGAAAACGCCAAGAAAAACGATATATGTGGGTTTTAACTTTGGCGTTTTTGCAGGTGTTTTTTTTATCTATTTTGGACTTTAGAGATCAAAAAAGTGATGGAGATACCTGTTTTGAATAAAATTTCGTAGGGTACCATCAAAAAAATAAAAAAATAAAAAAGATACAGTAGTGAAGGAAAAAATTGTATCTAACGAAATTTTATATTTTTTATAAAAAAAAAAATGTATTACTTTTTAAACAGGGATCAATTTATGTGGGCGGGGAAATAAAAATGTAGCCGACAATTATAAAAATGTATTGTGTGTGTTTCACTTTTTCTTAGTTTTTTTTACATTCTTTTAGTTAGAACTACTACTCCCAGCATGGAACACACTGTTCCATGACTGGAGTAGTACTACCTGTACTAACAGACAGATCGCCCATTGCGATTCTCCTGTATAATATATGGATGCGGACGGCCGCTCTTCTATGGTCCCCTGCCCTGATGTGTATATATACACTTATTCATATTTCCCACAGAGAGTTGTGATTGGTCAGATGGTTCCAGCCAGTCACAGCTCTCTGTGAGAAATAGGAATATGTTATATATATATATATATATATATATATATATATGGCCGTGCAGGGGACCATAGGAGAGTGCCCACATCTATACATTATACAGGAGGATCACAGAATCTTGGCTCATACTACAGCAGCCGCCTCCATTTCACACAACAAGGAACCCACATATCAGCACAGTAAGCAGCCCCAGAAGCAGTCACCCTGGTGTCAGATTCCCTTTAAAATAAAAGTACTCGTACTTGGTATCGGCGAGTACTAGAATTAACGTATCGGTACTCGGTCTTAAAAAAAAATGGTATCGGGACATCCCTAATCTACACGGAAGTGAGTACCCTGGCCGAGGCTGCGAGGCCCGAAAAGTCCAAACGTGAGGCACAAGCGAAGTGGCTGCCATAATGGAAGAGTTAAGGGCGCAGAGGAGAAGGGAGTATAGCCCTAAAGTTATGCCGTATGAAGTACAAGTCCAGCAACAGGACACAAAGAGCTTTGAGACCTTATGTATCAGAAGGCTAGAACAACCCAGAGAGGGAGAGCCACCCCTAGAACTGCGAAGAGCTACAGTTGTCAGGTTTGACAGAGTGGGGGGGGGGAGGGGAAATGGCACATTATTGGACTGCCACCATGGTGGTACTATTATGGCCAACAGGAGGGCGGTGAAGAGACTTCCACCTCTACAGTCCCTAGAGAGCGGGGAGATTGTAGAATACACCCCTGTACAGAGCCTGTGAGAGGAATGGGCAGCAGCCGTCACCAGGCCCAAGAAACCTATGCAAATCCCCTTCGCCTATTTCCCCTCTGAAGATTGGGGCTCAGATCCATTTGGTCTCCTGCCACCAAGTGTCAAGGGCAAAGTCGTCCAAGAGGAATGGTATCCTGAGTCACCTGCTATGGACCCTAGATATCTGTCTGGGGTCTTCCACAGATGTGCCCAGGCCTACTCCTGTGGTCAAGGAGGTTTGGCCTAACCATTGGGCACCAACGAAAGTGCCTCGGCCTACTCCTGCTGAGGGGGAGGTTTGGCCGGCCCAACAGGTACCTACATGTGATTCCCCCAGTGGCGCTAGCTTCTGCTGTTCAAGTTGTGGTCACCATGAGCTTGACCATTACTTAATCCAGCTTGTCCAATTTGTTGTGGGATACTCATGTCAGCCCCATGGAGGGGCATTGTCTCGTGGTCCTAGGTACATGTCCCAGCTTAGGAAGCAAGATGACCTATCGAGGTTAGGATGGAAGGTTGCCAGGCCACAGTATTTGAAGATTACTACTGTTGAGACATGAGACTGTGTTCAGAAATCATTGTTTTAGGTTTTGCAACATTTAAAGGGGTTATCCAGGAAAAAACTTTTTTTATATATATATCAACTGACTCCAGAAAGTTAAACAGATTTGTAAATTACTTCTATTAAAAAATCTTAATCCTTTCAGTACTTATGAGCTTCTGAAGTTAAGGTTGTTCTTTTCTGTCTAAGTGCTCTCTGATGACACTTGTCTCGGGAACCGCCTAGTTTAGAAGCAAATCCCCATAGCAAACTGGGTTAGTTCCCAAGACAGGTGTCAGAGAGCACTTAGACAGAAAAGAACAACATTAACTTCAGAAGCTCATAAGTACTGAAAGGATTAAGATTTTTTTAATAGAAGTAATTTACAAATCTGTTTAACTTTCTGGAGCCAGTTTATATATATCTTTTAAAAATCATAACCCTTTCAATTTTCCACCTAAAAATCCATATTATGGCTTATTTTTTGCGTCGCCAATTCTACTTTGCAGTGACATTAGTCATTTTACCCAAAAATGCATGGCGAAACGGAAAAAAAATCATTGTGCGACAAAATCGAAGAAAATATGCCATTTTATAACTTTTGGGGGCTTCCGTTTCTACGCAGTGCATATTTCGGTAAAAATTACACCTTATCATTATTCTGTAGGTCCATACGGTTAAAATGATACCCTACTTATATAGGTTTGATTTTGTCGCACTTCTGGAAAAAATCATAACTACATGCAGGAAAATTTATTCGTTTAAAAATGTCATCTTCTGACCTCTATAACTTTTCTATTTTTCCACGTACAGGGCGGTATGAGGACTCATTTTTTGCGCCGTGATCTGAAGTTTTTATCGATATGATTTTTGTTTTAATCACTTTTTATTCATTTTTTAATGGTATAAAAAGTGACCAAAAATGCGTTTTTTGACTTTGGAATTTTTTTGCGTGTACGCCATTGACCGTACGGTTTAATTAATGATATATTTTTATAGTTTGGACATTTACGCACGCGGCGATACCACATATGTTTATTTTATTTTTTTTACACTGTTATATTTTTTTTATGGGAAAGGGGGGGTGATTCAAACTTTTATTAGGGAAGGGGTTAAATGACCTTTATTAAAACTTTTTTTTTTTTTAAATTTTTTTTGCAGTGTTATAGGTCCCATAGGGACCTATAACACTGCACACACTGATCTTATACACAGATCACAGGTGTGTATTAACAGGTGTGTTATCGGCGCTTGACTGCTCCTGCCTGGATCTCAGGCATGGAGCAGTCATTCGCCGATTGGACACAGAGGAGGCAGGTAAGGGCCCTCCCGGTGTCCGGCCAGCTGTTCGGGACGCCGCGATTTCACCGCGGCGGTCCCGAACAGCCGACTGAGCAGCCGGGTCACTTTCGCTTTAGAAGCGGCGGTCAGCTTTGACCGCCACTTCTAAAGGGTTAATACCGCACATCGCTGCGATCGGCGATGTGTGGTATTAGCCGCGGGTCCCGGCCGTTGATGAGCGCCGTGACCGACGCGATATGATGCGGGATCGCGGCGCGATCCCGCTTCATACCGCGGGAGCCGGCGCAGGACGTAAATATACGTCCTGCGTCGTTAAGGGGTTAAGAGAAGTACCTGATGGACTTGTCAATAAATTTACTTGTAACTACCAGCATAAGTGTTCCTGCCCGGCTTTTAGCTGTGACCTTTTACTGAGAACAACAAAATGTACCTGAACTGTAGAGCAGTGCAATGAAAGTGTGTGTTTATGTATGTGTGTGTGTATATATATATATATATATATATATTTCTCTATATCGCTTCATCAGACCTGGTTGAACAACGTCCGGGGGTGTGCTTTAAAAATCGTATCGCTGTGGTCATAGCAACCAGATAGCGTCCGAACAGGATACAGATAGGTGAAGGAACAAACAAAGGATGAAGACTTAAAAAGTATAACAGAATTTAAGCCGTTAATCACACACAGAAAAAATTCCACCATCTCCAGATTTTCTAAAAAAAAAAAAAAAAACATAAAAAAACACAGATAAAAAAAAAAAACAGAAATCCTCTTGGCTCACAGAAAACAGACCAGTGGGCAACTATCGTTGTGGGTCATGTTCTTTCTGCATATACAATTCACAGGCTAAAGAAGTGAGGTTGGGGGGCTCCCTAATTAAAGTTAAGCAGTTTATAACATGTAGGTCTACCCATGTGGTCTATTGTTTAAAATGTACCTGTGGATATTATTATATCGGCAAAACTATTAGACCGCTGTTCCACAGGATAAGAGAACATTTACGGTCATTAAAAACAAAACAAGGTTCAATGCGATTCATAAATCGCATGCATGATGCACACAAAGGAGATCCCAAAGCCCTTCAATTTGCTGCTTTGGAGCGTGTGGAACATGCATCTGACATGAATAAGACATTGTTAGTAAAAGAAGCACGCTGGATATTACGTACAGAGGCTACAGGTATTTTGGGTCTTAACGACCATAATGAAATGAATGTGTTGTTGTAAACACCATTTCTATAATCTATGACTCACTAACAGGGATTGCTTTTAACTTGTTCGTATCCTATGTTCCGATATGTGCACAATTGTATGTATACCTAATGTTTGTTCCTTCACCTATCTGTATCCTGTTCGGACGCCATCTGGTTGCTATGACCACAGCGATCCGATTTTAAAAGCACACCCCCGGACGTGTTCAACCAGGTCTGATGAAGCGCATGCGCGCGATACGCCCCTTTACCTGAGTCTCCTCTACACGTCTGCTCCCCCGCACGCCATGTACCTGTGGATAAAGAAATAAAGGAAACCTACTTTACCGGTTAGTGCTCCGCTTCTTTCTTCCTTACTAATGTACCATGAACTATTCTACTAGCGTTGAGCACTGTAATACCGGTTCAGTTTCATGATTGGCACGGCTGCAGGATTTACACTGTCTTATTGCTGCTAATGAAGATTGAATGCAGGAAGGTGCTGGGACAACTCTTTCATTGCTGAATACTTTAAAACATTTTTATGTTGGTATACTGTATTAAAACGTGTATAATATGTTTGAATATGTTTGTGCAGAAATGGCTAAAGTGTACAGTGTCCTTCAGGTCAAACCAAGGACATCTCCAGTATAGTCAGTACACTATTACTAAATTAGTCTAGTCCAATGTCCATGTCTTGATTAGGACTGTAGCCTTGTATATTTTCCAGTCCACCCATGTCTATAACAAGTATGTCTATTGTTTTCTCCTGTCCCAGTGTGCAAGATACTTGGCTGGCCAGAAGGTATTCCTGATCCACAACACACGTTCAGTGACAGAGGTAACCAAATGTAAATGTAACATTATGTTTAAAGTCTATGTATAGATTTCTGGGGGGGAGAGTGTGTCAAACCAAGAGACCCCAGTAGCCAAGGCATTGGGTAGATAGCCTCCGGCAGCCCAATCCGACACGTCTTTTAACCCCTTAAGGACTCAGGGTTTTTCCGTTTTTGCACTTTCGTTTTTTCCTCCTTACCTTTTAAAAATCATAACCCTTTCAATTTTCCACCTAAAAATCCATATTATGGCTTATTTTTTGCGTCGCCAATTCTACTTTGCAGTGACATTAGTCATTTTACCCAAAAATGCACAGCGAAACGGAAAAAAAAATCATTGTGCGACAAAATCGAAAAAAAACGCCATTTTGTAACTTTTGGGGGCTTTCGTTTCTACGCAGTGCATATTTCGGTAAAAATTACACCTTATCATTATTCTGTAGGTCCATACGGTTAAAATGATACCCTACTTATATAGGTTTGATTTTGTCGCACTTCTGGAAAAAATCATAACTACATGCAGGAAAATTTATACGTTTAAAAATGTCATCTTCTGACCCCTATAACTTTTTTATTTTTCCACGTATGGGGTGGTATGAGGACTCATTTTTTGCGCCGTGATCTGAAGTTTTTATCGGTATGATTTTTGTTTTGATCGGACTTTTTGATCACTTTTTATTCATTTTTTAATGATATAAAAAGTGACCAAAATACGCTTTTTTGGACTTTGGAATTTTTTTGCGCGTACGCCATTGACCGTACGGCTTAATTAATGATATATTTTTAAAGTTCGGACATTTACGCACGCGGCGATACCACATATGTTTATTTTTTATTTTTTTTACACTGTTTTATTTTTTTTATGGGAAAAGGGGGGTGATTCAAACTTTTATTAGGGAAGGGGTTAAATGACCTTTATTAACACTTTTTTTTTACATTTTTTTTTTGCAGTGTTATAGGTCCCATAGGGACCTATAACACTGCACACACTGATCTCTAATGCTGATCACTGGCGTGCATTAACACGCCTGTGATCAGCATTATCGGCGCTTGACTGCTCCTGCCTGGATCTCAGGCACGGAGCAGTCATTCGTCGATCGGACACCGGGGAGGCAGGTAAGAGCCCTCCCGGTGTCCGATCAGCTGTTCGGGACGCCGCGATTTCACCGTGGCGGTCCCGAACAGCCCGACTGAGCAGCCGGGTCACTTTCACTTTCACTTTAGAAGCGGCGGTCAGCTTTGACCGCCGCTTCTAAAGGGTTAATACCGCACATCGCCGCGATCGGCGATGTGTGGTATTAGCCGCGGGTCCCGGCCGTTGATTAGCGCCGGGACCGACGCGATATGATGCGGGATCGCGGCGCGATCCCGCTTCATATCGCGGGAGCCGGCACAGGACGTAAATATACGTCCTGCGTCGTTAAGGGGTTAAAGTTGTTGGAGATGGATGTATATTGTTGAAGTGTCAAGGAGAGAATTACAAGGTCAAAAATCTCCAAACCCCTTTAGAGCATGTATGGACATTAGCCATGCCACATGGACGCATTGCTGTTCCTCATCAGACCTGGAAAAGACATTGGGTAAAAATACTCCAGGAACTGGCATTGGCCACAGTGGTCCCTTCGGTCTTCCGCCCTCCAGGACTGGGCGTCGAGGGCGACTGTAATTAAGAGGGGGAGTTTGTGGTGGCCCTGTACAGGATGGTGTTTCCCCGTACCTTCCCTGCCCTGTCCGGCAGTGTCCCCTGGACCCCTTGCAGGTGTTTCCCCCATGTAAATAGGTTATGTATTATATTGTGTAATGTACCATGTGATTGTTACTCAGGAGGTACTTGTGACCAGCTGACCCCCAAATGTGACCTATGGGTTCCCTGCTAGTTTCCCCCATATAAGCCCTCGGTGGTGGTAGCCTCTTTCTCTTTGAGCTCTGCTCTCTTTGTGCTGAGGTCCAGTTCAGTCAAGTCATGCCTATAGTCTGTGTCCAGAGCAGTGGAGGCCTCAAGTTATGTTCTGCAGCCTCAAGTCAAGTGCAAGTAAGCTGTCCTGTCAGTCAAATCAAGTCTTCTGTCTACTCAGTGTGGCCTGCAGTAAATTTCCAGCAAAACTGCGAGGTCTCTGTGTCACTGGTCACCTCCTTGGGCCCTGGATCTACTGCATAGACTGTAACAACTATCTACCCTTAGTAAAGCTTCCGTTGTCCGTAATTTGACGTCATTGTCTTCATTGCTCCCTTGCCTATCCCAGGATCCACCGGTATGGTCGGGTGGTCAAGGCTAAACCATGCCCTGCCATCACAAACACAAGGGGTTAATAACATCTGCCCTTCACCACGCACCCCGCCGCCATACCACAATAGTATAGGTTGGCCCTCCAATCATAGGTCCAACATTGGGAAAGAATGAGCAAGCTGTGTCAGCTTTCACTTCCTTACTCTGTTGCCCTCATTTTACTAAGAGTGGAGTATAGTTCTGTGTGGGTTTTGATTCCCGACAGGTATTTTTCCCACTGTATTTACTAATATTTCCCCGTGGGGTTTTCCAAAGCTGAAATCCACCAAATTTTCTGTGGAAACATTAATAAATATGTTGGAATTTTCAGAAAATTACAGGACCACCAACCCCCCAACCTCCCTTTCGAGCGCAATCTCCTTTCCTGGCGGTTATGCTCCTTTTTCGGGTTTTCTGAGTAAAATGGAGAGTCGCTCGGATCTTAAATTTTTGTGCACATTCTGGCGTAGAAAAAATTTGTGGAGCAATGCCATAAATCCTGAGCACAATCCGACAAAACAGGTCGGGTTTAAAATAGTAAATCGGGGCCTGTGTCTCTCGGTGCCTGCTGTAGGGATCCAGATAAGGCCTCGTTCACATTGCCGTGGGACTCCGCTTTTCTGTCGGCAATCCAGTCAGAATGACTGGAGTTTAGCGGAGAGAAAATTCCACTGTTTTCTCCATTAAATTCCTGTAAAATGACTGACTGACCCAATGCAAGTGAACGGGTTCCATCGGGACCCGGGAGTAACGTTTGCATATGGAACGTTAGGGGTCCAATCGGCTCAAGGAAATGGGGGGGGGGGGGAAATGGGGGGGGGGGGCTGGGGGAAAGCCAAACAGACCCTTAACGGATCTGATGCAAACGACATTGTGAACCTAGACTTAGGAAAGAATCTAGATGACTAGAAACTGAATAGCAATTTAGCCTGTATGGGGACATCTAGTGGCCAGAATTATAATTGCCAAATATAAGGTAAAAACCACAATGTCGTTCTAAAGAAATTTACTGAATTCCAGGGTGGGATGTCACTTTAGCAACAAGTCAGTTTATTAAATTACATCCCTCCCTGATCTTCTACGATCACCTGTGAGTGATATTTTTGAAAAGTGGAAGCTTTTATGAACCACAGCAACTCGGCCATAAAGTCGGAACCATGCAAAAATTAGTGTGTGGTCAGCAAGTGACGTCAGTGTGCTCTTGGAATGCCACCGGTGCACCGAGCCTGCTGCCCAAATAAGGAAGATAACAGGCTAATAGGGCCTCAGATCAAGGATAGGTAAATATCATTATCGGTGTCACCTGCACTACCAGCCTGTACCGACAGGTTAGTGCTGGTAACACTGACAGGTTTCCTTTTTAAGGACGCATTGATTTTTCATTTTTGTGTTTTAAAGTGTACCTCTCATCAAAAAAACTTTTGATGTATTATAGATTAATGTATGCAGAATAACTTTACAATTGCATGTTATTAAAAAATGTATTTTCCACCATGAAGAAATTACCACTAGGGGTCTCCCTACCAGTCCTGGCAGCAAGCATTTCAGACTCATGCTGGAGTCCTAAACACTACGAGCTGCCAGTCTGCTTTGTTCACAGCCTGTTTGGCTGTGAACAAAGCAGGCTGGCAGCTCTGAGTGTTTAGGACTCCAGCATGAGTCAGAAATGCTTGCTGACAGGACTGATCGGGAAAAATACAATAGAAAGAAGCATATTTTTCATTAACATGCTATTGGAAAGTTATTCAACATTCATTAATCAAATAAACTTTTGATATATTTTAGATGAGAGGTACCCTTTAACATGTTTCGGCTGGCCTTCTAATAGCCGTAACTAGAGATGAGCGAAGTTAGTGATTCGATTTGTCATGAACCAACCGATGGGGACCCTTGTGATCTACGGGCCAGCGGCGGCGACATCCAGAACATGGAAGCTTGGAGATTCCGTGTTCATGATGTCACGCCCCCTCCATTTATGTCTTTGGGAGGGGATGTGATGGCTAGTACGTAGCCGTCACACCTCCTCCCATAGTCATGACTGGAAGGGGCGCAGTGGCTGTAGTCGCCAGTCACCCGGCATGGAGCAGAGTTTGCTCCGTTCACTAGATTACTGGGGTGCTGCAGCTGAGATCGTGGTGGTCCCCTGCGGCAGAATCCCCGCGATTAGATATTCCATCCCTTATTCTTTGGATAGGGGATAAGATGTTTTCTGGGGGCAGTACCCCTTTTAAATAGCCAGAGCTAGCAGGATGTAGACGTAAAAGTGGCACTTCATTGGCCAGAGAAACGCAAGACAGGATAGGTCAGCAACCACAAGCTTTGCTAACAAACGGGAAATTAAACACCTCTTACACATTCACCTAATTTTCTGTCCGTTCCCATTATTTAATGTCAGCTGGTACATGCACGGGAGACGGGCTGACCTGCTGCCATTGCAAATCGGAGTATGTACACATGAGCCGGGCCAAGGGTTTTCCTGGGGGCAAAATCGTAATAGCACCAAAAGGAAAAATTGCAATACGGTTGTGATTGCAATATATCATACAGCCCTTCTACCTACGTACAAAACTTACTACCTACCTATGACAAACTTCCTACAAGGGGGTCCTACCTACAAGGAGCAAGTTATCTAAAGACAATCCTATCTACAAACTACCTACGAAAGGGTCCAGCATACAGCGGCAAGCTACCTACAGGGGTTTCCTAATTACCGTGGGCAAGCTACCTACCTACAGGGATCAAACTACCTTCAGAGGGATCCTACCTCCTGAAGGTAGTTTGATTCATGTAGGTAGGTAGTTTGCCCACGCTAAGCAAACATGCACAATATATCACAATCGAATCGCAAGTATTGCAGATTGTGATATTTCTATTTGGCCCTTGTCAAAATTAGTCGATTTCCTGCTCCAGCAGCGGCTCGGGCCAGCAGCGGTGGCTCATGCTCTGGCAGTGGCGGCTCAAGCAACAGTGGCTAAGGCTTTGGCAGCAGTGGAAGGAGTTACAAAGACTCTCACTCATGGTACTGTGGTACAAATGTGTAGAGGTACCGAGGTGGAGCCACCTAGGGTTAGTGGGCGGAGCTACCACTCCTGAGCCCTGAAAAAGACTGGCTGCAGAGCAAGACTGTTGTAGGTGAGATGCAGTTGGCAGCCGTGACACAGTGCAGCAGTCGTCCTCCATGCTTCTGCTTACACAGTACTGTAAGCAGGGGAATGGCTGTATAGATGACTATATAGGGTGAAATTACTATATGAGGGGGGGTGACTATGAATTTCGTATAGCTGAACCCCCTTCTTCTTCCCTTATATAGCCATTCTTCCCCCTCATACAGCTGTTTACTCCTCCCTTTACATGCCCATTCACCCTTTCCCCCCTTATGTAGCCATTCACCCTTCCCCCCCCCTTATGTAGCCATTCACCCTTCTCCCCCCCCCCCCCCCCCCCCATATAGCAGTCCTCCACTCATATTGCCCTTCCCCCATTTCATATCCCCTCATTTCATATTATGACATGAGGGGAAATGGAAGGGATTTCACAATTTGTTTATTATATCGAAATCGAAATATTTACCTTGAAACGCATCTCTTGCCAGGAGGTGACTGCTCAGGAGGCGCGTGTCCGTCACATAGGGAGAGACAACAGAGAGCACACGGCTGCGCTACAGGAACGCGACCCCTCCAGAGGACCATACATGCAGGAAGCTTGCCTCGCACAACAGACCGGCCACCAGGCTACAGCTGTGCTAATAGGCTTGAGCATAGGAGTTTGCTACGACCATAGACCTGGTGAGCGGTGCAGTGCACACTTATTTGTCATGTAGTGCACTGCCATATCTGCTATTTGTGAACATTATCCATCTAATTTGCTACAATAACCTAACATCTTTGAAGGAAGTACTTATTAAGAATACCCTTTTACATTCAATCGAGATATCTATTTTATAAAGCCATAGACGCTTGTTGGAGAAACATGGGGACATTATATATTTGTTCTGCCGTACCTACTTAGATTTTTCGTAGAATATCTCCCATTTTAAGGGGTACTCCACCCCAAGACATAAGATGACTGATCGTGGGGGTCCTGCAGCTGGGGACCCCCCGCAATCACTCCTGCAGCACCCACATGTCTGAGCTGCACAAAGCGAAGATCGCTCCGTCATGATGACTCAAGATACAGGGGCCGGAGTATTGTGACGTCACACCCTGCCCCCACAATGTAAGTCCCCTGTATAGTGAGTCATCAGACGCGGAGCAATCTTCACTCCTTGCAGCTCATGACAAGTGGGTGCTGCAGGAGAGATTGCGATCAGACATCTTCTACCCTATCCTTTTGCATAGGGGATAAGATGTCTAGGGGCAGAGGACCCCTTTTAAGTCATAGACTTGTGTTGGGAAACCAAATTCTTTCTATGTATGTTTTATATTCTTTATTTTAATTTTATCTGCATATAGGTGGTCATAGACATTTTATTTATTTTATTATGAGGCTGCTGCAAGAGCCCTGCGACAGACCTCCATAGTCATTGTTTTTATATCAAATAAATTGCTATTATATATGCAACTACGCTGGTAATCTATATATAAAATTATTTCAGAAATCTAACTTACTGTGGGTCCTACCTACAGGGGCAAACATCCTACCAACATGTAACAGGGAGGTCCTACTTAGAGGGGACAAACCACCTACTGAGGGAATCTACATACTGGGAAAACTATTTAAATGGAGACACCATACTGGGGGAATCTACCTATGGGTACAAGCTTACTAAGGGAAACAACATACTGAGTGTACCTACATACAACGGGGCACCTAACAGATACACACCTTGTTCCAAATTATGCAAATTATATTTTTCTCATTTATTTGAATAATTGATGTAAATAACAGTTGGCATAATCTCTTGTTATCAACTATTAAGAGTACAATTTAAATTTTATTGAACAAACCTCACGGGGATGTGGAAATCCTATCGCCCGACGCTCGGGACAAGTAGTTTTGGGCGCCGGGCAGGTGAATTGTTCATAGATTGAGCCCTGTATCGGGCAAGCAGGGACAGACAGACTTCCCCCGTATTTTTCTGTAATGCCGGTGTGAGGTGCAGGAGCCTATGCAAGTCTGCACCTCACACTGGCGCTCGGGGTGTATGGAGGGGGCAGCGGCCCCCAGCTAGTTTCAGTAGCTGGGGGCCGCTGCTCAGAGAAACCACCCCCACCCTCCCACCCCGGCCGTGTGTGGTGAGATTTCCGAACCAGCCCGTGCAGTGCAGTCTGTCCTCCTTCACACACAGAAATCCTCCCCAGCCCCGTGCAGTGTGTCCTCTCCCCCCTGCTCTGTGTTTTCCCAGTGCAAACTTGCAGCCTCTCTGTGGTAGATGAGGTCTCTGTGGAGACAGAGCAGGGGGAAGGGGATGGAGCTATGTGTGGGGGAGGGGAGGAGCTGTGTGCGGGGGAGGGGATGGAGCTGTGTGCAGGGGGCAGGGGATGGGAGGAGCTGTGTACCGAGCTGTGTTCGTCCTCGCTCTCCCCCTGCTTGTGTAATGTAGAGCGGGGGGGGGGGGGGTGAAGCTCAGGTGAGGAGGCCAAGCATGCAGGCGGCGGGAAGGGTGGTTGAATATGTACGTAATGTATGATTAGGGGGGGGTGTATCAGCGGGTGTATGTATGATGTGTGCATATGTATGGTGTGAGTGTCTATATGATGTGCGTATGAGGTCTGTGTATATATATGATGTGTGTATGGTGTCTGTGTATATATATATATGATGTGTGTGTGTGTGTGTATGTGTGTGTGTGTGTGTATATATATATATATATATATATATATATATGTATATGTATATGTATATATATATATATATATATATATATATAAAATTGTGTGTGTATGTATGGTGTCTGTGTATATATGGTGTGTGTATGATGGGGGGCAGCGGCGGGTGTATGTATGATGTGTCTTTATGATGTATGTATATAATGTATAATATAGGGGCAGTGGCTGGTGTATGTATGATATGTGTATGCATGTATGTTTTGTACAGGGGCGGACTGACAAGTGCTGCTGCCTGTTGTGCTAATTTTTTTTATTTATTTTTTAGTGGCTTCTGGCCACCCGCACTAAATTGCACCCCCAGAATCCCACCCCCTTCATACTCACCCGCCGACCAAGAGCCCCACGGCTGCACGTAAACACGCCCGAACAAAAACTACAACTTCCAGCATGTTGCACAATAACCTAAACTGTAGAACTATAAAGTGCAACATGCTGGGAGTTGTAGTTTTGGTTCGGGTCAGCTGCAGAGCCATAGGCTGTATCAGGGCATGCTGGGTGTTGTAGTTACTAACTGCAGTTCCCAGTATTCCTTGACACAACCTATGGCTCTGCAGCTGACACAAACCAAAACTACAACTCCCAGCATGTTATACAATAACCTTAACTGTACTCCCATACAGGTAGTACATGCTGCAACACCCAACAGGTATCCATTATGAATAGATATGCACCCTTAGAACAGAGTTCACAGCTTGAACTGGAACTAATAGGGAGGTCTGAACTTGAACCAGTAGTTGGGCCTAAAACCAAAAATAATACTGGGGTAAATATAAATGCAGGCATTTAAACTAACAATAAAAGGTACCCAAAAACAAAAGGACCTCAAAATAACGAGTAGTAATAAAACACACTCTTCAAGGACCTATGCCGAACAGACACAAGCATCGGTCAAAAGACTCCAAACTTTGATTATTTTTTTTTCAAAAGAGAGGAAAAAAATCCACAAGAGAGGTACGAGAGGAGGGAAACTCGCCCCAAAAAAAGAGGGATGCATCAATAAGAACTAAAATAAGGACTACAGATATGGAGAAAGAGTCCTCCCAAAAAATCTACAATCTTAGTACCTATATTTTTGGAGAAAAATGAAACAAAATTACTAAAAAAAAAGGCCTTAAGTTTGCTCCGACGAGTACCTTCAACAAGTTCGTGGCATATATAGGGATAAAAATGTTTATGCAGAACCTATAAAAAAAAAATATATATTTTGAAAAACCCAATAAGCAGTAACATCAGTAGTCCATCTAGTTATCAACAAACTCGTTCCAAGTATTTGAAAATTTAGTTATTAGAGATATCAGACGCTATAAAACACGATACCAGAAATCTAATCTTACTAAAAAAGAACAGGCGGCCATACAAGCTCTACAGGATAATAATGACCTCATACTTAGGCCTGCAGACAAAGGGGGCAGTAAAGTAATACAGAACACCCAGGATTACCATGAAGAATCAATTTGTTTGCTGCAGGATGGAAAAACGTATCAGAAACTCCCGGGTGACCCTACAGCCCCCTTTAACCCCTTAAGGACGCAGCCCATTTGGGCCTTAAAGAAGCAGACTTTTTTATTTTTAAGTTTTCGTTTTTTTTCTCCTCGTCTTCAAAAAATCATAACTTTTATATTTTCATTCACAGATTTTTTGCGCGACCAGTTGACCGTTGTAATGCCATCACTCACTTTACCATAAAATGTATGGTGCAACCAAAAAAATACTATTTGTGTGGGGAGATTAAAAAGAAAACCGCAATTTTGGAAGGTTTTGTTTACACGCCGTACAATTTACGGTAAAAATGACATGTGTTATTTATTCTTTGGGTCAATACGATTTAAAATGATACCCATGATAACGTACTTTTCTAACTGTTGCGCTTAAAAAAAAATCACAAACTTTTTAACCAAATCAGTACGTTTAAGATCCCCCTATTTTGAAGACCTATAACTTTTTTCATTTTTCTGTATAAGCGGCGGTATGGGGGCTCATTTTTTGCACCGTGATCTGAACTTTTCATTGATATCATATTTGCTTATATAAAACTTTTAATACATTTTTTTGGGGGGAATAAAATGTTATTAAAAAAGCAGCTATTTTGGACTTTTTTTTTTTTTTACGTTCACGCCGTTCAGTATCATTAACATTTTATTTTAATAGTTCAGATATTTACGCAAGCGGCGATACCAAATGTGTATACATAATAATTTTTTAACACTTTTTGGGTGTGAAATAGGGAAAATGGGACAATTTAAGTTTTTATTGGGGGAGGGGTTTTTTCACTTTTTTTCACTTTTTTTTTTTTACGTCCTTCGTCGTTAAGGGGTTAAGAAGCAACTTATGGATTTGATCCAAGTGGGGACAAACAAAGGCATTCTTAATAAAAATAAAAAATAAAAAGCTAAATTCATCAATATTAGGAACCCACAGATCGCAGCATTTTATCATATATCCCAAAGATCCACAAGTCCACTACTAAACCACCAGGGCGTACTATCAGGCATTAATTGTCTAACTTTGAATATGTCTAAATATGTTGGCACACAGCTACAGAAATATGTGGTGCAGTTACCTGCCTATTTGAAGGATACAAAACACATTCAAGTATTGGAAGGGTTGACGTGGCATCTGGAGTACATATTAAGCACATTGGATGTCACGTCTTTATATACTATAATAGAGCACAAGAAGGGAAGAGAAGCAGCGGAACATTTTATGAGGAAAGACAATACATTACCCCTTGACCAAATTGATTTTATTGGGGAGTGCATATCCTTTATTTTAAATCACAATTATTTTTTATATGAAGGTGAATTTTTTTTTTTCTGCAAACATGGGGCACCGCTATGGGGACCAGATTTGCGCCAGGTTATTCAAACCTTTACATGGGTCATTGGGAGGAGTTGAATACCCTCCCTACCATGGGCCCGGCGTCAGACCTGGTCCTCTGGCCTCGCTTTATTGATGACATCATTTTTATCTGGAAGGGGTCTGAACATGGGTTACAGTTGTCTTTAACCCCTTAAGGACGCAGGGCGTTTGCATACGCCCCCGTTTCCAAGTCCTTAAGGACTTAGGGTGTATGGATACACCCTGCGTTCTTCCAGCCCCTGCCGCTCACCCTGCAGGGACCAGACCAAGAAGCCTGCTGATATCGTACAGCAGGCATCCCGGCATATCGGCCAGGGAGGTCCTGAGGTCTCCCCATATTGGCGATAGCCGCAAATCGCTCGTTAATTCAGACGTGCTATTTGCGGTTATTCCTGGTCAATCGGGTCTCTGGTGACCCAGTGACCTGGAAAAAAAGGGTGAATGGGGCTGTCCGATACAGCCCCATTCACCCTTACCCAGCAGAAGTGAGGTGGCCCGGGTGCCGCCTCACGATCACGTGATTGATTGGTCAGAACGACCGATCAGTCACGGACCTGCTGGGAACGGCGATCGGAGCGGAGATCGGCGCCTGAGAGGGTCTCCTACCTAGCCCTGGTCCGGCGGGGGTCCCCTCTAGTGCGGTGGTGGCGACAGGAGCAGCAGGATTGGCTGCAGCCGCTACAGCGTCCTGGGACAGGATACACAGCAGGAGGTAAGGCCTTTTCACTTCCTGCTGTTGCTTAGCAACAACTCTTGGCATGCAAAAGCCAAAGGGCATGCTGGGAGTTGTAGTTTTGCAACGGCTGGAGTTCCAACTGCAACTCCCAGCAGGCCCTTTGCTAGTCTGTGCATGCTGGAGGTTGTAGTTATGCAACAGCTGGAGGCACTTTTTTTTCTATGAAAAAGTGTGCAGCCAGCTGTTGCATAACTACAACTCCCAGCATGCACAGACTATCAAAGGGTATGCTGGGAGTTGTAGCAGTGTTCCTCCAGCTGTTGCAAAACTACAACTCTCTGCATGCCCTTTGGCTGTCAATGCATGCTGATTGTTGCAGTTTTGCAATAGCTGGAGACACATTGGTTGTGAAACAGTTTGTTACAGTTTTGTTGCAAACAGTGTGCCTCTAGCTGTTGCAAAAAATACAACTCCCAGCATGCAGTGAGAGACTGTACATGCTGGGAGTTCTAGTTTTGCAACAGCTGGAGGCACACTGGTTGCGAAACACTGAGTTAAGAAACAAACTCTGTGTTTCCCAACCAATGTGCCCTCAGCTGTTGCATAACTACAACTCCCAGCATGTATGGTCTGTCAGTGCATGCTTGGAGTTGTAGTTTTGCAACAGCTGGAGGTTTGCCCCCCCCCATGTGAATGTACAGGATACATTCACACGGGCGGGTTAACAGCGAGTTCTGCTGCAAGTTTGAGATGCGGCAAATTTTCCGCCGCAGTTCAAACTCCCAGCAAAGAAACTCACTGTAAACCTGCGCCCGTGTGAATGTACCCTAAAAACACTGTTTCCAAAACGGAGCCTCCAGCTGTTGAAAAACAGCAACTCACAGTATTTCCGGACAGCCACTGACTGTCGAGGCATGCTGGGAGTTTAGCAACAGCTGGAGACACCCTGTTTGGGAAACACCCTGTTTGGGTATTTTTGTGGCGGATTCAAATCCCCAATTTAGTCCTCAAATGCGCATGGTGCGCTCACTTCGGAGCCCTGTCGTATTTCAAGGAAACAGTTTAGGGCCACATATGGGGTATTTCCGTACTCGGGAGAAATTGTTAAAAATTTTTACCTCCTTTTACGCCTTATGAAAAGGTAAAGTTGGGGTCTACACCAGCATGTTAGTGTAAAAAAAAAAAAATTTGCGCTAACATGCTGGTGTTAACCCATACTTTTAATTTTCACAAGCGGTAAAAGGGAAAAACAAAACAAAATTTGTAACTCAATTTCTCCTAAGTACGGAAATACCCCATATGTGGGTGTAAAGTGCTCTGTGGGTGCACAACAAGGCTCAGAAGTGAGAGCGCACTATGTACATTTGAGGTCTAAATTGGTGATTTGCACAGGGGTGGCTGATTTTACAGCGGTTCTGACATAAACGCAAAACAATAAATACCCACATGTGACCCCATTTTGGAAACTACACCCCTCACGGAATGTAACAAGGGATATAGTGAGCCTTAACACCCCTCAGGTGTTTGACAAATTTTCTTTAAAGTTGGATGTGAAAAAAAAAAAATTTAAAAATTAATTTACACATCCGACTTTAATGAAAGTTGTCAAACACCTGTGGGGTGTTATGGCTCAGCGGACTCCATGTTACGTTCCTTGGGGGGGGGGGGGTGTAGTTTCCAAAATAGTATGCCATGTGGGGGGTTTTCTGCTGTTCTGGCACCACAAAGGCTTCCTAAATGTGACATGCCCCCCAAAACCATTTCAGAAAAACTCACTCTCCAAAATCTCATTGTCGCTACTTCCCTTCTGAGCCCTCTACCGCGTACTGCGCCCGCCGAACACACACATATACATATGAGGTAGTTTCTTACTCGAGAGGAATTGGGTTACAAATTTTGGGGGGCTTTTTCTTCTTTTACCCCTTGTAAAATTTCAAAAACTGGGTCTACAAGAACATGCAAGTGTAAAAAATGAAAATTTTTAACTTTCTCCTTTACCTTGCTGCTATTTCTGTGAAACATCTAAAGGGTTAACACACTTTCTGAATGTCATTTTGAATACTTTGGGGGTGCAGTCTTTATAATGGGGTCATTTATTTGGTATTTCTAATAAGACGACCCCTCAAATCCACTTCAAAATTACCTGGTCCCTGAAAAATTCCCCCCTTATAGACAGCAGCTCCCCCCCCCTTTATAGACAGCATCCCCCCCCCCCCCCCCCTTTATATAGACAGCACTCACCTGCGGCTGTCCTCGGGTGTTGTCGCTCAGCTGTCCCGTTCTCCCGATTGCATCATTGCATCCTACGGAGGAGCATGTGACATACACGTCACTCTGCTTCCTCCGTAGCGTTACGCTGAGCGCAGGGGAGGAGGAGTGACATGTATGTCACATGCTCCTCCATAGGACGCAATGATTGCAATCGGGAGAATGGGACAGCGGAGAACAAGACAGCGCCGCACAGCAGCAGGGCGTTTGCCCTGGATGCCTGCTGAAGGATTTCAGCAGGCATCCAGTTCCGATCTCTGCCCGGCGAGCGGCAGAGACCGGAAATACAACAGGACGTTCTCTAACGTCCTTGGGCATTAAAGCCCAGGTAGTGGGGACGTTAGAGAACGTCCTATGTCCTTAACAGGTTAATTAATCCTCACGGTCAATGGCGTTCACGTAAAAAAATTCCAAAGTCCAAAAAAGAGTATTTTTGGTCACTTTTTTATACCATTAAAAAAATTAATAAAAAGTTATCAAAAAGTCAGATCAAAACAAAAATGGTACAGATAGAAACTGCCGATCACTGCGCAAAAAATGAGCCCTGTACGTGTAAACATAAAAAAAAGTTATAGGGGTCAGAAGAGGACATTTTTACACGTATAAATTTTCCTGCATGTAGATTTTTTTCCATAAGTACGACAAAATCAAACCTATATAAGTAGGGTATCATTTTAACCATATGGACCTACAGAATAATAATGTGTCATTTTTACCGAAATATGCACTGCGTAGAAACGGAAGCCCCCAAAAGTTACAAAATGGCGTTTTTTTTCTTCGATTTTGTCGCACAATGATATTATTTTATTTTTTTCGTTTCGCCGTGGATTTTTGGGTAAAATGACTAATGTCACTGCAAAGTAGAATTGGTGACGCAAAAAATAAGCCATAATATGTATTTTTAGGTGGAAAATTAAAAGGGTTATGATTTTTAAAAGGTAAGGACGAAAAAACAAAAACTGAAAAACTCTGCGTCCTTAAGGTGCTAAGGATAATGGAATCCACACCAAAACCTACACAAAAGTAACAGATAGCAATAGCTATATTGATCTTAATAGCTGTCACTTGCTTGTATGGCTTATTAATATCCCCAGAAGTCAGTTTATCCATCTCCATAGAAATTGTACACAAATTGAGGAGTACAAAAAGGAAGCCATGGAAGAAATATCCTTTCTCAAGAAATTTAAGAGGGACGCTCTAGAGGACACAATCAGGTCCAGAAAATTGATAGGGATTTACTACTGGCTGACAAGGACAAAACAGAGGATAAAAATAAACAAGATCAAATTAGGGTTCCTCTAATTACAGCGTACTACAGTCAAAGCTCTGCTTTTCGTAAAATTGTGTGTAAACACTGGGAGATTTTCCGAGGAGATAGGGAAGTGGGCGAGACATTGACAAAGGCACCCATCTTCATTTTTTAGAAAACATCTAATATTGGCAACAGAATAGCACCCACTACAAAAAATCTCAAAGACCATAATAGTTTGAATCAATTTCTATTCTTCCAGAAACCGGGCTTTCATCCATGCCGTTCCTGTAAGGGATGTAAAATTACGAAGGAGAAAAAAAGCAATATTGGATGTTGAAAGTAGAGACGGTTCATATAAGACTACTATTAAAACGCAAATAAACTGTAAAACAAAGGGTGTGATCTATGGACTACAGTGCCCATGTTGCAAAACTTATGTTGGAAGAACATAATGCTTCCTTTGCCTATTAAAATTTTTTTGGAATGGAACATGTGAAAAAACACTGGAAGGGAGGCAATTATATCGCTGCTATGCCAAGAGCTGAAGGAAAATGGATTTTTAATTTAAATTTAATTCCATATGGACTCAATATTGATTTTTAATTATTTGCGCATATGTAAGGATGTTACACCTTTTTTCTAAAAAGTATTTGTTTTTGCCAATAACGATAACAAACATCACCAACTCGGCGAGATAACAGAAACATAGAAGACAGTGTTCCCCAGAGGTCCCAGTGAGCCTCAATAAACAATGATGAGGAGATAAAGCATACCAAAAGGATCAGTAATGAACACACAGGGCAAATCTGAGACCCCGAGAAGAGTCCCAACACAGACAACCAGACACACTTCCCAACACAATCCTCCCCGGCTCCTACCAGACAGTTACATCCCATAGCGACCTACCGACTCAGTCCAACTGGCGGGTCGGTCGACTACACCAACAACCAAGGGGTCCATACCATATCAAACTTCCTAGTGCACTTACGACTAACATAAAGAGCCTGATCCAGGTTATTACTACCACTTTACGGGCACAAAACAACAAGAAACAAATCAACAACCGTCTAGGAGTACTAGAAATCATTAAAACCCCCAATAAACAAACCGTTGGGTTAAAAACAAAAAAGTCCAGGTGATCAATCAAAAAACCCATCGCCTCCCTCCAGATGGCTGCAATAGCAGGACATTCCCACACTGCATGCAAAAAGGTGCCAACTCCCAGGGAACATCTAAAACAGAGATCCGATGGAGACAATCCAAAACGCTTAAGCTTAGCAGGAGTATAATACAACCTCAGAACATATCTAGATTGGATCATCTCTGCTGCTGACCACAGAAGCATAATAGGAGCCCTCCACCTCCTTCCACTGACACTCCGACAGGTCCAGGATGTCAGCCACCCATTTAGAAAAGGCCAGGGAAAAGGGACATGGTCCCAATGACTGGAGAAGGGCATAGGACTGGGTGAGAGGTTTAGAGAGGTGCCCAAGAGAAGCTCCACCTCAGAAAACACCGGTGTAAACGACAGAGAGCCAAACTGCGCCTGGACCGCATGCCAAAGTTGAAAATGGCTAAACAAGGCATTCCCCGGGATGCCATAGTGTTCCTTCATTTCCACATAGGATAGGAAAACCTGATCCTCCCGGAACAAGTGGTTCACGAATTTGACTCCATGAGCACCCCAAAAACTGGCCTCCTGTAACCCATGTAGGTGAGGTAAAGGAACATTCCCCCACAAGAGATACCAGAGGCAGTGGAAATTTACTTCACACCACAGACCAAACTTTAGCTACAGTTAACAGAGGGGTAGGGAAGGAAGAGCTAGTGATACCTGTAAAGTGTATTGGTAAGTGTTTCATATGATCCCATGATCAAATCCGGGTCGATCCACCACGCTGCATAGACCAACTGGGAGGCAAGAAAATAGTTATAGAGATCAGGGGCAGCTAAGTCAACCTGCCATTTGGGGGCCTGGAGGAGGGCCGGACCGAGTCTGGGAGGCTTTCCCTGCCAATAGAAGGATCCCAGAGCACCGCACAGCGCATTGAAATACCTCTTGGGGGGAATGACAGGGGACAAGTGAAATAGATATAGAAATTTAGGGAGGTAAATCATTTTAAAAATATTGATCCTGCCTGCCAGGGAGCGGGGACCATGCGAGCAGTCGCTCCACAGTGGAGTGCAATAGTGGCTCCAAGTTGAGAGTCATATAGTCTAACAGGGACGGAGTAAACTCCACTCCCAAGTATTGAAAATGAGGAACCACCTGCACCCCAGCTGGGAGAGAGGGTGGGAGTGGGACCCCAGATGAAAGCGCCATCAGGCAGGATTTAGCCCAATTAACCTGCAGACCCAAGATTGCATCAAATCGGGTAAGTAAGTCCATAAGGGACAGTAGGGAACCCTCAGCATCTGTCATATATACCAGAGTATCATCAGCGTAAAGGGAAGCCTTTTCCACAACAGACCCCCTGGGAATGCCATATATATCCGGGTCCCTCTGTATGGCAGCCGCCAACGGCTCTATCGCAATCGCAAATAAAAAGGGATAGAGTGGGCACCCCTGCCGCGTCCCCCGATCCAGGAAAAGTGGGGCTGCAACATCTAAGTTAGTGCGGATCCGGGCTCTAGGCTTATCATACAGCAGGCGGACCCAAGCACAAAAACGGGGACCAAACCCAAACGACCCCAGCACCTCCCAGAGTTAAGGTCACAAAACCGAGTGAAAGGCTTCATAGATATCCAAGCTCACCGCCACACCTGTGGGAAAGCTCCTGTCTACCACCGCTATGTTGAGCTGCAGTCGTTTCACATTTACATCTGTAGCCCTACCTGGCATAAACCCCGTTTGGTCAGGATGAATGAAAGCACCGACAAGTCCATACAAACGAGTAGCTAGGACTCTAGCCAAAATTTTGATATCAACATCCAGAAAGGAAATAGGTCTATAGGAGCCAGGGAGCACTGGATCCTTCCCGGGTTTAGGAAGCACAACGATGAGCACCTCCCTCATAGAATCCGGAAGGGCGTCGGCATTGGCAATGGAATGAAACAATTTACACAGAATATTGGCCAGACGCTCCTCATTCATCCTGTACCAATCGCCTACCATCCCGTCTAAACCTGGAGTCTTCCCACTAGGGAGATCGTTAATAGCCTGAGCCACCTCCCCCACTGTAAAGGGGGCATCCAATGTCTCTGCCTGAGCCCACGTGAGCGAGGGGATAGACAAATCCTGCAAGAAGGAGAGAATCTACCCCTGACAGGGCACAGAGGGGCCAACATATAGGGACGAGTAGAATTCCTGAAAAACTGCATTCATCCCCTGAGGATCCATAACTACCACCTATGATGCAAGGAATAGAGGCCGTCGGACGAGTAGCCCTAGCTAAATGAGCCAATAGTTTACCATTCTTGTCCCCAAATTCGAACAGGGCAGCCTCCCTATCCGCTAACTTCAATTGGACCCTATCTTTCTGGACCACTAGCAAGGATCTCTGAGCTTTAGCCCACTCCCTCTCATTCTCAGGGGACGGATTCCTAACACACTCAGCCTCCAGAACCCCCACCCTCTGTGACAGTGCACTCTCAACGGCCGACCTAAGCCTCCACTGACCAGCGACTCCCGCAATGAAAGCTCCCCTAATCGTGGCTTTGTACGCATCCCACCAAACTAGAGGGTCAGGATAGTCAGTATTATGTTCCCAGTATTCAGTGTGAGCCACCCCCAAAGCTTCCACAACTGCCTCAGCCTGTAGCCAGCCAGGGTGCATGCACCATATGCGGGAGAGGGGGGGTAGGACCAAGGTGCAGAACAACCACTATGGCAGAGTGGTCTGATATCCCCCTAGAGGTGTAGGAAACGTCTCTTACCGCCGGAAGAAGATCTTCAGATGCCAAAGCCAGATCTATGCGAGAAAATGACCTATGGGCCTCGGAATAAAAGGAGGAGGAGGACCCAGCAGGGTATTTCCACCTCCAGAGGTCAGTCAAGCCCAACGCCAGCCGCCAGGTATTGAATGTAGAGGAGCCATGGTCAGCAGCCGTGGTACGGTCGAGGACTGGATCAGGAACCACGTTGAAGTCGCCTACAAAAAGAACAGGGTCAGAGGGAAAAGAAAGCAGTTCATTAGTAATGAGGTCCAGGACTGAGACTTGGAAAGGGGGGGGGGGGGCACATACACAGCAACTAGAACAAAAGAGACAGACCCCAGAGAACAGTGTAAAAGGACAAACCTCCCTGTCAGGATCCGGACTGGTATGCAGCGGAGGACACTGGTGGTGGATCCTCTGTGTCAGTGGGGTGATGGCGTGGGCTGTACCAGGGGAACGGAGTCTAAGGGGTTACTGGTTTTCACCAGAGCCCGCCGCAAAGCGGGATGGACTTGCAGCGGCAGGTAACCCCCAGGTCGTTCCGCCCGATAGTGACTCAACCCCAGCTGACAAGAGCAAGGTCGGACGTAGCAGAAGGTCAGGGCAGGCAGCAAGAGTCGTAGTCAGGGGCAACAGCAGGAGGCCTGGGTACACAGGCTTGGGAACACACTAAACTCTTTCACAAGGCAACAAGATCCGGCAAGGACAGGAAGGGGAAGTGGGTTTTTATATACATGGCACAGGTGCAGGTACTGATTGGGCCAGGCACCAATCAATGGTGCACTGGCCCTTGAAATCTCAGAGAGCTGGCGCGCGCGCGCCCTAGAGAGCGGGGCCGTGCGTGCCAGGACTGAACAGCCAGAGGACGGGGCAGGTGAGGAGATTGGGATGCGCCCCGCGGGCGGGCGGGTCCCGCTACGCGGATCGCATCCCCGCCGGTGACACTAGTGCTGCGCTCCACAGAGACGAGGAAGAGCAGGGAGTCGGAGCGCTCGGCGTAACACTCCCGAATTGATCACAGGCAACCCGAGAGACAACCAATAGCAGGGTTTTGGTAATCGGTACAGAAACCCCCCTAGCATATGTAGAATAGGCAGCATGGTAACCCCTCGCAATCTAGGCCCTTTTTAGGGGCCAGAACTTTCTGACCCGTAACATGAGTCTCTTGTAGGCAGATAATATGAGGAGACTGACGCTTAACAAAATCAAGACAAAGGGCCCTCTTCATCTTGGAATTGAGCCCTCGGACATTCCAAGTAACCACCTTCAGAGCCCCCATCTTGATACAGTACACTATTAAGAGACAGGAGGGAGCACCGGGACAACACACACCCCACTCATCCAACAGACAAACAAATACAGTCTAGTCTAATAAACCCCAATCCCTCCCACCACCCCAGCAAGAACTAATACGGCCGGTAACTGAAAACTATCCCAAGAGAACCTAGGGACACAGGAGCCTACGGGGTCCCTACACAAGGAGCTGACTCCCTAACAACTAGCTACAAACTTTCACGGAGAACAGTCAGCAGCAGGCCGGAACAGCACAGCTCAGTCCGGTGGTCTGACAGGGGGAGCAGCATCAATCCAATGGAGAGCTTCAGACGGAGAAGTGAAGATCTTGGTGTCCCATCTACCACTCGTAGACGTGCAGGATACAACATCGAATAGCGATAGCCCTTGGCTCGCAGCTTCGCCCAGATTTCCGTGAACTGCACCCGCTGCTTGCGAAGTTCAACCGAAAAATCAGGGTAAAAGGACGCTCTGCTTCCATCCCGAAGAATTTCGCCTTTGAGGCGCACAGCCCGGAGGATGGCATCCCTCATCAACCTTGGTCACCATGACAGACTGACAGGAGGTAAAAGCAGCCAGAAGTTCGGAAAACCGCTGATCCAGCACTACAGCATCATACATTTGACAAGCAGGAGACTGTGGAGTGCTGTGCTGTGGAGGAGACAGAGCCCTCGAAGAAAGACAGCGGAGGGTCAGGAGACCGCTTTACAGAGTTTAGTATCATCTGCAAAGATTGCTACGTTACTATTCAACCCCTCTAAAATTAATGAATATATTAAATAGAACATGACCCAAGACTGACCCCTGTAGTATCCCACTAGTAACAGTCACCCAATCAGAATAAGTACCATTAATAACATAGTTAGTACGGTCAAAAAGAGACATATGTCCATCAAGTTCAACCAGGGAATTGAAGGGTAGGGGTGTGGCGCGATATTGGGGAAGGGATGGGATTTTATATTTCTTCATAAGCATTAATGTTATTTTGTTCCAGGAATGTATCTAATCCTGTTTTAAAGCTGTAAATTTTTCCGGCTGTGACCAGTTCCTGAGGTAGACCGTTCCATAAGTTCACAGTTCTCATGGTAAAGAAGGCGTGTCGCCCCTTGAGACTAAACTTTTTCTTCTCCAGATGGAGGGAGTGCCCCCTCATCCTTTGGGGGGGGGTTTAACCTGGAACAGTTTTTCTCCATATTTATGGATGGGCCATTTAATATACTTATATACTTTTATCATATCCCCCCTTAAACGTCTCTTCTCAAGACTAAACAATTGTAACTTCTTTAATCGCTCCTCATAGCGAAGATGTTCCATGCCCCCTTATTAGTTTAGTCGCGCGTCTCTGCACCCTTTCCAGCTCCACAGTGTCACTTTTATGGACAGGTGACCAAAACTGAACAGCATATTCCAGGTGAGGCCGTACCAATGATTTATAAAGGGGGAGTATTATGTCCCTGTCCCTTGAGTCCATGCCTCTTTTGATACATGACAATATCCTGCTGGCTTTGGAAGCAGC